>NW_020447420.1:1501207-1622751 GCF_003343035.1 Apteryx rowi | reverse complement strand
GGGAAATGGTTCTTATATAACGAAGACAACGCAGGTGACACAGCAGGAGCACGTGGCCCATGATTAGAGCTGCCTGCGGAGAAAGTCAAGGTGGGGCATGAGGTGATTGGCATAACCTGTACATTGATTTAGTTAAAGGAAAATAACCTCTTTGCAGACAATAAGGAAGTATATGCTTTTCTCTGTTATAGGCACACTAACATTTGAAACACAATAACATATTAAGTAACTTAGCCCTTGCATTAAAATGTAAGCAAGAAGAACAAAAAAGATAACCAGCTAATATTTTGAACCATAAAACTTGTTTTAGTCTATTCTACATGGTCTATGGCAGGGCATTTTATGTGATTTGGATGTATCTCCACTAGTACATTAAAGTTTATTGGCCTTGAAATAATGGACACATCACTGATGATAGGAGACTTGGTGTTATACTGTCAATGCATATTTTATTTGATCTCTGTCCTAAATACACTTCAGACCTTGGACTCCATACAGAGTTGGACTTTGGCCTTATCCTGTAATTATTTGGTGTCTTGTTAACATTTTATGAGCATGTCTGCTTAAATAAACTTATTTGATGTGCATTTATTTGGCTATAGCCTGCTGTATAGGATGATGTGCTTTTCTCTTTGTCTTTTAAAGCAAATCAAAATACAGCTGAACAATGGAACTGCAAGGGGTATAAATTTAAATATACAGTTTATTTCATATAAAAACAATACAGTTGAAATCAAATAGACCCAACAACATTGTTTATGAACATTTAATATTTGTTAGTTATGAGCAGACCATTTGGACAATTACAACTGTAAAGCATTGGTATTTTTGCCAGTTGCATTGACTGGTTGTTATATTTCAGCACTACAGGCATAATTTGTTTGCAGTATTGGACTGTGAAAAAGCCTGGGGTTTTAGAGGGCTTTTAAAAACTGCCCTTCTACACCATTTTTATTTGCCTACTTTTAGACAAACAGAATTTCTTATCTATTTGATGAAGAGACATTATTTATTCTGAATCACAAGACCAGTCTCAGCTGGGGACAGACTCAGTCCAGTCTCAGGAGCTGACATGAGCGCAGCAGGGTCGACCCCTCCTCTCAGTGACCTGCACTGAAGCAGTCGGTCCTCAGCCCGTTCCAGGGAATTTGCAAAGAGAAAGAACCTCTGCTTTCTACCCTTCCAACTCCAGAATGTGTGCAACTGAAGGGCCAAACTTGTCCACCCAAAGAACATTTTAATGATTCATTTAACTATATGGACTGTGCATTCTGCATACCTCCTGGAAACATCTGCTTCATCTCTTTCAGACCTGTCAGTACCTTTGATCATACACTAATGGTGTAAAAGTGTGTTGTGTGAAAATTATGACGTAACTGCCAACCTTTGTCCTCAAACTTCCCAACTTGTGAGTGATGCTGGCCTTGTCATGTGCTCCACAGACTCCGGAAGGGAGGAAGGCAGGTAATAGCAGAGGAAGCTTGCAATAATGTTGGGATATTTTCCTTCTCTGTCCTCTACATGCATGTGTTCCTGGTAAGGTTTTAAATATTGATCCTGAAAATAAAATAAATACCTAAACAACAAAGAATTGTACTAAATAGCATTTTGCCTTTCTTGGTCACCTTGCACCACAGGACACCAACAAGGACTTAAAATAGACAGAGGTATTTTCACTGACCACTAGAATGCACCAGCTTCCAAAAAAACCAGCAGCTGCATATAGCAACATTCAGCAAGAGCTAAAAATGATTAAAGACATTAAACAAAGAAATATTCCCAGTTTTTTTTGAATCTCAGGGAGGATTTAACACCCTCTCCATTGTCCTTTACTGTTTCAGCTCCAGTAACAACACTCTGCACAAACTGCTGTGGCTTCACCCAAGGGCTCCCCTGCCCTGGCTCTGCGAGCACCGGGTCGGTCGCGCTGGTGGCACGGGATGGGAGCCCGTGGCGAGGGGATGCTGGGCCGCGGGATCGCGCAGRGCAGGAGCACAAGGCGAGGGGACGCCAGGCCGTGGGACCTGCACCGCCGTTGTAACGAGGTGCAGCCGAGGGCTGAGCTCAGGCCTCTGTGAGGCCACCAATTAATTTAGTAAATATCCTGCAAAGAAACTAGAGACTGTTGTGAGAACTTAAGGATTTTTTCCCCAGGGCAGAGGCTTTCCATTTCTACCAGCAAGTAAAGTTTTCTTCTACAAACACGGAGATGTTTTGGTGCAAGGAAAATTGTATTTATTCTAACATATGCCTTGAGCAAAATGTTACCATTTTATCGTTTTTCTCAATGAAATAGGTTGACTGTCAATGTGGATGTGGTCTTTTGTTTTGGCATAGCTGCTACTGATGTGCAGTTTGCTCAGGCAGTGTGAAGAAACAAAGTTTGCTCTGTTTTTCTAGCCTCTATAACACAGACCACTACTGGCTCCTAGTCTTCACTTTTCCAAAAGTCACTGTTTTTCACTGGGTGTAGTACTGTCAGAGCTACACATAACTATTCCCTGTATTGCTTTCAAAGCATCAGGAACTAAACAAGGGATTTTTCCTAATCAGGTCAAATCAAGAGCTAAACCTGCATCCTGGGAGAAATGCACACATCTCCTTTCTTTTCTCCCTTAGCTCCATCTACTGATATTACAGCAAATTGCACATAGTTGCAGAGCTGTGCCACACATACCAGACATGCTGTGTCTTCCACCAGTATTAATTTTAGGGTTATTTCCTCAAGAGGTTAGAAAAAAAGCTGCTATCAAGGGACAGACAAGTCCTTGTGCATGTTTACCCCGGGGGGTTTTACATCACAAGTGTGAAGTGAATTACAGGGTATGATAAACCAGAGGAAAGTTAGCTTCTCACCGGCAAAAAGCATTCTGGAGCCAATTCAATATCCCACCATGAGACCACACATCAGAACCGTGTTTATTTAGGGAGCTAATTGAAATGGAGCCTGTAAGGAGGAGCCCGAGATCAGAGGCAAGATGCAGTTAAGATCTGAGAAAGGGCGGTGTTTGTGGGCAGAAATAGCAAAGAGCGTATTTGAGGCCAAATCTGGTAGCCCTCGCCCAGGCAAAACTCCCACTGAATTGAAGGGGCTGAAGTCACTCGGTGGTTTGCCAGAGAAAGGCTTGTTAGCTCAAGCCAGAGGGTAATTTTCCGCGAGGTGCATGCAGGTCTGCTTGCACGAGTGCTGGCGCTCTGTCTTCCTCTCGGTTCTGCTCAGCCAGTTCTCCATTTTACCAAGAATCCAATTCTCCAGCCAAGATGCGTCCCCCTCTTCAATGGCAACCAATCAAACAGGTGAAATAATTTTATGTTTTGTCTAGTGATATTGCTTAAGTGTCATGATTTTGTTGATCTGTGCAGCAAGACATTCTATGTTTATTTCTGCTAAGGGGGAAAAAAAAGAACATCATATGGGGAAAAAGTCTGTCCTCATTTAAACTTGAACAAACATTTTGGGGCAAAATGCTGAAATGCTTATTCAGCAAAAGATTTAAAGCCAGGCTCTTAAAAATTCTCTTAAAAATTCTCAGTTCTCTTAAAACTGTAAGATCAAGAAAATAATGCTTGAGTTTGTCTCCTGCACTCGAAGCACCAGGAAACACCAGGAGACTTTTTTTTCTTTGCCGTAACCATGAGGACTAGAATTTCACTTTTTAAAGTCAGCAATAAGAGTCTCATATAACTCTATGGCTCTTGGAACTGGGGCTTTAAATGCAATGTTGAATCCCATGACACCTGCGATAAAACCCCAGTATTGTACATGGGGTCATATTCACTCATTTAAGAAATGGCTGAATAAAAGCAGAGTGGGATCACAAACAGTTGCATTTTTGCCTTTTATTTTCACTTTGGAGACAGCACTTTGAGAGCTTAGATTTTGCAGAACCCAGTTAGAAAAACGTAGTTGCTTCGGGGGCAAACAGCTTCAATGAGATGCAGACACTGTTGACCTTCCCCTCCACTGTGGTCCCCTTCTCCGAGCGTTGGGCATATACTCCAAGGTGAAACTTGCTCTGCTTATGTTAAACTGATAGCATAAATAGCAAAGTCTTTTCCCTTTTGGTTTAAATGAATCCTTGCCACTTAAGTTCATGTTTATTTTTATAATATGGACTCTATGTCATTTATTGCTCCCAAAGGGACTCCAAATACCATGATGGTTATGAGTGAACCTGGGAATATGACTTCTGAATTACTTGTGATTTATCCTGCTTCTGATGCACATAATAACACAGCTCTTCCAAAGCCTGCTTAAGGCTTTTAATTATTAATTTCTGTACTTTGTGTGGCATCGTGTGACAGTAATTGCTGCTGTGGGTGGGTATTACTGTATCTGTGCTTTCTGGTAACAGGATTGTCACTGGGAATTTTATATTTCAGGCTGACTGCTGAAAAGCTTTGAAATGGCTTGAACCCAACCCCAGCAATGAAACAAATGTCATTTAAAGCTGGACCCTTTGCAGCATCAACATGGGTTTTAACCACAGCAGATCCTGAACTCACTCCAAGGAGTGCACGGCTCTAAGGGAAAGATGAGACCAACAGGAACTGTGAAGATGCACAGCGGGAACCGAGAGGGCGATCGGGCCCTTCCCAGCACAGAGGCGAGAGGGGACGCCTGGCAGAGGGCGAGGGTGCGCGCTGGCATGCGCCTTGGGCCGCGTTGCTCCGGCAGGGAGGCTGCTCCGACCTCTTACAACAGCAGCTCGGGCAGTTAACGCCAGTGATACTGGGACGTGGATTCATATTCAGAGATTCCTATTTAATAACTGCTATAGCCCAGCCTTGGCAATAGAAGATGACGAGTCTTGATTTCACAGGCCGGAAGGATTTTGCTTTAGCTGCAAGGCCGGTCCCTGGCTGCCTGCGAGGATGGTTCTCGCACGCCTCCGTCCTGCCCTTGCCCAGCGCTGCAGCAGGGCGCCCTGGTGCGTGTTTGCATAGTGCTGCCAGGCTGCTCCTGCGAGATCATCACCTCAGCGTGGTTCAACCTGCTCGCGAGAGGCTGGTCCCCGGCTCCGCTGCCTGCGGCTCGCCCCTGCAGCGCTGCCCCGCACCGCGCTCACGGCAAGGCTGGCGGTGACTCTCCTCTCTCTTTTGGCTGCTCTTTTTTGGCCACAGGTTCTGGCAAACAGGTGCTGCTCCAAATCTCCGTGCTTACTACATACATATATCTTGCTCTCAAAAAAGGCAACACACCTTGCACACTGCCTTGGCCTTTGCTATAGCTCTTGCTAGAGACAGTGCAAGAGTCGGACGGCTCTAAATGGAGCCAAATCGTTATTTCTTAGTGCACTTGCCAGCAGCTCTAATCCCATGTAACTGAAAAAGCCAGCAGCTCCAAGCCCGTAATGGAYGGTCCGTGTCAGTGCGTCCGGCCGCCCCAGTGAGCAGCTCTGCAGGGAGCCGCTGCAGCAGCCCGAGGAGCCCTGGCGTCGGGTGGGCGCTCCGTCCCGTCCAGAGCGGTGCGGGATGCCGCTGTGCAGAGCCCGTGCCACTCGGCGCGGCGAGCGGAGCCCGTGGTTTGCGCCAGCCGGTGCTGCGACCGCCGCCGCGCGCGGAGCTCCTCCCCGGAGGGCTGCGGTTGTCTCGCCCCAGCAGCTGCGCTGGGCCTTCTGCAGGGATGCTGCAGAGCCGGGTCCGTCTGGAGACCCTGGGCAGCGACCGGGGCAGGAGCCCTCCCTGCCTCCCCCCCTTCCCTCCCGAGTTACTAAATCTGTTTAAACTAGGGGAGAGGGGTGAGGAAGTGAGACCTTTTGGAGAAGCCACATAGATGTTTGTTTTCCTTGGGGGTTTATATCAACATTGGTCTTGACATTTTGCCTCTTATTATGTGTGGCTCTTTAAAGGGTGAAATAATATTTTCTTTTGCTTGAGAAAAGGACAAAGTTCAGACAAAGCGCTCAACCCAGAATGATTTTCCTCTTTCCCAGCAGTTTACACATTGTCTGCGCTGCGGCCCCGTGCAACGCCGCTCTGCAAACACGCGGACCTGGCGGGAGGCCCCGCTGCCACCGGCCCCTGCGGCCCCCGAGTCGAGTCCACGCGCCGCGGGCTGGCAGGCCGCGTTGGGGGCATTTCCGAGGGGGCGATTTTAATAGTTCCCATAACCGGCAAAAGGGTCTTGGAAGTTTGAAAGTGCTGTTTCTCTCTCTGCCAGTCGCCTGCGTCACCTGGCAGCAGCCTGACGGCAGCCCTGGCTCCAGCCGTGCCCAGCAGCGCTGGTGGCTCCCTGGTCGGAGCAGCTGGAGCAGCGCGGAGGCRTCCCAGCCGTGCGTGCCCGGTGCAGGCGCTTTTGCCCCGGGGCCAGAGCGGGGCTGCAGCAGAGGAGCAAGGGGTCGGGCTGGACCTCCCCACCTTCGAGCAGCACCTGTAGGGTCCAGAGGAAGGTGCCGTAGCACAGTGCCGGTGTTTAATTAGAGGCAGTTGCAGACCGCGCTGCTAGCTCATGTGAGCTGTCGCCTGTGGGGAGAGCAAGAGTTCTTTAAAGCGCTTTCGGTGCTCCTGCGCAGGGCTTCTCCTCTTGCCGAGACGCGAGACCTCCTAGCACAACCCTGGCAAAATGCAGCTGCGACCGTGGGGCTCAAACACAGCCAAGCAGGAAGCCAGGTGAGCAACACGAACGCGCGAGGGGAGGACCAGGCACAGCACCATGAGCGTGGTGGGCAATTCACGGGAGAGGGACGCAAAGGGCCAAGCCGGAGGCAGTGATGCTGGGAGCAATGCCAACGCCATCGCCAGTGCCAATGCCAACATCAATGCCAATGAGAATGCCAACGCCAATGCCAACACCAACACCAACGCCAATGCCAACGCCGCCAGCACCAATGCCAATATTAACGCCAACACCAATGCAATGCCGACACCGTGGGGAAACGCTCAGTGAAGTTACCAGCACGGAGAGCAGCTTCCTTCTCTAACCCGTGGGCGTCAGAGCAGCAGTGTGAGGCACTGGCTCTGCCCCTGCTTTGCCGCTCGCGCTGTGGCTGAGCCATGGCCTCCTGGCACCRCCGGCGGCGAGCGCGGAGCATCTCCCGGCTGGCACCAAATGCGGCGCCAGCACAAGCAGGGCCCGGCAGGTCCGGCTCAGCAGYGAGAAGCTCCTCACCCACGTCCAGGGGACCAGGAATGGCTCCTGGGGAGGCCCTGCGGCGGGTCGGCAGGACGGGAGGGACGGCAAGATGTGGCGGGGCGGCCGCACCAGCGAGGTTTCTGGTGAAACCGGGTGACTGCAGCTGTAGAGAGGGAACCAAAGCAGGAGAAATCCTGTCCTTGCCATCACTCCTGCCGAGCACGGACCGCCGCCGCCAGCATACCCGTCAGGGCACGCCGTCTCTGTACGACCGAAACCCGGAGAACACCTTTTGCAGGCCCTTTCCCAGGCTTTTAGTGGCATTGCATTTTCTAACTCTACCTGAAACTCAGTGGTGCTGACGCTTAGGGAAGCAAAATATTTTCTAACTTGAAAAGCTTTGGTTGTTTCTTATTAGTGTGAAATTGTCACTCATCTCTGAATTAGGTAAGGCGAGCCACTTCTATCGCCCTTTGTGGACACATTTTATTTTGTGAAAGTTGCTGGAATTTGGATTTGGTTATGTTCATTAGAAAGCTAAATAAAATATTTTAATTGTTATATGCTACTTGCTATAGATACAGAGCATTGTATTATAAACACATTACATTACCCATTTGCAGAATTATTTTACACCAATATTTCACTGTAATTTAGCAAATCTGCATAGTGTGAAATCAAGTGAAAATAGACCCAAATAATAATCTGCAAACTTCTGGTAGTAAAATGGGATTTTTCTGTAACTCATGCATTTCTACTTCAGACACTTTTTTTTATTCACTGTTCTCTTTAGGAATGCGTCTCACAGAGGGACGGTCTTTAAGCAGCACAAGCCAGCAAAGCAGGCATCGACAAAAGCGAGCAAACGTTTTACAATGGCGCACGGCCAGCTGTGATGAGTGGCAGGCGCAGCGGCTGCAGAGGCTCTGCCGCGCGACGTGTGCGCCGCGATGCAGCTGCACCGTGGCTCCCACGTTCGGCCGCACTAGCACCACCGCGGAACAGCTGTCCAAATGCTGTGGGACACGTCGCGGCCCTCCAAGCCGCGGGCGAAGGGGGGACAAACACGAGTTGTAATTCCCCAATTATTTGGGGGCAAAACGCAACACTAGAGTCAGTACTCGCCAATCAGCTTAACAAGTTGGCTGAAACTTTATCTTTCTGCGTGTGCACGACTGGGAAACGGCATGGCTGCCTCATTTCAGGGGAGACCGGTGGCGGGGCGCTGCCCGTGCGCCGCAGGGCTTCCGGGGCCGTGGGGCTCCCAGGGCTCCCAGGGCTCCCAGGGCTCCCGGGGCGCCGGCACGGCAGCGTCTCTCTGTGGAAGAACCCCCCGGCTGCGCGGGAGCCAGGCGCCGTCCCAGCAGTAGCGGCCTGCGGGTGAAGGCTGATGCCTCGTTGAGCTGAGCAGCTCRTGGCGAATACAGTGCATGTCGTCAGGGCCGGATTTATCCTCTCCTTTCGTTCTAGCAGCTGTTGAATCTGTGTGGTTCTGCTCAACTCGGAGCATAGCAGGAATTTAGCCAGTAAATACAACTGATGATGATTTTCACTTCAGTTTCAAGCATCTGCCCTTTAAACGAAGCCTGATTAAAAATGTAAGAAGATTATTTTTAGTTTTAGAATGTGGCAGAGCCTCACTGTAAAACATGGTGTAAGTCGTGAATAATTAATTAAAAAAGAATTCAAGGTATATCGAGCACCATAAAGCAGGCGAGTGAACCCTCCCCGTAGCGCCGCCTGTGCTGTGATGTGTTCTGCGTGCCGAGCGCGGGTGCCGCAGACCTGCCTCCAGTGCAACGGCCAGCTCGTCCTGTTCCACTGCAATTTCTGCTTGTTTTCTGGTCTCGCTGGCACCGAGTTGCAAGTTAGTGACTCTCCACCCCATGAACAACTACAGTCTGGTATTAGAGGCTGCAAACGCCTTGGAAAGCAATGGAAATGCAAGAGCAGCTCTCCGGGTGGTGGCAGGAGCGGGCAGGGTTGCTGAAAATTCAGTTCTTCTTCTCTCCGTACGGCCCGGTGGCTCCCGTCACGCCTGTATGTGGCGAGCGGGGTCCCCTCCAGGCCGAGCTGGCCGAGGGGATTTGCAGGGCAGGGATGGACAGTGTCCCCCTTCTTTCCCCGCTGTCACAGAGGGCGTGTGAAAAAGGAGCTTTTTTAAGAAACTGCACGGTAGCAAGGACGCCGTTGAACTGAGCCCGGCTTTCGTTCTTGGTCGCTAACACGTCTGTGCTGGAAGTCTGTGGAAACGCTCATGGTCGGGCAAAAGAGAGAGAAAGAAAAGGAAGGGAGGCGACACAGCCGTGATCCCCGACGCCGGTGGCCGCTCTCCTGACTGCCATGCTATTCACTCCTGACTATTTACTATAGAAAAATATAAATAATGAGGATTTGTTGTTTTAGGGGTTCCCTTACTTCTACTAACTTTATAAAACAACCTCCGGCCTCTAGGAAGAAATTGGAATTGACAGGGCTGAATTGCCCGATAATAAATTTATCAAGATGTTAATGATCATCAGCCTCTCTGTGTACTACTTGGCAAAATCACTACAGGTCTTCCTATTAGCTAGAACTGCTACCCATTTAGGGCTTGCTTTGAAATTTTATCTTTCCATCTTGTTTTCTGTTTCCTCCTTTTTTTTTCTTTTTTCAGAGACCTCATCTGTTTGCCAGCATTCTCTGATCAACATCTCTCATGTGTTTCCTATTAAGGGTATGATGTGTCTAGCCATTTTACTTCTCCTGCCCTTTTAAGTGGTGTCAGTCTTTTTGCTTTGCTACTAGTTGCCTTTTATCTCTGCAGTCTCCAATTCTCAGCGCACATCATTACCTAACTCTTGAACTATCCTCTTCYTACTCGCTATGACAAATCTCAAGCCCTCGCCAGGATGTGGAGTCAGCAGCGCCCGGCCGGCCGTCAGGAGAGGTGGCTTTCCCTAAATAGCGAGAAACTCCCCACTTCTGTGACCGTGCCGCGGACGCGGGCTCTCTCCGGAGGCGTCCGACCCTGCCGCTCCGCTCGCTGGGCGTCGGGGCTGCTCTGCCACGCGGCGGGCAGCTGGGGAGCCCAGGACGCGTCCGGCCGCTGCTGCCGGCACCTCCAGCAAGCCAAAGGCCTCGCTTAGAAGGAAAAGAAATCAAATGTTACCTGTATTGGTCACGGTATTTCCTATGGCTCTGCGTTTGAGCATGAGAATCTGTTGAATCCTAAATATTTTGTGTCCTTTCATGATTATGGTTTTTCTTCCAGGCTCTTCCTGCACAATTTCCCTGCTATTTCCCTGCACAAAGTACTGTAGATGTCTGTGTTAATATCTGAGTTATTTATCTGTATTTCGTGCTGCGTTTAATTCAAAAGTGGGTGTCGCTACTGATCCACAGACGGCAGCACCAGAGCCTCGATCTGTAGCCGGCTGTGGGCAGCTTTATCCTACAGCGTTACCCAGGCTAGCTTCCGATACTCACCCAGACCTCGGGCTCGCGGCCGCCCCGTCCCCGGTGCCGGGCGATGCCTCCTCGCCAGCTGCCGCTGGGCTGCGGGCTCGGCCCGGGCTGGCCGAGGGACGCTGCCTTGCGCCCGCCGCGCCGCGGCTGTGGCGGGTCTCGGCGACGGGCGCTCGCCCAGCCGGCCGTGCTGCTCCTGCGCGTCCGTGGGACGGACCTGCCCCGGCAGCCTGGGCTAGCACTCCCGGTCCCCCGGCYGCGCTGGAGCTGCCCCTCGGCTCGGCATCGCGACCCTGAGCCACCGCAGCAGCTTTTCCCGCGCCCCCGCAGCAGGCGCTGGCGGGACGTGCGGCGCGTGGGGCGGCCCAAGCCGCGGAGTGGGCAGCCCACGCTGCGGAGCCGATGGCCGCGCCACCTCCTTGCCCTGGTGCCCCTTGCAGAAAAGCGCGCCCAAAGCGCTTGTTTTTTCCCCCAACCATTCCCTCAAATGCAGGCACGACCGCTCAGAAACGCTGGCTGGGACACACGTGCCCGCGCACTGCCCGGGCATCGTCCTTGCCCACTCGCCGGCGAGGCTGCCTGGCGCGCCGGCTGCTCCCGCCTCGTGCCGGCTGCTCCCGCCTCGTGCCGGCTGCTCCCACCTCGCGCTGGCTGCTCCCGCCTTGTGCCGGCTGCTCCCGCCTCGCTTGATGCAGCTCCCGGGAGGCAAACGAGTGGCTGAACACGAAAGTGAAACCTGCTACAGCTGATGCAATGAGCTGCCCATGGTGCGATTCCCTGTCCCAGTAGAGCTCCTCAGGATGGGAAGAAATCAAATCTTTACTTCTCCCTATGTCCAATTTATCCCATGAAAAATATGAATAAATGAAAAATATCCCTATGAAAGTTTCCTTAAAGGTGTGTAAAATAAAGGAGTCAGATTACATCTGATCTGTGTGACTGAAGTATAAAGTTATAGTCTATTCTGGGCTGCTTTCAGCAAAGGCGCTAGATAGCACTTATTAGAACCAGCCAAAATTCAGTCGCAAGAATTATTTCAATTCAAAAAAAAAGAAATATCCATTAGAGTAATCTCAGCATTAAAATATTAATTTTTSTCACACTATGTTATGAATTATTAAAAAAAATCTAAATGTCACAACATCAAAAATTTTAGAACTTTTTCTAAAGAAAACCATAAAAATCCCATGAGAAACAATGTTTTCCACAAATATTTAATTTCAATAAAAATGTTATCAGCAAGGAACRCTTTTGGTATTAAGTGTTTCTAGTAGCTCTGTTCTACATGCGATAGCCAGTTGCAGAAAAAGGAGAGAAAGCGTCCAGTAAACAAGTGCCCTTTTGTGGCTGCACTCGTCTCCTCCTGGCAACAATCAGCGCTTTCCGCTACGGCAGGCGTCGGAGACGGCAGTGTCGGCCCAGCCCAGCCGGGGAGCTGCCTCTCCCTGCCGGAACGCGGCTCCCGAGCCCGGGATCGGGCCTGCGCCTGCGCTTTTCGGCTCACAGGGAGCAAAGCAATAACTGGAGTAAAAGTACACAGGCGCTTTTGCTCCAGCTGGAAAAAAATCTAACCTTTCCTTCTTGAAAAAAATGAAGCTTTCTATTTTTGGAAGAATAAGAGAAAGTGAAGCAGACGGAAGCAAGAGTCTCCCTGCGCTGCTCTCTGGTGGGCGAGTCCTCTCGGTCTCGCCAGGCACCTGCGCGCAAAGCCTCTGGCATTTCTCACAAAATGCCGTGGGAAAGGGGTGCACGGGGACACTGACAACACTGACAAATCGCAAGACAGTCCTCATTTTTCAAGTGCAAAGTGAGTGATAATTGTACAAGAATTCGGCCCTGTACGTTGCAGCAGAAAGGTGTTCCAGCTCAGTTTTCCAGGGGGTATGAAAAGGATTTCCTGCAGTGTGGTTCATTCAACTCACTTTTCATAAGCTAGTTTTCAACAACATCATCCAAAAGCCATTAGTTTCATTGTATGTATCATGCAGAGTTATTTAGGAGGTCAGAAAGAAAATTTAAATGGACAGGTGCTTTAAATTACAAGATGGTGGAGGCGGTTAATAAAAAATACTAGCAAACATTGGTAACCTCATTTTGGGCTTGAAGCGGGTGCTGTAACTGATGGGCAAGCGGCTTGGAGGAACACTGAGGTCCGTCAGAAGTGGTAGGTTCAAACTGCGTCCAGGAAATGGGGCTGCTCCCCGGAGGCCGCAGCGCTGCGCACGCTGCCCAGACGTTATGCACCTTTAAAGCTATTTATTTCCTCTTAGATATTTGCACCATGGGGACAATTAATTATATGACGCAAGTGCCCTCTACGCTGACACAGGGAGAAACCTTGAAGCACGTGTAGCTTGTGTCAGGACCCGGCAGGCGTGAGAGCGGGGTGCTGCCGCGGACGGGCCCCCCCGGCCTCGCGCTGCGGCCGGCAGTGGGAGACGGAGCGGCGCTGGGGAGCGCCGGCACGGCCGGAGCATCGGCACAGCTGGAATGCTGGCACGGCGCAGCCCGTCCTGCCCCACGTGCAACAGCTGCTGTCATCTGGAAACCCCTCCGGGGTCGGCGGGACAGCTCGGGAAGGAGGTGCCAGCCCAGAGCAGAAAACACAGGGAGGATTTAATGCGAGATGAACAGGTTTAACTATTTTATACACCGGGGACCGCCGATTGCGGCGCCCGCGGGACGACAGCCACTCTGCCCGTGCTGGCGATGCGCTCGTGCRCAGAGCACGCGCAGGCGAGCCTGGTTGGTGCAAGCATCCCCGAGACCACCGGGTCTCGCCTGATTCTGCTGGCTCAGGTCACGCTGGAAATCTAGCGGGAGTCAGCCGCTATCCAAGATGCCTGATATTTCCTCCACGCTTCATTAACCCTCGTCCTGCAAGGCGTGCTCTGGGCAGTGTGACTTACAGTCACGGCAAATGCCAGCTTTTTTCTTCTTCCTTGGCGTTTTCCCCCATGTGCATAGTTTGCATGCCAGGGGATGATCCTTTTTGCCTGCATGCTTTTCCGGTTGTTTGGTTTGCAGACTCCTTGCGGACATGAAAAGATTGAACAACTTGTGCCAACGTGCCAAGAAACCTAGTGAAGTAAGTGCTGCAGGCGCAGGTGATATTTCAGACTTCAGCCTGGTCTGGAAAATTTACGTATGTGTGCATACACTGTGGTATAGCACGGCTAGTGTCTTCCTATTTCTAGCAGGATCCAATCTGCAGGATGCCTTTGGTTCACGCYGCGTAGCATCCATGCCACCACGCGGACAAGGCGTACTTTAGAAGCAGGTACTGCATGCTGTCAAAACAGCAGCCAGGTTTCACATCCAAGAACGAAGCCTTTAGCCTGTTCCGGAAGGCCGAATTCCTCTGCTGCCCAGTCATTTGGGTTCCGATGGCCCTGTTAAATATGTCTGAAATCTGAACATATAGTCTAGCGGTAGGATGCTGAATGTAAATTGTGATATAAGGTGCTGCAGTAAGGTGAGAAGGAAATTATTATGCCATTGAGGATTGTATGGTTTTATGTAGTAAACACATTTTTGGAGCCAAACTTATTTGGAGCCAAACTTTTGCTTATTTTATCCCTATTAGAAATCTCCTGAAAAAAAGTGGCATCAAATGTGTTGAGAGAGGCAGAATTTGGCCTGGAATCTGTATTTTGCATCTGAGATTTTTCAAATCAAAGGCACCTAGATACAGTAAAACAAAACCAGGCTTTTTAGATGAAGGAACAACACAGAAAAGCCTTTTCCTTTCCATTTGGTTCCTGATTCAGGCTTCCAGTCTTATCCCAGGAAAAACAGACACGGTCAGTATTGTTAGTAATAAACTGTAATGCAGCCTAGTGCCATATTGCTTATAAAGAAACTTGAAAATAACATTTTCTTCCCAACAATTTAAGGTGAGAAAGACATCTGCAGAGTTAAGATTTAAAAATTGCTAAGAAGAACTTCCAACTACTTTTCTATTTGCATTCAGAGGTAGAAACATATTTTGGATCCAGCGGAATCATCAGCAATTCAGTGCCTCAGTGGATATCAAAAACCTTAAGAGATGCACACGGAAAACTCGCCATTTCCTAGAGTTTTACAGCGCCTGCTGTAACCCAGCCGGCCCCTCTCTGCGACGGGTCTGCTGGCGGGGCTCGAGCGTGTTCGCAGCCCCGGCCCCCACCTCCGCCGGCCGAGTTCGCGGCGGGGCTCGCCTGGTCGCCTGCGACCGCAGCGGCACCGGGCGGCCACGCRGGCGGACGCGTGCTCTTGGCCCCTTCCGAGCAGCTGCTGGCGGCCAAAGAGCCGTTCCTCCGGGGGATGCCGGGATTTTGCCCCGTGCCGGGACGTCGCTGCTCCGGCAGCAGAGCAGGGCTGGGGCGCGCAGACCTGCGGACCCGCGAGCTGTCCGCCCCGGCCTCACCGAGCGCCGGCACGAGGGCTGCGCAGGGTTTCCTTAACGCAAGCGTGCGAGACGGAAGCTCAGGGAGGTGACACGTAGACCCAGACATGCCCTGAGCAGCGTCCTGACGTGTCTCAAGCTGAGCCTAAACTAACACGGGATCATACATGTGTTTTAAATGTTTTTGGCATTTCTTTCGCGTGCTCGCAATGTTTGTACTACTAAACCACAGCTTCCTTCTTTGGGGAAAATAAGAAAAGTCAGAGAAATATCTAATAAACACAAGCAGAAAAAGTGAGACATATTTCACATCCTGCTGGTATGCAACTTGRATGCTTAAGCTACCAGGGAAAGCCAAGTTTTGAATATTTGCTTTGGTAGTTGCACTGGTGCCTTTCTGCTAGCAGGAATTCAAGCACATTAGTGAGGAGCCCCCAAGCTTTCCTTGTTTTCTCCCTTTTCCTTTTTTTAAATTTAATTTATCATTTGCATCTGTGCTGGTTTACAGAGGGGAGCACAGTTTACCCCTGCATGTTCCATGAGAACAGGAATAAGATCCAAATCATGCAATTTAAAAAGACATGTGATGATACAGCATTTTTCTTCATGGAAGATGCAGAAAATTTCAGCAAATTAGCCAGTTATTAGAAATATGCTAGCTGCAATTCAGAGATGAAGACAACTGCTGCAGTTTTGTTTCTGCAAGCTGTGTATATTCAATAGCAAATAGTTATTAAGTCTAGGCAGCTTTTTCTCTTTTCTTTTCTTTTCTCTCTAAAAGGAGGGAATGAAAGGTGCTAAGGGCCCAGGTGAAGCGGAGGGCATCGGGTGCTACCTGACACACGGGCAGGAACAGAAGGGTCATTGTTGCCCCACGACAATTGCGAAGCTGAATGGTTCTTCTGTTCATCCCAGGCTCCACTCTGCTGCACATTTGCTGCCACAGCTGCTCTGTCATTAGAGCTTGCTGAAACTATCCATTTTTGCTTGGTACGGATTTGCAGCTGAAAACTGATATTTTCGGTAGCCTTCCTACCTTTGACCAAGGCCAAACCCGACCACTTCCTGCAGCAGAGCAGGTTCCACTAGTGAAGAGAAAATTAGCAAAAAATTAGAAATGATTCAGTTTTGTAAGAAATCATGAATTTTTTGAAACTATTATTTTGAAGGGGGCTTAACCATGAAAAATGAAGTCAAATAAGGCTTCATATGTTAAAATCTGCCACAGGCATTTTTAGTGGGCAGAAGAAAAAGAAGCAAACCCTCRACCACTACCTTTTCATACACTTTATCATCAGAAAATACCATCGGATAATCTAACTTGAGCTTTTGCTGATTTCTACATTGATCTGCATAAGCAATGCTTGGGACAGAGTGAATCTGTACCTCATCTGGATTTAAAAACTCCCCAGAAGGCAGAGTTCACCCTATCTTTGGTGATCTGCTGTAAAGGTCAGCTAGCGCTTTATTCCTGTTTTGAGTTTGTCTTATTTCAGTGTGCATGGAACTGTCGGTCTCCCAGCTCTATGTGCCAAGCAGAACTTGCTGGAACTTTGGAGGCTTTTTTGTTGTTAAAACACTGTATTATTATATTAATTTTATTGCAGGAAAACACTCAGATTTTAATAAAACATTAATCTATTTATAAGTGAATTTAACAACTAACATTGCTTAAACGCTGCAGTCACTTATGTTTTGCATTTTCACACATCCAGTCTCACTTTTATAGTTCGCCCATCCCCTTCCCACACTGTGAAATAGACAACAGAAGCCTCAAATAAGGGAAAATAGATGCAAAAGTGGCTGTTATTTCTCCCATTTTTAAAAGCAGACAAAGAACAAAAAATAATTTTTTCTTCGCTCTTTTTCTCCGGTAAAAAGGAAAGAAAAGAGAGAGGCTTTTTCTCTCAGGTCCACTTCCTTTTTCTAAGCTTCTCTTCCCCTAGTATGAACTCAAAAAGAGGAAAAGAAGTGAAGATACAGTGGAAAAACGAAGTCTCGCACCCATGCGCCCTGCACCCGTGGCAGCAGCAGGGAGGACGCGGCGCCACGATGCCTTGTGCAAAGTATCTGGCAGGGACGGCCGCGTGCCGGCACCGTGGCCGGGCTCCTTCCCAGGGCTGGGATGTGCTGCCAGCGTGGAGGGGCAGCGCGCAGGGTTCCCGCACGCTGTCCGGGAAGGTTTATTCCAGGACAGGTGGGAAGGCATTGCTGCTGGGCGGCTCGGCTGGAGCCCTGGCCAGCCCGGACCCCTGGGAACGTGGACCCCTATCCTGCTGAGGCAGCACGAGATAGGCACGTTTGCTGCACAGAAAGCAGCTTTTGTATAAGAAACACCGTTTCTCTTATTGCAGTAGTATTGCAACTGTAAAAATCACGCCTATGAAATTTTATATTAGATGGATTAAGAGGAATTCACTTCAGTAAAACTTCATGAGAGCCAATCTTGCAGTTTTATGGTGTTTAGGTGTGAGTTTTCCGTTCTCTTGATGATTTTTTTCTTGTTCACAACCAGATCTCGAGCTTGCACTGGGCTGCTACATGACAGTGAAGAAATATATCACCGGCATATTGGGGTTTGGCACAGGAGCCAGCCCAAGGGCTGCTCGGGCCAGCAAAAGCCCCGAACATCACAGGTCCTCCAGGGAGGAATAGCCCAGGCCTCAAATTGCTGCTTTTCAATGTACCTCGTTCCAGAAGGCCCCAAAACAGGGAAATCCTCATTGTTTCTGGTCTGCAAAAATTCATGTAACTTTTGGGTTGAGTTCAGAGCCCTCAGGTTTGGTTTTGCACATGAAGCTAAAATAAACCTCAAATTTAAAAAGAAGGATCAGGTGAAATCAGTGAATTTTGCCTGGTCTCCATCCAAAACCCCAAAGCAACTCAGGTTGTACCAAAACTCACACAGGTTCACCAAACAGCTCACCTGGTTTCCAATTTCATTGCCAAAGTTCTGCACGGCTTTACAGGAATTCCAATTAAACCTATAGCGAATCCCTTGTAAAATGCTAGGTATAATACTTCTATATTTTGCCTTTTTTATGCCTATCCCCTGCCAAATTGAAGCATCTATAAGCAYTGGAAACACTTCAATTATTTAAGAGTATATGCACAGTGGAGAGTCAATTAAAATTACTGACGTGCTTTTTTTGTGTGTGTTATAAGTGTTTCCATTTGGAAGCAATTCAAGCCAAATTCTAGCAAAGCCCTTCAGAGCATATTGAACTGATTTAAAGAGTTTGCATCCAAAAAATTTGAAATTTAAACAATGAAAAAAAGAGGTTAAAAGGCGCATTAATGGTTGTTTATAAATCATGCCCTCAAATGTTAAGAAAACACACTGCCTTCCTTGTTGGCAGGCGGAAAAAAAAGAGCATACAGTGGAGGCACAGATGTGGTCGGGCGGATTAGGTGAGGTTTCCCTCGCGCGGCGTCCCCGAGGCCGGGAGCCGCGCTGGGCTCGCCGGCAGGATCCCACTGCTCGCCGGGACGGGCGCCGAGCCGCCACCGGGGCCCTGCTCAGCCCCCGGCCAGGGCGACCGACAGCCTCTGCGCCAGGAGCAATGCTTTTAAAAAAATAACCTGCTTTCCCTATTTTTCCCTAACAGCTCACTTTTTAAACTAGCCGAGAGCAAGTTCCACCTAGACAGAGCCCGAGTCCGGGGGGATAATACTAGCACACCTGAGCAGATATTTTTTTTCCTCGCGTGCACTTAAAAAAAAGAAAGGGATCTGCTTTCATCTGCCTGAAAACAACAATTTCCTATGAAAGATCTCTAGCCCTCAGGGGGCTGCGGGTGTCTCTGCCCCTCCCCAGCAATATTGTCTTGCCTGCACGAATGGAAAAAATTGGGGCAGCCCGTAGGCTATTAATATTTCTCTAAAGGTTTCTCTTAAAATAAAACAAAAACCAAAGGCATAAAACCCCCTGGCGACTGCTGCAGATTGAGTATGGAAAATCCAGAGACTCTTCTTTTCCCAGAATTGCTCCAAAATGAACGTCCCCGAGGGGGAACGGGCCTGGTTTTACAACCCGCGCAGGAGCCCGCGGCCCCAGCTGGGCGCGGGAGCACGGGGGGAGCAGGGCACCGGGAGCCCCGGGGGTGCCGAGGGCTCGGGCTCCCGAAACGCCGACCCCGGGAGCTCGACGGGCCGCCACGGCGCGCCGGGCCAGCGACCGCCTCCCGAACCGCACTCGCGCCCGGAGTGGCAGAAATCCAGTCCCCGAGGCTCACCCTCTCTCTGCAAGATGCAATCCCTTATTCTTACTGGACCTGTAACTTCATGTGTCCGCGAAGGCTCTTTTACAAAGGAAAGGAGAAATCATAATGTAAAGGTTACAGTTAGTTCTATCTAATAACAACGCTGATAAAACCCGAAGCAATACATTTATCACTTGGTTTTGTTGAGCAAGACGACCTTGCTTAGTGCAACAGTCCCACTCAGAAGTCCCAAACATGCTTGTGCTGTGGGCAGAATAAGCAAAACCATTTAACTCRCAGGACATGGGGCACGGCCTGTTTGTGTGCGACTTGACCTGGGGGGCTACTGAAAGCGGGACTTTCTCAGGAAAAGGCTGCCGTGCTGCAGCCAGGGAGCAGCGCGAAGGCGTCCCCGGAGGAGGGCAGGTGCTGGGGCACCGGGAGGCTCCTGCGCTGGCGGCTGGGGGCTGCCACGGGGCAGAGCAGGGCAGAGCAGCTCGCGGCGAGGATGGTGCCAGACCGTGTGGCTGGAAACCCCGCCGAGCGCCAGGGATGCAAGCGCCGCCTCCGCGCGGTGCCCTGTGGCTCCCCGGGACCCCTCCTGCCCAGGCTGGCCGCCCACGCGTCCGAAATCCCACAGGAGCCTCGCTGCTCCCGCGGCCTCGCACCCTTCGCTTGACTCATTGCAGCTTTCAGACAGTCAGGAATTTCTGGCAAAGGATTTACTGGAACATCCGGCGCTTTCCCGTCCAGCGGCAGCTTGCACGGAAAGCGGCAGCAGAGACGGGGCTTACGGAGGCGCGCAGCGTCCCTCGTGCCCGGCCCCTGCGGGAGTGGGGAAAGCCGTGCTCCAGCGAGGAGGCCTGGCGAGCCRCGACGGGGCGCGGAGGGAAGCTGCAGGACGCAGCAGCGGGTTCCTCGGTGCAACTCAACGGCAAAGGGAAACCATGCCGGAAAGAAACAAAACAAACTGATGAAGAGCRAAGCAGCGTTAGGCACTTAATTCCCCCGTGAAGTTACCGGGAGCGTACCTGTACGGCCGTCCTGCCAGCAGGCGGGGGCCTATGTCTCACCTGCCAGCGGCGTAAAGGTTGCTGCAGAAAGTGGAACTGAACTGGTAAGAAACCGGTGACAGAAGCATCAGTGCTGCATCCCCGCGGCACTTCCCAGGCGACAGCCGGACCAGCTGAAGCAGCATACTCACCGGGGATAACCCGCCCACAGCATCTTTTCTCCCTGTCCCTTGCCTTTCCCTCTACTTATTAGCAAAAGAAGCAGGAATATTTCTCCTCAAAATACTAGGTGAGCAATCTGCAAACAGCGCAAATGATGGTGCAGCAGCCCCCGTGCTACGGGAACACATGTCCCACCAACACCTCCGAGCTCCAGAGGCCGTGACAGCAGGATGCTCCCCTGGACAGTACGAAACTGGGATGAGCAGACTATGCTGGCTGAAATGAGGTTTAGAACAAGCAAGACAAATTCTCTGTGGTTTCAGTACTTCACGCAACTCTCTAATTTTGCAGGCCAGTCTGCCAGTCTGGGAGCCAGACGCATATTAACAGCCCTGTTTGCACAGTGTTTGTGCCATTCCCGGGCCCCGTAAACCCGGGAAACCCTGCAAGGGAGCTCGTTTAGCAGGGGGTTTCCAGGGAAAACCCCGAGGTCTCCACCTGCCTGGATGCTGCTCTCAGCGAGCCCCGAGCCCTTGGTGGTTCAGCACAATCGGCAGCAACATTGCATGAGCCGCGCACCCTGCTCCGGCGCGCGAGACCCCGCTGAGCCCGCTCCTGCACCTCCCCGACCTGAAACTCGGCCCTGTAATCTGCTCCCCTCCTCCTCGCTGTTATTTATAACTGCTTAAAGCGCCTTCTGAGCCCTGTCTGTAAAAGGCCGGGGTGCTTTTTGATCATGCCATGAATCTTCTCTTCACAGACTTCTCCTGGACCTACGCAGTTTTCCTGAAGAGCTGCACACACTTGTGCTCTTTTTAAGGGAGGAATCCCAAGTGAGGATTACGGAGCTGTAGAAGAGGAAGTGGAGTGCTTGGCAGAGCATTCCTTGAGATTTGCCAGCCTAARCACACAGATGTTTCTCAGATGGGTGAATTTGGAAATGAAGATCTACGTGGCATCTGTCAAAGGGCTAGTGTTTCTGATCTGTGACGAACACTGCGCAGGATCCTGTCCGTCCTACCAGGCCAGCGCCGCACACAGCAGATCTACCCATCACTGAAGCTAATCCGGGGTAATTTATTAATCTTCTTGGGTGCGCTCGTTTGTACCTCATAATTCTCTTGTCCATAATGAAAAATTATCTCTTGTTGCAATTGTCCTTCCAGAGCCAAGGAGAGCCGCAGCAGAGGCACCCAAGCGCTTTTCAGACCATGGACCACCCCTTCACTGCATCTTCGCCGCAGCAGCCCTCACRAACGTGCCTGCAAGCCCCTCGGAGGAAGGTGTTTCCGAGTTGCAACTCGTAACTTTCTTGGCAGTTTTCTCCTTCAAGGAGCCAGGCAGAGGGAAAGGACAGGAGAAAGGAGCAGCTGCCCTGCGAGACGCTGAAGCGGGCAGGGATCTCGGCAGCTTCCCCGGCCAGGGCTGCTGCAGGGGAGGGCGCTTTCCCATCCCAAACGTGATCCTCCAGCAGCGTCCCCTCCCATAGACGGCACGAGTTCCCTGCTCCGAGCAGGGGCGAGCTGCGGCCGGGGGCAGAGAAGATGAAAAGGATGTGCAAACACCAGAACACATTTGCTCATCGTGAATCCTGAATCATAATTCTTCACGTTGGAGTATGCAATAAAAACCCAACTGCAAAGTGCTTACAGTTGTTGTAATATTCTGTAAATCATGAAAGAAAGAGAAAAGAATTAGGCAACAGGTTTCTGAGGAGTTATGAATAATGGATTGTCAGCCCCAGTTCAGAGTCACGCTAAAAATCTTTTTAACTAATGCATTAACTCTTTCACTGCCTTCGCAGATGAAAGCATTAAGGTCATGAGATGTTACAATTTCAACATCCTGCTCCAATTCATCTCGATGTATCATAGATGCCTGTTGGACCCAGCTCCCCTTTCTGTAGGGTGAGAATTCACATTCAAAGCTGCTGAGAGTGTTAATTGCAGTATTGCAGGAAACATGGGGAAACTTGCCTATGAAGAGCCTGCCAAAAGTCATCAAGTGAAGGAGCCATGAGAAAGGGAAAGGAATTGCTTGCGGACAATCCCAGTAATGATACTGGTAGCCTGCAACTTGCCATTCCCGTACAGAAGTGAGAAGTCTATAATTGTCTTTTATGAAAGTATCAAAAGCTTGCATATTTCTGGTAAAAGAAGTTTGTTACTTCACAAAAATTAAGAGCAAGTGTGGTACCAAGTCACTTTCCAGTATGTGAGATAGAGCCGTTGTATTATCTGGACAGATCTAGGAGACGGCCTTTTGCCACAAACCTCATGCCAGCAGCTGATAGTCCTATAAAACTGTCCCGTAGACCTAAAGATGGAGGAGCAGGAACTTGGGCTTGGGCCAGAAGCTGGCTTCCTGCAGAGCGTGACATGGGCACCCGGCCGTGCTGCGCTGCAGCTGCATGCTTGCAAGGCTGGGAACGTGAGATGGAGTCCCGGGGACACGAGCAACCAAGTTACATGCATTTGTCACCTGAGATGCTCCGAAATTGCTTCTTTCCCCTTCCCCTGACTTGCATTTGATTTGGACGTTCACACACGCTTTAATTTTGACGGTGGGGTCACCCGACTCCGGGGCAGCAGGGGACGAGGGCTGCCGAAGGCGACCTCGCCTGGCGCCTCGCTCCTCACTGCTGGAAACCTTACCAGACCCCAGAGCGCCAAACTCCAGGTCTGCTGCGCAGGAATCCCCTTCCCTCCTGGAAGCCGGCGCACATGTATTATTTGCACTAAAATTAAATAGCACAATGGCAACACTAAATATCAGTGTTTTGCCCTCATACACTCTCTGACCTGTGGATTGCAAACAGGTGCAGAGAGGATTTTAGGGAGGATGGAGCCTGTTTGCTGCCCGCTGGTCCGTCATTAAGGGCTTGGCCAGCGAGGCTCCTCCACCTGCCGAGACCTTTTGCCGTCTCATTGGGATAAACACGGATGAACATGCCGTGCCATTAAGAGAGCAGAGACTGGCGGTGTCCAGTCCCAGGGAGACGCTGACCCTTTTCCAGGTGGAGTATCTCCTGTCTCCCGGAGCGGAGACATTGTCCGACAGTGACGTGGAGCAACTTGCACCTGGACTCGGCCCTGGCAGGGAGATCCCCCTTTCCCAGCCGCTTCCCAACGAAGGGCCCCACGCTGATGCCCACGCGCTGCGTCCTCGCACCGCTTCCCAGGCCGGGACGGAGCGACGCTCCGGTGGGCTGCGGCGCCAGGTGTCTCCCGCAGCGCGGCGGCCGCATCCCTCCTGTGACATCTAGCGGCTGCTTTGCACCGAGGTCCTCGGCAGCGCCGGAGAGAGCGGGACGCGGGGCTGCCTGCCGCCCGGAGCCCCCCGGCGCCGCGGCCTCCCGGGCTCCAGCGCCCACGTTTGGGTGGACGTTCGGCTGCGTGGACGGAGCATGAAAAGGCACCGCGCTTGAGTTATGAGCAGCACAGAACTGTGTTCCGGAATAAGAAGGAAAAGTCGTGATAAATCAAAGACAGTACTAAGCCCACCCAAAACGAAGATGCACGGGAAACGTTTAATTCATTTGTGTCCAGGTAAGATTTCCCTCCCCAGCAGGTTTAGAGGCCGCGATACCTGGCAGCAGGTAGGGAGATTTACGCGCGTTCAAGCCCTGCCTCTCTCCTCCCTCACCTGCTCTGCAGCCGCTGGAGCGGCCCCAGCATGCTGCCGCCCCACGGCACGGCACGGCACGTTACCAGCACGCGACTCGCAGGAGGCTTCAGCTCCTGCGGGTTCCACGACGGCCCCGCGCAGGATGGACGCGGGCAGCACTGCCCTGGCCAGCGACCGCGCAAGCGATGCAGCGGGCAGCACCCGTTGTAAGCGAATTTATACAAGGCCAGAGGTGCACGTGCTGCTTTACAGGTTAATAAAAGGACAGAGCTTCCCCTGAGGTTTCTAAGTAAGTCAGTAGAAGGTATTCATGCAGTTGAGACAAGTGAAAGTAGAAACACGTTTTATACACTGTTCTCTTCCACTGAAAATTGCGTTCCTATCTCTAGACATAGGCGCAGAAACATTCCCAGCCACTATTGCCCGCAGATATACCTGTTAGCAAGCACCCCTGAAGGCTCGCCCTGCAGCCAGGTGAGCTGACTGGCTCTGCGATCCCTGGCGAGCAAGACTGGAACCAGTCTGGTGTTTTCTCAGTGGTCAAGGGAGCTCTCAGTATTTGCTCGAGTCAGAGGCGGTATTTCAGACTGGAGGTCAACAGCTAACGCAGAGCTCCTAGGAACATCGCACATGCAAACCCTAAACTGATAAAATATTCCAAAACAAACCCTGCAGAATGTCAGCAGCTGGCCGTGTGGAGTCCGATCCATCCACGCAGCTCTGCTGTTAATTTCCAAGTGACGCATTGCACATTCTTATTCATTGTGATGTTCATTAGTACCTGGGGAATTCTTCACTAAACATATACAGGTTACCTGCACTGCAGCTACTGGAAGAAATAGGCACTTCTGTCCTCAGTTATATATTTTACAACTCTAATGACATCACTGAAAAGCATTTTTGGATCAGATTTAAAACTGCTTGAAAAGTCAAGGCAAAGCTTAGGTGCTGCAGTTGCAAGGCACTGCTGCAAATACCTTCAGCAGAACTGGATATTAAAACTCACAAGCTTGTTTGGTCAGAGCAAAGTAATAAACCACGATGTTCAATCACATTGGAATGCAAGCGTTGCAGCGATGCTGCTCACGCGCCTTTTCCACTGGCTGCTTTACACAAACGTTGCAGGAAGAATTCTGGAGGAGAAGCAAATTCTGATGCAGAGAATACACAAAAAAAATATCGCAAAGAGTAGCAATGACCAAAAACTAATCATCATGACACTTCAGCATATTTGACTGAAGAACAAGAGACCTGTTGCTGAGAGGCAAAGGGCAGCTGGGCTAAATTAGCTGAGCAAGTTTGAGTCTGGATAGTGTCATTAGGAGAAAAGCAGAACTATGCCATAAACTCTAATGAATGCATTAATGGATGGCTTGTGCCTCTCAAAAGGGGGAAAAACGGTTTAAATAAAGTTATTAACACAGCCCACCTGTGTTTGGCTCTTGGACTATGTTGTTTAAATAGCCCATTAACTCTTGAAGTAACTAATCTTGAAAGTGAATATAGCCTTTCTGAAGTAGACATTTAACTACATTCATATAATTCAATTAGATTGAGCATTCTTAGTCCAAAGCCAGTATTCTATGCTTTCATCTCTAATAATGGTGCACAGACAAACTTGGTTAATATGGTGTTAAAAAAAGAATTTGCATTTGGAAACCAAAAATAAATTGCTGGACCAAACCCTAAAATATAGCATGTAATTTATGTGATATAAGTTAGAATTATTATAATAATGCAGAACTGTCATCTTACATTTAATACTAAAATCAGTAATACAAGAGTGATCTGAGTTTGCCTTAACTCACAAGGAAAATTACTGATTTTTTTTTTAGCTGATGTTGAGGCAAAGTTTCTTTTCTGTGTAACAGAGCTCATTTCAGTTAACAGACAATGACCAGGACTGCTTTTGCTTTTGCTTTTTTGTTGTTTGTTTTGTTTTGGAGGGAAGCGGTTGAGGGAGAAGAAAAACAAATCTTGGCCTGAACAAGTTCATCCAGTTAATAAATAGTTAAAGCAAATTCATTAGGAAACAGGAATTTTATAGATTTAGTTAAAGGTTTCTTCCTATTTATGTCACTGAGAAATGATAAAATTCCTTTTATCACTCTACAACTTGTTAATGTTTTACCCCAGGACCACTTCATCTGTAATAAACATCTTAACAAAATATGCATCCCTAGGGAGGAACCGTTAATTTCCTTAAGGCCTCACACATGTAATAGGTTTTTATTGCATGCAGGTGCTTTGTGAAATTGCATTGACTTGTAATAAACGTCCAGTAAAGAGCAGGTAGCACCTAAAAGGGGGAAGTGTTTGTGCACCTGTCCAAGGAGAGACTTAGCACACCCTAATCCTCCACGGGCTTCTCCTCGACCGCGCAGGAGACATCACCGCGCCTCACCTTCTAGGGCGGCTGCTGCGTCTAATCACAGCAAGGTAAATGCTTGGATTTTTACAGTTGCGTTTAACCAGCTTAACAAACAAATGCTAGGTGAATTTAATATATGTTTAAATATATTTATCACTGTATTGGCTAAAACTACAGGGTAAATGACAATCAAACACATTCTAAAATAGAGGGAAAATAATGTACGGCGATCTTTCTGTTAGTAAGAAGCTATCTGTATAAGACTTCATGGAAGTAATATCTATTATTAATTTGCTTAGAATTAAGTGTAAATGAAGTTTAATGTAATTCTTACTAATTAATAACAAACTATAGGTAATTCAAAGTGGATAGCTTTGCTTTAAGTGTTCTCATTTTTAAGTACATTCTTTGTTCAAGCAATTTTTAAAAATATGCCTCTATAGCTTCCCATGGAAGTTTATTTAAGAGTGGTATTTTGCTCATCACAGTAATTAAAGGTAATGAAAACTCTGCATTTCAGGACAATCCCAATCTAAGCAGCAGGATTATGTACATACATGAAACCTCTTTCATTGTTGCTCAAACAATTGCTTTGCTGAGTCTCCTTATTGTGCTGGAACACTTACAGTGCCAGCAAGCA
This sequence comes from Apteryx rowi, assembly GCF_003343035.1. Lineage (NCBI taxonomy): Eukaryota > Metazoa > Chordata > Aves > Apterygiformes > Apterygidae > Apteryx > Apteryx rowi. Next base: position 1,595,827 of record NW_020447420.1, on the reverse strand, counting down.
CGGGATTACACCCCCTGCCTATGGGAACGTGGAAGGTATCTCTAAGGGAAAATATCTGCAGAAAACTAGAGAGTTAACATCCTGTATTGCTGTCTGAGGCAACACTACATATTTTGTGTCTTCGAGATGAATTTCAAAATTTAGCTACAAAGTCCAGAACTTATGAAAGTTCTTCAGTAAACACTCTGCATGTTCCCCTCACCCCCTTTTCCTTTCTTGCTAAATAAAATTTCCCAGCGAAGGTATATTGAGATAGAATTGCAGACAGAAGTCAAATAAACGGTCCTGGAGACTTCAAGTGGCTCAGATTAGAAGTCTTTGAGATGAGAGTGTGTTAAATGCCTTGCTCTAAAATTGCTTGAGCTTCGCTAACTACAGGGTATCAAATCCAGCCTGTTAAGAGGCAATGATGCAGTCACTGGACATACCCCTTAGCGAAATACAGGGTGCAATTTTTAAAAGCTCCTGTGACTCTTAAAAAACCAAGTTTGCTTAAAATTCTTACCCAAGTACTTAGGAGAGTCTTCTGACCTTTAATGGGACTTTATCTCCAAAACACCTAAGATGCTTTTGCATATCAAATCTGGACATTTTTGAAAACTAACCATATACAAGATTAAGAACTTAAATGTTTTGACTAGTCCAGAAAGAATGACATACACTTCATAGTCAAACATCACCTGAAATATTTGAGTGACTGCATGACTGAAGCATTAAAACCCAGCAAAAGTCTGTAAGCATTTGAGAAACATGTTGAAAATTAAACACACACCTAAAATATATTTACTTTTCATTGGCACCTTCCTGAACTGGGCACATAACGTGAAAACTTAGTTGTGATGCTATTGAAGTCAAGAATAACAACAAACATTTATACTAAAATGACTCTTAGGTGGAAAAGGTAAATATTTCATTACTGAATAATTAAGAAAATTGTTCCTAACAAAGAGGGTGAAAAAGACAAATTTTAGAGTACTATCTGAATAAATAATTGAAAACTTCTTATGTGAACAAAAAAGACCAATGATTAGATGGAATTTTGAATTCCAAAGAAAATCTCCCTTGAATTTGCAAAGGAAAAGAGGAAAAAGAAACAATAAGTAACCTGAGCAAAGATGGCAAAGAATTAAATAGCAGGCAAGAGTCAGGAAAGCATTTAAACACATAAGTCACTTGTACTCGCTCCTATTAAGTCAATAGGAGCAGTGCACATATCGATGTACTTTGCTAGACTAAGGCCTTGAGATCTGACCTCTGCGAAACACCACATGCCCAGGAGAAGGCTGATAAATTACACACAAGGCACCTACAAAAGCTCATTAGAAAATACCGTGCCGGGGCCAGCCAGCTCCACCATGCTGTGACCCAAAGCCAACTGGGAGGGCCAACAGGAGAGGGCTTTTTCAGCCAAAAACACGCATGTGTTGGGGAGCAGGGTGGAGACGGTCGCTCTTGTGACCAGAGCAGGAGGGCCAAGGTGGCCTGGGGAGGCTGGAGAGCCCTGGCTGGTCCCCGTGGTGGTCACAGCTGGGGCTCAGGAGGACCATGGTGGCCTGGGGAGGCTGGAGAGCCCTGGCTGGTCCCCGCGGTGGCTCAGAAGAGTCGATGGAGACAGGAGCCAGGTGTCAGGAGGAAAGGGACACATTGAACCACAAACAGACCACTAGGACTTGACGATAAAATAACAAGAAAATTTATACTTGTCATTTCTCCGAAACGGCCCCATTGTTATGTTCTGCTGCTGCAGCCGTGCCCGGAGATGCCTCCAGGCTGAGCCGTGCCAGGTGCTGCCCTGCCTGGAGCAATGCCAAGCGCTGCCGCGTCCCTGGGCAGGGCATCGTGCAGCCCCTCGGCGCCTGTCCCGGGCCGGGGCCACGGCTCTCCGGGGCGGCAGCGCCCCGTCCTTCCGCATGGGAACGCCGCCGCGGCATGGACACGCAGCGAGGGACATCGCACCGGGTGCCAGTGCCGCCGACTGCTTCGGAAAATCCTGGCCACCGCTCGCGTCTATATGGGCGGAAAGGAGGAGCTGCCACCATGAGCAACTTTCCACGATTGCCGATGGAAAAAAACTCCAGCTGCTGTTGGCTGCCACAGTCAAGACCACCTCATCCGGGGCAGCTGGTAGGGTTTTGGGGGATTTCTTACAAAAGGGTTCATGCTGGCACGCTGCTATTGAGAGAAAAGCGCTGTTCGGCCCTGGCCTGTCTTGCCTCGGAGTGGAAGAGGGCGAACGGAGAGAGCCGCGGCCGCCGGGTGTCCGTGGCGGGGCCGGACCCTGCGCGCGGCCGGGACGGGAAGCCGGCCGGCGGCTGCTCCGTGCGCGGAGACAGGGGCCAAGAGGAGAAACTCGCATTTCCTGTCGGTTCCAAGGGAGCTGCTTTTTAAAGGGGTCAAATAGTAGGAATGATCATCTTCAAAGAGAGAGGATTTATAGATTCTGCCAGGTCTCAGGATTTGCCAGTCAAAGAGCGTTTTAAATAGACAGGCTTGTTTCTTTCACTTATTATCTTAACCACTTGCATCTCACGCGGCCGTCCTGCTATTTGTGACTTCTGAATTCTGCTGGTTGCTTTTTCAGATATTCCCTCAAAATAACTTGACAGTACGTCTTTATTAAAAAAAAAAGAAAAAAACCACACCACAACAATCAACCCTCTTGGTACTAAGGAAAAAATGGAGACAGGAGTCATAGAGGCAAATGTAATTAGGAAACATATGAGAAGATTCAAAAAAGTTCAAAAGAATATGAGAAAGGAAATGTATAAAAAGTAAATAAAACACATTGTTTAAAAATGTTTCATATTAGACTTCCCCTATAAACATTTTACTTTTTATTTTATAGATTTCATGCTATTCTAATCAACTTTATTTTTGTAACTTCACAACTGAAACTGCAAACCTTACAGCCTGTTTTCACATTTCTGGTGTGTCCTGTCAGTCTTTTATACCTCTCTAGATGGGGGGAAAATAAAGTCAATGAAGTGAGCCAAAAAATTCTAATTTCAAAACTTTTATAGAAATTTCTCCTGAAGAAACTCAGGCACCACATCATGGAAAGATCATAAAGGTTTGGTGAAAACAGTTCCAACTCCCAGACAAATCAAAGACTAAATAGTTTACTATTGCTTATGAAGAGTATGTAAACTTGTAAAGGATATTAATGAAGGTGTAAACTCTTACTGAGGAAAAACAAGTCTTTGCTGTAGAGAGCTGGTGTATTAAAATAAAGCAAACACAACACCTCATCTGCCATATTTTACACTGTGCCAGAATGTTAGAATTAGAAAAGCCAGGTAATCTAAAAAACAATTTAGAGATGCAAGGCTTTTGCAGGCCTGCAGTCATCTGGATGAAGGTCCCATCTCATCTTTACAATCAAAGAGTTAACTCTGATGTCCCAGCACACAAATAAGTAAATGTGGGATAATTAGGAAACAAATTCTGCAAACATCTTGAAAGGGGCTGGAGACCTTTGATCTTTATAGAAAAGAAAACATTACAATACAGTCTAGCTTTTGGGGTCTGCACACATTTTATACCAAGGCAGAGGATGGTATCTTTCTTAAAAATCAAGTAACACCTAATTCCATCATACCCTAATTATCTTAACTGATTTCATATGTCTAAAGGTATTTCACCAAAAGATTAGAGTAGAAAGAGGGACTGACAAAATAATTAAATATGCAATTTGCCAAGCTTGGGCAATATGGCTTTGAAATCACCTTTTCAGGAAGTTTTACAGCTTGTTCATTGACATATATATTGCAGCCTTCAGATTCTTATTTAAGCTCTTTTGATTACTTTAATGGATTAATACCCGAGTACCATCAATGTAAAGTCTAATACTCAAGCCTGTTTCTAATTTGCCAAAAGTTGCACTAGTTTCCTTTTGGTGTTATGATTTAAAAAAAAAAAAAAAAACCTATATTCTGATACATACTTTTTTTTTTTTAAATCACAAAATTCCCTTTTCTGAAACAGTCCCGTGAATACAGAAATATGTCTATACCTAGTGTCCTTTTCGGCTGCCTGAAATGCTTACATGTTTTCCAAGGTTTGGTGGCCTAACCAGCATACATAAACAACATGGGGGGGTGGCGTGTTTTAACCAGAAGAGTGCAGAATTGCCACTTTCATCCTTCCAGATTTGTCTTGGGCAACAAACTCTTAATGAAGTCATGTCTGGAGTCTTCACCACTGCACCTTTTACAGGGCACGCAACCATGGCTTATGCCTACGGTGGTGCAGTGCCTTCACGCACGGTGAAAAAAGGAAGACTCAGAGGCGGAGGAGCGGGTCTGCGCCTTCTTTAAAGGGAGTGCCGTTTGAACCCGGTTTAGGAGCGATTAGGACTGAGAAGGGTCCAAGAACCAAATGCATTTTTAATGGTTTGTACTAGGGGGAGTCTCCAAACTGCGTTTGTATTTATGGATGCTACCTAGAGCCTGGTCCTGGAGATGCCCGTGGCCTTCACCGCACCCCGCGAGGGCAGGCGGCGCTGCGGACCCCGGTGCACGCGTGAGTCTGAGCCGCCACCGTGCTGCACGGTGCTGCTGGCAGCAGTGCCACCAGCGGCCACCCCGACAGCCCCGGCCCTGCTCCCCGCCTGCCTCCGGAGCCACAGCCGCCTGGTTTCTTCCCCAGCGTAACTCCGCAGACACCTCCTACTCCGTGGATGCAGCACATGCAACGCAGAGGTGGGGAGACGGCCTTGGGGAATCCCCGGGTCTTTCTCCCGGCCAAATGCGGGGAGAACATCTATATGCCCAGCTATACGTACATCTATATGCACAGCTATAGGTACAGCTTGTGCTATGAGCAGCAATAGCAGTAGTCCTGCTTCTCTCTCTTGCTTTGCATCTTGCATGACACAAAGTTTGCAAAAAAAATGTATTGGGTCAGCGCAAAGACTGTCTAACCACAATTCTGGCCGAGAGCAAAGGCCTGGAGAAGAGCGCGAGGGCAGAGGACGTCCCTGAATGTTCCTCCGACAGTCTACGGCCAAGGAATTTCCCGCGATACAGGTGGTTTCTGGGTCCACTAGCCCTTAAAGAGCTTCTCCCTCCTTTGAATGTGCCCAGTTTTCTCTAGGATTCATGCAGCTTTCACAATAACCTGTGTCAATGAGTTTCACAGCAGTCGCACGCCGCATGAAGAACCACCGTCTATTGCTCGTTTTGCACAACACGATACAGACACGGAGACATTGCGCGAGGTATGTATAGAACACACATACACACAACTTATCTGGCTCCTTGTTATTTAAGGAGCCAGATGTGGCTTTTTCGCCCAGATGAAACACAGAAGGAACACTGCTGGAGTTGAAAGGGGTTTACAAAACAAAATAAAAGTACACATCCAGAGGAGTTAAACGATTTGGCCACAGACACCCAGAAGGAGTCTCTCGCTACGCAAGTGCATGAGCCAGACATAAGCTGCAGTACAGTAGGAAAAAGGGAGCCAACTTCTCAAATACATTAAGCGGTAAAGCTCACTTTACCGTAACTAATTCATCTACAGAGGTTTTTGCTCTGCCCTTCCTGGAGGCCAACAACCATTCAGCATTTCTTGGGAAAATAGCCTTTTCCTTCTGACACTCACTTGATAAGCCTTCCTGGCCATGCAAACGGGAAACACTTTCATATCCAGGGACTATCCCGGCAAACCTTGGCTTCTGCTGCTGCAGACTGTAACACGCACCCATCTCTGCTCAGATTTTATGAAACCAAAAGGAAAGGCAAGGTTTAAATATTTAAATAGAAAGGAAATTCAGATTTAAAAATGCGCAAGACTCTAGATACTCAAAAGGGGAAAGGTCTTCAGCCATTTCCCTAGGAGTCAACACACATTATTAATGAAGAACAGGTTTTTGGAGACTTAACAAAACAGCCTAACCCAAACCAGGGTAGCCTTTACCTCTTCCTGAAGAACCGCAGCCTACTTATAAATTTCCTTTTAAAGGTGAAAAAACACAGTGAGTACTCACTGTTTGGAGGAGCAGAAGACGCAGCTAGCAGCACCTCCAGTGCAGCCATTCTGCAAACGGCTGCTAATTGGCTCCGCACCTGAAAGAGATTCTGGGAAAAGGATTTTCCAGCCTTCCTCACAGAGGAAAGTTTTTGTTAGGTCCCTCCTTTTATTTTTCAGTCAACGAGCCTGGCTTTGCAAGCTTGCGCATGCTTAACTTTCCCGATCTGTAATTGCGCTGCCCTCGGTGAGACTTTTAGGTGTACGTTAGCATCCTTCATCCTCCTTCATAAACAGATCCAGCTCTGAACTATCTGGGTTGTTTTTCCACTAACTTTGTTCTTGTTTATTGTTTTTATTTTATGCATTCTTGTCTGAAGCCATGAAAAATGATCCAGGGTAAAGAAAAGGCACTTGCTGACCACAAACACACATGCAATATTCATGTTTAAAAGCTGCTCTGCCGGTTGCGGGAACGCCCCAGACGCGGGGCGAAGCGCCGCTGCAGGACTCCCCCCCGCGCTGACCGCGAGCCCCTGGCTTCTCCGTCAAGGTCCTGGAGAGCGCGGGACGGCCGGCTCCTGCCTGCGGGGACGGGAAGGGGCGCGCTGCAGAGCGGCGCCCACAGGCCTCCGCCGCGTCTGGTTCTCCCAGAGCCGCCAGCTGTGCTGTGCCGTGCCATGCCGTGCTGTGCCAGCCGCGACACCGGCAGTGACGCCGGCAGCGAGCGGGCTCGCGGGGGCTGCCGGCATCCGGCCCCCATCCCGGGGCACACGAGCCCAAATCCGGGCCCGGCGGCAGCGATGCCGATGCTGCGAGGAAGGACGCATCCTGAGAGCGCCTCGGCTCCCCGTCCGCCAGCGCGGATCTCTGCCTCCTCCCGCGCGAGGGGAAGGTGCACAGGGCTGGGGAAAAACAGTAATATTCGTTTGGTGCTGAGGCAGAGTTCAGGGTCCGTGTGTTTATTAGTCTCCGGAAAGTTTCACTGAATGACACAGGTTAGGATGAAAAACATAGGTAATGTTAGAAAAGTTCCCAGGAAGCCACAGTTCAGTAAATGGCTTTAAAAATAACTAATTGAATGACAACACGGAGACACAAAACTGACCCAATCCTTTTGGTCTTTAAAATCATGCACATACACTATATTTCAGGGTCAATTTATCACAGCAGGCCCCTTCCTCGCTGGCGCATAGCAAAAGGGAGTGCACCGACATATTTATAGCAGTCGCTGCTTATCAGATGGCATAAATATGTTCATGCTAAAATACATCAAGCCGCGGGCGTGAAGCTCGGTGACCCAAGGCAAGGAGGAAGCGTTGACGGTGCCTGGACGCTGTGTCCCGCGGGCACCGGGCAGGCTGCTGCCTGGTTTGCATGAGGCGAGCTTTTCCCGTGGTAAGGGCGAATCGGGACTGCTCAGCACAGCACGTCTGGCCTTTTCGCTTTCATACTTGCGTCAGTAGGCAGACAGAAAGGATTAAAATCAGCCTTTTCTCTAGTCTCTTTTTCTGATCGTTTCTGCTTAGGCATTTACCTAATTGCATTTTAGATATAATCAAACTCCGTGAGACAAGGGTTTTTCTCAGCTTGCCCTAGTCAGGTCTTGGACCTGCCCTGTTCGATATTGGCGGTAATGCACCTTTAAGGCATGTTGTGCTCTTCTGTTGAACTACAGAAATAATAAATGATTTTCCTAAACTCTTAGCTGTTACCAATTTACTCTAATCTCATTAGCACAGTTGTCTAAATCCTAAACATCCCTGCAGCTGAAAAAACCCAAGGAGACTGGCAGATATTATGGAATTAAAAAAAAAAAATCAACAAAGCAAGTTCCCCATTTTCCACTGCTTTTAGCGGAATGGTTTCTAGTGCATCCCCAGGTACAGAAATAGGTTCAGGAATGAGTCGGTGCAGACAAGAGGTAGAGGCAGACTCTGGATTCAGGCTCCTTTCTTGCTCACCCATGCACCCGGTGGCTCCTGCGGCCTTGGGAAACATCTGAGATATACGGTTTGCCAAACTGAGAATACAGATATATTGATAAGAAAATCAGTTTAACTTTCAAACAGCAAAATATAGGAATTCACAAACCAGGAGAAGTCTTGGGGCAGAGCTGTTGGAGGTGATGCGTGAAGTATTCACAAAAGAATTACGGAAACTGCATGGAACTGGCTTATTAAGAGGACTGTTTAGCAAGTAAAAATGGCAGCAAACAGTACCAAAATAGAGCTGTTATGTTTCCTTATGGGTACCCTTTAAGATAACACCCACCAGTGTGCCTGGGCAGTCAGGGCCTTCTAAGAATAAACTGATTAAAGAACATTTTGCAACCTATAAACCTGGTGCAGTTTAAAAGAAGTCTTTTAACCTTGGAGGTCTTATTTTCCTTAATAAGAAGTTGGGAAACCCCTTGCTTTCCATGGTTTGATCAGCTCATTAACGGACTGACAATATCTCAGGAGCTGCTGATACTCAATGCTTTAATAATAACATCTGCTAACTTCCTCAGGGCCCTTTTCAGAAGAAATTAGGTACAGGTTTGCATGCCAGAGAACGCAGGGATGTCATGAATCTGCATCCAGCTGGGAAAAGCAGACAGGCTGCGGAATTGCTGCTGCCGTGGCTGCAGTCACCTCCTATGCAAACCCTGGCACGAAGAGGCAGGTTTTGCTCCAATCTTGCTCTTTTTACCAGGAACATAAAGCCGGATTGCCGCGCCTGGCTCCACGCAGAAGCCCCACCACGTGCTCTGCGCGAGACCTACCCGCGATGGGGGTGCCACAGAGGGAGCTGGCAGCTGCTCTGGGATTTTTTTAATCTAGTTTCCTATGAAAACAAGGTTCCTGTGATCCCTGTATGCTTGTCTGTCTGCCTGTCCTGCCCAATAACTTTGAACTCTTTTTTTTACTGATTTAAACCAGATTTCACAGAGAGGTAGAAGTCTCAAGGATAATTAAGTTCCTAAAAAATTTATACAAATAGGCATTTGAGCAGAAAAAGGAATTTAGAGTTAGAGCAGTCAAAAAGTTCTGTGATTCCATCAAGCGGCTTCTGCTGTTGCCTACAACAGCTCACTGCCAGGAGCCTCCCTGGGAAAAATTTTAGGTGTACGTGGAAAGAACAAAAAATCTTCATATAATTCATATAAAAGCCAGTCACAGGAAACCACCTCCATCACCTCCAGTGCTCGTGAAACAAATTGATTCTCACGTATCCCTTAAGCCTGTGCCAGAGCGCGGCCTGATTCACAGACGCGGTAGGTTTTTCCCGGCCAGCGGAGAGCTCCGCCGCTGCTCTGGCGGTATTTTGCGGTACGGCGGTGGGCGAAAGGGTCTCCCTGTGGTTCGGGGCGGAGGGAAATCGCACACGGGGTCTTTGCACAGGTGAGAGAAGCGCTCTTGTAGAAGTGATCCAGTTCAGCAGGAACTGCCAGGTTGCTGTCGCGAGATCCTCACGCGCTGCTTCTCGCCGTGGGATCCTTCCCACACCTGGGCTGCCACCAGACCCCGGCGAAGGGTGTCCCAGGCAGCCGGGAGCGGGGCTGTCCCGGTGGGAGTTAATGTCCCCTCGCCTGCCTGCTCACTCCTGTCCTCTGCTTTCTGCCTAATGCATCCTGACCGAGCCCTCGGGTGCTCCTGCAGGACACATGGCAGGAACAGCAGTAATGGGCTTCTTGCTATTTTTTTGAAGAATGACAATTTTCAGACACTCCTGCTGGGAGCACTTCCCTGGCAGGGAAATGACCTAAAATGACCTTATGGCACTTTAGCGTCTTCGGCTCCCTGTTTTCTTGACACATCCGTGACTTTGCAGGCAGCCTCCGCCTGCCTTGCAGCAAACCCAAACGACGAGAAACCCCGGATCTTCGGCACGGCCGTGGGAACTGCCCTCTCGCGTGCTTGCCGGTGAGAGCCAGCGCCGCTCGAGGCAGGAACGCAGACCAACATGCCGCTTTGGTCCCCGTCCCCAAGAAGCATTTAGCAAAGACTTAATGACAGCGACCACGCGGCCCTCCCATGCCTGGGCTGTCTTCACCTTTAGAAAGTTCTCCTAATACCCGGTAGGAATTTTCCTTGACAACACCTGAACCCAGCACCTCCAGTGTTCCGCTCCAAGGCGAGGAGACCACCCTGGGAACGAGGTCTTTAACGTGGGACATTGGAGATGGACAACTCGTTCCCACGCCGGGATCGCTCAAGCTCCATATACACCCACGGCTGCCTGCTCCTGCAGTGCACACCCGCTTTCCCAGAACGATTTCGATTTTCTCCCATCGCTTCGAGCAGGTTCTCACAAGGCGATGGGGCCATAAAGGACATGGGTTGCAATAATGGGGTCGCACTGGATAAATATGTCAGTGATTCGGCTTATAAAGAAGCCAAGGCGAATGCAGGAAATGGAAGCCCTCCGGAGAGGCGACACCGGCTCTCCCAGGACAGCCCTAACGTCCACGTTTCCATCCCAGCCAGCTTCCAGGAGCCCTGAGCTGCGCCGGTCCCTCGTGCGCCGCAGTAACGGTGGTACTGAGATATTTATGAAGTGTTAGTTTCCAAAGAATACCGAACGCCAGCACTGGATTTCTAGAAATTCAGACATTCAGTATGAAGCACTAACGTTCTGCTATTTTTTTTTTCCTCTGGCAGTGTCCTCAATTTCAAGAAACAGATGTAAATTATATTTTATTCCAGTATCACCTTCTGCCTTTGAAGAACTGGGCTGCACTGGTGAGTGTGTCCAAGCAGCGCACATCCACCGACACAGAGGCATTTGGTGCACTGGCGGGCGGCTGCTCTAAAGCGTCCGCAAGGACAGGGTTTGTACACAGATTTCCGGAAAATATGAGATCTGAAAGAAACTAACAAAACCTTTCCATTGTCTGATTATTATTCTGCAACAACGCTATAAGGACCGCTGTGTTCAGTGCTGGGTGCACACACGTGGTGACACAACTCCTCTCCGAGAAAACTTGAGAGCCACCAGGGAAGCGCAAGGAAGTGCAGGCCGCTGGCAAGAGCCCTCGCAAGAGGAAAGCGGAAAACCCCCGGGCAGTGTCCCGCCGTTCCCAGTGCTGCACGCCGGAGCGCTGCAGGCGCCGGTGCCCTTTTGCAGCTGCAGAGGCTCCTTCGGAGACCTGCGCCCCGGCCGCAGCCCTGCTTGCTTTGGCCGCCTGCAGCACATTGGGGGCTCTGAGTGCTCACGAAAGGCTGTTAGTACTAATAGTCTTGCTGGGGTATTAACCTTGGTGACAGCAGGAAGAGAACCCCTTCGCACAGAAAACAAAGACACAGGAGAAATGTCCTTAGCCCGAAGGGTTTATATGCAGTGAATTTTGTCAAAGATGAAAACTATACAACTGAAACAAAACTTAGTTAAAACTATACAACTACAAACTCTAAGTAAAACTCTAAGTGGGTAGACTCACCTGTTCAATGTGAGTATGAAAACCCTTCTAAAAGAAGGGCACAGCCTCCTTTTACCCGCTTTTAGTCTTTGCTGCACCAGAGGACTAAAAGCTCCAGGAAAGAGCAGAGACAGCAAACCCTGAACCCAGCAGCTCCCCGACAGCCAGCAGAGAAGAGGAATTTGAGCACAGGAAGAATATGGCGATTTCGGGTGCAATTTTCTCTCTCTCCCTCCTCCGTTTTCCAAATGGCTGGAGAAACAAGTGGTTTGCTAATTTTTTCAGTGAAAGCAGACAGTGAATTTCTGATTAAGAATTAACATATTTTTAATATCTTTTAAATAAAAAAAAGGCAGAAAAGAATGTGTCAGCGCACTGTTTCGGCAGGGGCTGCAAGGCGTGGGAGCGGTACCGGGCTCGCCGGAGCGGGTTTCCATCCATCCACGCAGGCACGAGGGACATCTCTCCGAGGAGCCGAAGGACACCGCAGGGGATGGGAAGGGAGCGAAAGGTCTCCAGGCACTGACAGTAGATCTGACTCAGGGCAAAAGTCTTCCTCAAAAGGCCTTTTTAAGTTGATGAAAGGCACGATTTTAGCTCTAACTGCAGAACAAAACAAAACGAAGCAAGGAAGATGCGTTTCCCATTGTATTTCCAACATGTGACGGCAGTTACTGAAGGGCAGAGGCAGCACAGTGGGTTTCACAGTCACATTTTGTAAGCACATTAGTTCATGATCGCTAAACGCACCATCACTATAATCCCCTGTGCTTCATATTGCACTCACCAAACTCAACTGTTCTTACTTGATGTTAATGCTCACTTTCTTGAAACCGTGTCTGGGCGCTAATAGACACAAATACCTCCAGTTTCAGCGGCCACAAAGCTGAACGGCCATAGATCATTTTTTGGAACCTCAGCAAATCCTGCCTGATATATGGCTGCTCGGAGCCAAATGAGGGAGAATTAGCAAACAGGTGGTTGACATCAGCTGCACGGAGAGCGTGCTGGACACAGCCAGCTTTTCTGTGGAGCGGCTTACTCTGGAGCGGCGGTGCTGGAGCGCGAGCTTGGCCCTGGCGGGACGCTCACCCAGAGCCAGGCCAGTCTCCAGCGCCGTCTGCTCACCGCACCCGAAGGCGCCGTCCTGCCCTGTGGCTTCCTTGTGCGTTAAATCATTCCAAATCACTGATCGCTTACTGGTATATTGCTTGCGTTGCTACAAAGCACAAGAAATGTGAGGCTTTTGGTGAGGCTATGTGTTATTTTGAATTCAAGTTTCTCTGCATGCTCATACCAGTTCCGGAGTAACCCCTGAGGATCCGGCTCAGTCCTGCTGCGTTATGAGCGTTAAACCGAGACCTTGGAATACGTATTCATAGCTAACGTCTCTGCGATACGCTCAGCTGAGCGCGTGGCACTTGGAGGGATGTTCCTGCGCAAGTCCCTCCGAGAGGGTTACCTGGCGCCCCGCTTGGCCTCCTTCCCTCGGCAGCCCACGCGGGCCAGCGTGTCGCGCAGCCTTCCAGCCCCTCCTGCGGCGCGTCCTCGGGAACCGGCGCTGCAGCTCCGGCTCCGCAGGGCGAGCTGCTGGGAAGACTGTAAAATAAAATACGGCAGAGCAGCTGGATGAATGCTCATTTTAATTTAAGATCCGACGCTCATAAGTCAAACAACAAAGTGGTCCCACTTGGAGTATTCTCAGTTTTTGGTTTAATCAAGTAAAACTCTAGAGGTCAAATTTCAGCTTTGGTAGAAGTATATCATTAGACTTCCAAGATTTCAGGTGGGGGGAAAAAAAACCCCCACCCAACCTAGAACCCGTTTCCTCTGGAGAATTGCACTATGATTTGATTGGGACTTTTCTCCTTGACACGTCACCCACTTTATTAACTTCTGCTTTGCTTTAGAAAGAGGCATCTACCGTTTTGCTTCCCTGAAGAAGCTCATAATGTTATAATTCAAGTGTCAGGACAGATTAGGTTAAATGCACTGTGCGATTCCCAAAGGAAAACAAACTTCCAAACATACTCTATTTGCCTTGTTACATGTCAGGGACTGCATTAGAGCTGAACATGTAATTCTGTCGCCTAATGTGTTAAAGTTGGCATGAATTTTATTCTCTGTGCAAGGTGAGAAATTACTTAGCTAACAAAACATTTCGTTTCCCCCTCTTTGCGTTCTTTCTTTATGAGATTCTGAATGTGACATTTTCACAAAAAATCCCTGCACTTATTTGTGAAAAATGTATATTAAAACCAAAACACATCAAATGGAAAGAAATCACAGATGGTTTTATTCACAACCAGTAGAATTAATGGCCTTCTCTACTCTTTATAAATATTGGAAGCAGATGAGTTCATTACTATTTCACTCTAATAAAGAAAACCTGCTTTATTTTGACAAGACATCTACTTATCTAGTGTTTCTACTGAATAATAAATCTGTTTTCTTTGAAAAATTAAAGAAAGCTTATCAATAAACAAAAACCTGCCTGGAAATTTTGTCAATCAAAAAAAGCCCCCAAAATCTTCATTTCTGGTAACGTAGAAACGGAATTCAAGGGATTTTGAAAATGTCACTAATTTTCAGAATAGAAAGTTTTGAAATGTTTACTTTGTGGTTGTCTTAAATTTTTACATCTTTCAACAAAGCAAGCAGAAAAGTGGAAACATCTGAAAAGGCTTTTGAAAAGAAAAGAGTCAGCACAAGCTGGATAAAGCTGTGGGCTCCTTTATCTTCGAGAAATCTGCACACATGGAGCAGAGTTTAGGGGTTTTTTTTAACTGTGCACTCCAACACTTCCCAGTTCTGAATCCAAGCGGTGTCGAGTTTGCCAGACCTTCAAAGTACTGCTGGCAGTCCTTCCTGCAAGGGAATAAAACATCTTACCCTAGGGAAGCAAAAGCTGAGTCATTTTTAACCCCAAACAACATTCACTGATGTGGTCATCTTGTTAGTCATGGAAATCCTGTGTTATTTCTATTTATGCTTCTTTCAACACTTATTAACCAAGAAGTGAGAAGGTTTTATTTTAAACGGCAAAAGATGTTTGTCCTCTCCAGGGCCATGACAATCAGTTACGTGGCTTATCAATCATTTCAGAGAAAGGAAAAGAGTGTGAGAAACTCCCAGGGCCAGTTAATTTTTAAAGCTGTAGGAGGGAGAAGAGGAAAGAAAAACAACAACAACAAAGCCACAGAAAGACAAAACCTAACACAGCTCTAATAGTCCGCAGCCCTTTGGCTGGCTTTCCCTCTAACTCTTGGGCCTGTTACTTCCCTGTTTTTACAAAATGAGGACTATCTCGGGGCTAAAAACGGAGAAGCGGTCACAGTTTTGGAGGCAAACGGCAGCTCCGTGACTGGAGCACTGACCCGGGCAGAAGGCTGCCTTCAAAGCGCAGATTCATTTATTAAGTTTCCTTGGAAAGTGAATTCTCTGAACGACGGACAAGGGAGCTGGCCGAAGCCCCACCTGGCAATGCCTGTGAGGACAGATGGACGGACGGACGGCGGCAGGAGCAGCGGCAGCYGCGATGGGCTCGTAGCGCCGGGAGCCCGCAAAGAGACGACACCTCTGCCCACGGCCGCGGCGGGGCCCTGGCCCCGGTTTCCTTCGCTTGTTCGGCCTCCTGCGCCGGTCGGGCTCGTCCGCACCGCGCGCACCCTGTGGAGCCGGCTGCCGTCGTTCCCGCGCGGCGGCCACTCCACCTCCCACCGGGGTCCGTGAGCAAAACCGGCCGGGCAAAGCCTCTGCGCGTGGAGAGGGCCACGCGGGGCTCCTCGGACAGCGGCAGGGACACCCGGCGGCAAGGAGTTTCGGTTTCTTTTTAACATTTCAATGTATGCATCAAGACTCTGAGCAGCTGAACCAGGAAATGCAAAGAATGGAGCAGAAATACCGGGAATTGGGTGAACTCTAGAGCATTTAGACAGTTTTGCATGCGAATGGCAGGAGAGCAGCTTCTCCCCAGCTAAAAGCCCTTTTGCCCCGGGTGCCCTGCCCGGCACCAGCAGCATCCCGGTGAGGGGCCGGACCACCGTCCTGCGGGGCGCTCAGCAGTGGCGCGACCCACCGCGGGACCGCGAGCCCCCGGGTGCAGAGCRGCGCTGGGGACAGGGGCCACCGCGGCTTTCCATCAGCAGGCCAGAGCGCACACGGCTTTGATCAGGCATCTCGCGCAGCGATGCAGAAAGTTCTGCTGACTTTTTGCTCTGCACCAGGCATTTCTTGCAAAGTTTTGTCCCCTCTTGCCTCAGTACTGGGGCTCCTCCGCGGGAAGGGCTCATCCTCTCGGTGCACTCCGACACCAGGCCCCAAGAAGCATCCCAAAAGCACAGCGCCTGCCCTGTAACTCCCGCTTGCACCTTCAGAGCCTCTCCTCCAGCACGGCCGGAGCTCAGGGCTGCCCAGGAAACCCTGTTTATTTTGCAGAGTCCCAGTTTATCCTGCTGGTAGGGAGCGAGGGCAGGGAGCCCGCACTGGCCGGGGCTGCAGAGCACCTCCCGCTCCCGGCGGCCGCAGCAGCCCGACCCCGGTGCCGCCCGCTCCGAGGGGAACAGCGGCTCCGGCCACGCTGCGGGCGGCTGCGAGCAGGGACCGTGGGGCATCCGGCTGCCGGGGCCTTGTAACCGCACACGGTGCAAACTGTGCACTTGGTAACTTGGGGTCACTGAAGGTGTTAACACCTGTAGAGGGTAAACGGGTTGTTTCACTGAATTTATGGTCATTTACCGTACTGAACACAACTGTTACTAAACACATTTCGAACACATCCCACATGACAGGCGAAGTCTAGATGTCACATGGGGTCCCTTACCTTCCGGAAAATGCTTAAATTGAGCTATTTTGACCTCTGGCTTTTGACTTTGCATTCTCTTTAATGGAGACATTTTGGATAGATTTTCCAAGTCTTTTTATATATAATTTTCAACGTTAAAGAAAAACAAAAGCCAATTACCTTCGTGGGGATCATGTTGCCACCTCTGGATGCTGGGTCCAAGCACGGACCAAACCGCAGGCCATCGCCGCTGCTGCCGGCTCCCGCCGGAGGATTGCACAGCTCCCGCTCCGACCGCTAACGATCCTCCGCTCCCGTTTCATTAGTACTCCTGAGCCTGCTGTGGTGTTTCTGAATTCAGGCCATGGCGTTCGCACAGTCTTTCACCTTTCTGGGTAGCTTCAGAGCGCAGGAAACAGTGTCTCTGGTCCCTGTTCTCACGTCCCATCAAAACGGCTCGTAAAGTCCCAGCCAGCCCCGAGCAGAAGCACCGGGAAATCTGTTCAGTGGCAACAGAGAGAAAAAAGCACCTTTGTAAACGAGTCCTTTGCATTAAAGCCTACAATACCTGTTCTTTTCCAAGGCTCTCCGATCCAAGGACTTTTACCAGTGATGATTTGGTATTTTCTTCTTCCTCATCAAAAGTAAATACTAGATGGGAAAGTAAAAAACTCATCTCTGCAGGACACCACTAAAAACATCCATCTGGTGACAAACCCCATTTTTTATCCATTTAGTATGGAAAGTCGCTGCTGTACCACTCTAATTTCTTAATGAATGTTCAACGTGGTACAAAACCAAACAGCTTACTGAAGTCTCAGTCTATTATAAGAACATCATTACCTGTATCAAACAAAATGTGTAATTTCATCAAAAAACAAAAGCAATGCCAGGTGCCACAGTTAAAACATCTGTATGGCAGTTTAGTTCTGAATAAGCACCGAGACCTGCTTCATTCCTCCTGATACCTTCAGAATATCCGGCTTTGGGATCTGAAGAATTGAATGCAACAATGGTATAGACAAAAAGAAAAAAAAAGCGTTGGATGGTCCCAAGTCCTGGGGACCCCTGTTCTCTCCTGCGAGAGAGAACTGTGGCATTTTGTGCTTCTTAAACTCCAAATTTAAAACACACACACACACCACAGAGAATAAACTGATTAAAACAAACTTTATTTAACAAATTATATTAAGAATACAGACTAAGTTATCACACAATGAAACTTCCCTTTGTAAAATACAGGAGGGTCATCTAAAATAAATATAAAAAGTAATAACATTCATAAGATTAATGCACAGTAAATTCACTTTCAATAATCCAACAAAATGCATAGCATCTTAAAAAACACTTTGCAACTGCATAAAAAGTTTCTCTTTCCATTGATATGATGACATTTAGAACTGCTGTTGTTAGGAAAAAATTTCACAATAAATGACCAGAAAACCCAAATGGTTTGGTTTCCCTGTATTGAGTGAATTGAGCAGCACCTTACTGAGCACGTGACTGGCAGAGGGTCGCCCCTCGCTGCAGCGCCGCCAGACCCGAACGGCCCGGAATGACCAAACCTGGCGCCGCTGGGCCGCCCCCGCCACGCTGCCGGGAGCTGCCAGGCCCGTCGGCAAGGCTCCAAGGCTGAGGTAAGGTTGAAGTGCGGTGACGCACGCATGCCCTTGGGGACGAGCGGGAATCGCCTGGGTGCATCCCGCCCCGTCCGGTCCCGTCCCGCGGGCGTCGCACGGGCCTGGCCGGCGCTGGTGCTCCGCGGGCGCTGGTGCTCCGCGGGCGCTGCTCGCAGGGATGCACCGCCGTGGCACCGGCAAAAGCCCTTCGCTCCAAGGCGAGCACAGTGGGATTTTTATTCTTTGCTTTTTTAAAAATCCTGGCAAGCTGCGTGCCGCAGGCACCGTTTCATGCAGCCGTGTGTGCCACTCAGCTGGGAAAAAGGGAGCGGAGAAATCGCAGCCAGCCCCTCCGGTGCGTTGTCGAGGCTCAGGAGTTTTAACAGCAGACGAGCCAACGGGGCGGCTGGTTTTGCTCTCGCCGGGATGGGAGGAGGCTGGATCTGGTCTGCGCCACCGCCGCCGCCAAGCCCGGCACGCTGCGGGACGTGCCGGCACGGTGCCCGGTGCAGCGGTCACTGCCGGGCAGGGATGGGGAGCTGGCCGCGTGGGACTGCCGGCCCGGGGCCTCCGCGTGCCCTTCCCCGCTCCGGGGGGAGCTCAGGCTTGGCAAGCGGGAGCCCCGCGCCGCGGGAGCCGCTCTCCCCGCCCGCGCTCAGGGCTCTGCACAGGCTTTCTGGTCCTCAGGGTGGGTTTTACGAATTTGGGGAGCTGTCGGGGCGGGGGTGCGCGTGTGATGCTACAGGTCACCAGCAACCTCACCGCGCCGGAGGCCACACGGAGCCTCCCCGACACAGCACCAAGCACGAGCTCAGCGACAGCCGAAGCAAAAAGCGTCTCACAAAGTTTATTCCTATACAACTACATCTATGGGATGCTCCCACGGGGAAGACATCTGCTAAGTAAGTCCACACTTGAATTTTATCACAAAGTTCACACTCTACGTTACTTTCTGGACTAATTTCTTGCCCTTCCACTATTAACAGCTCGGACGTTGCAGCCTGGCCTGGATGGTCCGTGAGTCATCTCAGTGCGTTACCTGCTCTTTGCTGTGAGCAATCTAGGAGACAGCGCGTCACTGCTGATTCACATCAGAAGGTCTGTTTTACAGTAAACAATCCCCTCACTGCTTCTTTTCTCTCTCAGTTGCAGAGATAGGAATTGGGTAGATAACTTGGCAAACTAATTTCTTCACCAACCACAAGATTAAGCTACACAGTGTCTAGTTTATTCTAGGATCAGAAGCAAGGTAGCCAAGCACATCTGTTAAAGCTCTGCAAAACCACTTCTGCTGCTTTCCATTGACTCATCCCCTCCCCTTACGCTCCAGAAGGCTCCTGCTCCAGAAGGCTTCTTCACCGCCAGACAACAACAATATCAGGTTCCCCGAAAGTTTATTGCCTGGGCCAATGCTAACGCACTTGCCTTTGGGCAGGGAGGGAGTAAGATGCAGAGGGATACTTGTACTGGCCCCAGCACACACCAACGGGGAGGACTAGCCGCGAGGATGCAAGGACCAGCCTTGCAACGATTTGCTCCGATTACAAAAATTATGGAATAGCAAATGAAACCTGCCTGCTGAAATGCTGACCGAATGCCCACCGGTCTCGGGAATTCAGAAGTGCAATGAAAAAGCTCCCTATAATCAGTGGACTGAAAAGAAAACATATACAGTCAATACGCTTGTAACACAGAGACGTGCTGCATGTCTTGCTGTGCTTCTAAGCACTGGCTCTGAGCCCTCTCATCTTCGGAAATGCCCGCAGGGGTTCAAGCTGTGGGCTTTACCAGTCTGAGCAGCTCTTAGCTGAAAATGCCTCTGTTGTGCTTATACCAAGAGATCTGCAGTTGTACTATTCAGGCTTGCAGCAAAGGGTATCTTTGCAGTGCCACGGTGCAGAAGCACACTGCAAAGATCAAATTTCTCTTCCAAGTTTCTCTGCAGATGTACCCCATGAAGCAGCTTTGCTAGGCCAGTGAAAGGGAGGGAAGAGTGAGAACCAACTATGCAAATATATCCCAAAGATTTCTTAGGTGTTTGTCCCAATTGCATGTCCTGTCAGCATTTTGAGCCATCCAGTGTTTCTTGCCAATCACTGAAGGGAAAGCTGAATTTATTATCTCTAAGAAGGCTGAGAAAACGTCAGTGTTGCTATATGTATTAAAGCATCAATTTTATCTACTGATGTTCTTTAAGCTAAATCTCACAGAAAGGAAGCAAAAGCTATATACCCACTTTTTCAACATTTTAGTTGCAGGTTTTTATAGCTCAGCCTACTAAACCTGGTGCTACTGTTTCTGACAAATTCTTCATGATGTTGAGGGCCACATGTTCTGCACTCTGAGTGCAGACCAGTACTCGGTATGTAGACCCTGGCCTTGCTCAGACATACCCAGGAACATACCCAGGAAGCACTCACTGAACGCAGAATTGGGCAGCTGTCAGTAACTGCTCCACTGAGCACTTCACTTTCCATACAGCGAAGTAGTCAGTCCTGCCCTCCAACACGAGAAGATGCTGCTCAAGGAGGTAGCTCCATGCAGCAATCTCACCATATCCTCGCAGCAGCAACTGCATCCTGGACGCTGCAGACCGTGCGCTGGCTGCCTCTGCACCAGACCAGCCGCTCTCACTTCTCCAGCAACGGGGAAGGTCAGCTCTCTGCAACTCCATCATCCTGAAACTGAGGAAAGCAATGCTGCAGACAGCTTCTGCCTACCTGTAGTGCCCACTAAACTACAGGAGAAGCTATGAATGGATGCCACAGAAAACTACAGAACAGATTACCAACAGAAAAAAGAAAGACAAAAGATGGATGAGATGGGCATACTACTACAGCATAGAGTGAATTTGAACTTCAAGTGAACCTGAGCCGAATGACCAGGCTGCCATGGTATGTTCATTTGTCGATGTCGGCATCATCAATCTAGCCTTTGTGAAGCTTGGCAGTGAGGTCTGGCTTTGCTTTCCTGCAGGATAAATAAGAACTAAAAATGGTGCTGCAACCTTCAAGTAAATGAGCACTTCCAGGGGGTCACCAAACCTCCAGAGCTGATGCAAACAATTCTTTTGCCCAGATACGACACTCTTGCAACCAAATCTGCCTATGCTTTCAAATCACATGGCCTCGCTTTATGGAGGCAGTTTTAGAAAACAGTTACCTGACTGGGAGAAGTTGAAGCAGAGAATTGGAATCAGTCTAACCTGAATATTACAAAATTTTGTGTTTGTTATCTCAGCAATATGGTACAGTGCCTTAAAACCAGAAATGAATCTTTGGACAAGAAATACTTTACATATGTACAAATAAAAAATACAAGCTGACAGTACAAAATCTACTGTTAGTCACCATTCTGTCCTACTAGAAAATGCAAGATCAATCAAAAGCAGTGCAAAGCAGGTCAGGGCATACATAGGACCCAGACTGAGAGCTGCAATACTGTTATTTGTTACTATGGCAATTGCATTTCAATAGGGTTAGGTAATCAGTATTTTACAATATAAAAAGTTGCACATTTTAACACTTACTTAAAAATTACCATTTTGCTGCCATGATGTATCTTTGTTCTACAGCAGAGGCTTGAAAAAGCAGCACAGAGATCAGATGGACATTTCTAAATAACTTATTACAGCAACAGACTTCACCAAGACATGCATTTGACTCAGGAGTGAGCTAAGGTCACCAGTCATAAGGAGGCTGAGGTCAGGGTTTAATGCATCACACTCTTGACCGGTGGAAATAAACCACTCTCGTCCTGCACTACGTCAGAGTTCAGCGCTTCCCTCCGTGAGTGCAAAAGGGAACAGGCACATCTCTTTCATTTTAGCAGCTAGTGGGGCAAATATTAGAAAACCGCCCAAAGTAACCGGCAGGTGATAGCATCCACTTCATCAGCAGAGCCATGGCTTAGTGCGCAGGTGCGGCGAGGAGTTGGAGGGGTGTTACAGGGTCTGGCCAGCTCGCTGTCGGTATCCAACCCAGACGGAAACACAGAGCGTTTGTCACCACTCCCAGACACGCTGTCACCTTATGCACAAGAGGTGCTTCTCCTCGGAAACTAAAGCACAGCTTGTGATCTTTGTGATCTCCTCCACCTTGCCAGTGATTTGGGGGAGGGTCCAAAGCAGATCCAAGGAAGTGATCCCGGCTCCATGAGCCTACAGCAAAAATAAATGGTTGCAGTCTCCGGTTCATCCTGGCCGCACAGGAGTCGTTGGGTGGCCTGGGCTTGGTGGAGGCAAACGGTGGGCTCAGCACAGCTCAGAGCTCGGTGTGCTAACCGAAGAGCTGCAAAGGCCTCCGTGCGTCTGGAGCTCCGCCGCTCCGATCCCGCAGCGAGGATCAGGAGCGGAGCAGCCGGCTCCACATCAGCTCAGATGGGATGCCTGGGGATTTGTTCACAACTGGCCATATCTTTCGCTCTCTCTTACTCACACCAGCAGCAGCAGGGAGCACTGCTGGGCATTTCTTGATCGTCTGCAAGCTCACAGCTTGTTGTTCGCAGCATTTTGCTACAGCTTCGTGTTCTTGTGGCTGTTCTGCAGCAGGGGTTATGGGAAAAGGGACCAACGAAGAAGCTGCTGGTCGGGCTCTAACGAAGGTACTCACGTGGAGAAGCGGCCCCAGCAGCGCAAGAGGATGAGGGCAGCTGACAAAGGGTTACGGAGTCCGAATGGGTGAAACGGCACGTGCAGAGCGGGGTGGTGCAGCGCAGGGAGGGCGGCCACTGCGGGCCAAGCCGCGGGACGTGCTCCAGGCGCGCTGCGTGCCGGGCCTCGCGTCCCGCTCAGTAGTATGCGTGCACCCGCCGCTCCGCCGTCCCGCTCCGCCGTCGGCCGCCGGGCTCACGACTGCGGGAGCTGCTGGCACCTGGTGGGGCTGGGTGGCAGCCGGGCAGCGGCGCTCTGCTCCGTCCTGAAGCTGTAGTCGTACTAGAGAGCAAAACAAACAGGACAAACACATGTGACAGCGGCCCGAAAGCAGCCCGGACCGGGGCACGCGGCAGGCCTGTGCCCAGGCGGAGAGCGCTGTCTGCGTGGCTGCACAAACACCCCTCCTTTCCCACCAGCGTCCCCGCGCCCTGCCCTGGCGCCCTCCCTGCTGCACGTCCCCGCGCGGGTGGGCTTGTGCCGCTACGCAAGGCGTGGGATGCTCCGAGCCCCAGCACGCGGCTCCTGGCCGGAGCAGCCGCCGCTAGCTACAGGCGGCGATGCGGCTAACGCGTCTGCTGCCAAAGGAAGCAGTTGGGTGACCCAGGGTGCCACGCTCCTCTCGTTCGCCTCCTGCAACCGGTTTTGTTCTAGGGAACACTGTCCTCCAAAGGGAATAAACGGGAAGCAGTCCTTATTCACTGCACACATCGTCCCACTAGTGCTTTCAAACAATGGCTCAAAGGCAGGCTGCCAGGGCGATGTTCATGGGACACATGCAACAACCTGAAAAACGAGATAAAAAGTAGGCCTGGAAGGACCTGGAGATGGGATCTCATCCACCCCCTGCCCAAAGGCAGGACCACACCAGCATGGGCGCAGTGGCACTGCCTAACCCTTTCCTAAAGACCTCCAGCAGGAGACCAGTAATGATCTGACATCAGATTAGTTCCTCTTCCCTAAATTCTAGTGTTAAGATAAACATGACCATGCTCATCCTCTGCAGGGACAGAACGATTGGCCTGTTCAGGTCTCTCTTACACAAGCCTGCACCATTTTAATTAAAATTGCTTTGGCAAAGTGGGTGCAGATCCCTACACACATATTTTTTGGCCCAAATGTGGCTTAGTTCAGTTTAGTTTTGGCCTGCTCTTGATACATTTAAGCTAACCCAGAACAAACCTGGTTTAAAAAAATAACAAGAGCATCCATGCACACAGTGCCAAAAGCTAGCGGAGGACAGACCCGGCCGTGCGACAGGACGCCGTGCCCCTCCTGGGCAGGAACGGCTGTGATGGGAGGGTTATGCCATCGTGCAGTTCGCCCCTCCAAGGAGGTCTGCACCCATCGCATGATGCTGCACCCTTCCCTTTGCAGGAATCCCTCTTTAGAAGTGCCGGCCGGCTGCAGGAGAAGTGACCCCGCTCCCCCGAGTGCTGGGAGCAGCCTGCAGCGGTCAGAGCGGTCGTGCTGGACATCCCTGCTGGTGGTCGGACATCCCTGCAGCCGGCTCCGGCACTGCACTGCGCCGCGAGCGCCGTAGCACTGCCATCTCGTGGCACGTCGTCGGCCACGCTCGGCATGGACCCAAGCGCTCAGGGAGGCTGGTGATGGGCACTGCACGGCCAGGGTGTCCTGACCCTCCGCAGCAGCTTCCAGGAGAGGCTCTTGGGGAACAGTAATTCCAAGGCAGAGCAATGCACTGGGGAGCCACCGGCTCCCACGGGAGGGCACCTCGCTGAGGCCGTGCAGACGATGGTAGTGCTCTACTCTTGCGCCTAGCAGCTGGGCTCAAATACCCCTACCGTAACAGCAGCATCCATGCTGCAACCCTTCCTGCAGAGCTGCATGAAGGCAAGGTGCTTCTCCTGGAGAGAAGAGCTGGGTCTGCTCTTCCATCCAGCTCCCAGCAGTTGGCCTGGGCTTGGCCTTTTCTGTTACCATCTTAGACAGGGCTAACACCAAAGCCTTCTCCCCGTCCCGTAGGCACCGCATGCCGAGCAGTGGTGCGAGCAGGGCCACGGCGGCACCCTCAGCAGTTACTACCAAGGTGTCGCGCTGCTGGGACCAATGTGGACCTGCTCTTCCTGAAACTGCTGAGCCCAGAGCACCTGGGGACAACACTGCCAGCAGAAAGAGCTCTGAGGAGGCTCCCCCGTGGGACCCCACCTACAGAGACCCCAGGCAGGAGACGCCCACAGCCCAGGGCAGCAGACATCACGCTTTTCGGTCATGTCACCACTCCTACCTGCTTGCATCGGGGTGGGAACAAAGCTGAGGAGGTGCTGCCTCCCCCGGCCAGGGCTCGCTCCCCGTGCCGTGGGGCCAGGCCAGCGCCAGCCCCAGGCTCCCCAGCCTGCAGGCTGCCAGGACGAGCGTGCCCGCCGCAGGCAGCGGCTGCAGAGGGGAAACTGAGGCACTGAGGGAGCGGTGCCTCGTGCAAGGGCGGCAGTGGCGGAGCAGGGAGCGGGGCACGGCGCTGGTCCCCGTCCCCAAGGCAGGGTGGCTGGACCCTGATGGAGCTCAGGTGTGGCAAACGGGCTCTTTGCTCAGTGCAATAAGGAACTGCGGCACTAGAGGGTGCTCAGTGACCGTAGGTTGTCGGATGCTAAAGCATCTTTAAAGTTAACATTTACTTTTCTGTACTCTCTCTGTTTTTTATTTAATACACGAAATATCAGACTAAGAATTTTTTGCTGCCTAGATAACTGAGGACTGGGTATCGATGAAAGACATACAGAACTTCTATTTTGTTAACTCTATTAAAAAAAACGTATAGTGCACACTTCACTTCTAGTGTAAACCATGCAAAGAGGATATGTCAAGAAGTCATCTTTTTCAAGACTGCCTTTTAATTGGCAAACATGTCTTCATTAATTTTACCTCAATGTCATGATGTCACAGCTAGCAGTACCAGCCCCAAGCTAAATAAGCAATAAGCCTCATTTTTCAACACACAAACACATAAAGATGTCAGCTCAAACTGTTTACTAATTAACACTTAAAAAGACACAAATTAGATATGCGTGGCTAAGAGCAATTATAATCAAGACGAATTTCTCTAGTCATTTGGGAACTGAAAAAAATGCCTAATTGCTGGAACCAATGTTTTAAAAACTGAAATCATGCCAGTTAGCAAATATGTTCATTTAAAGAACATTTCATGTGACTACACTCTGGAGAATTGACTACAAACATGAGAACAAGGAAAAATATTTCTGTATAAAATTAAAATTTTAAGCTCTTTTAGATTTACAACTTCTTCATTAAATATATTTGCAAAGAGCAGCCTATGAAAACTTGTAGCAATTAAGTGGTTAAATGAACTGCCTTCCTTGTCAATTTAAAAAGAATGATTAATATTAGATTCTCACTTTACTAATTAGAATCTCTGCAGACTTGTAGCCGAACACCAAGTTAAAATGAAGACTTGGTGCGTTCTGTCAAAGTCCCACGCTGGAGAAGCGCAGGAGGCCTGCAGACGGGTCTGACAGCGACCTGCGCTGCCGAACGGGACTGGCGCTTGGCAGAGCCCACCAACACGCTGCTCCAGCTGCAGCGCGGTGCTCCAGCTGTGAGCCGCCCCTGCCCTTTCCAGCACAGCGTGCACCGCTCTCCCACTACGCGAGATTTTCACTTGCTGAGACATTGCCACAGCACAGAGGACCAGCAAGCACAAAATCCCCTGCAACCCTGGAGGACAGACAGCAGAGCTGCTGCAGAGCATCTACTCCTGTCTCTGCCGCATGTCCAGCTAAGCGACCTTGGGCAAACTATGCCCTCAGCTTTAACCCTTCTCTACCCTACGCAGTGTCTGCGCCTGCTATAATGAGATGCTGACTTCAGACGCCGCCTGAATGTGCAATACAGGATTTGCATCTATTTTTACTGATTTTCCTGAAAGGGTGGAGTCCCTTAATTTGGCTCACTTCACAACTTGGAGGATGGGAACATACATCTGCAAATGTGGTGACAGAGAATAATAACTCTTGGAATTCTTTGGGAATATTTTTTGCAAGGCATCTAGCTCCAGGGAAAATGTTCTTGCTGCTTTGGAAATCCAGAAGATTTGCTGTAATGGTGCTATTGCTTGCAAGGGAAATAAAGCCATACAGAAATTCACAATATTTATATGCATAGCTATCTATGTGCAGACAAGATGCTTCATCAAGGAATATGGGCTGCATAATTATACTTTTCATTACTCTGAAACACACACAGCCTGTAATGGAATAGGAGGGTGTGGGGAGAACTGGCAGGTATCAACAACTCCTTTCATGGCCACATAAATAAATCTGATACCTGCGTTTCAGCATTCAGCAGGCCTGCGAGGGGCACAATGAAAGGGCTATACCATCCACGACTCCGCAGCAGTGCTGCCCAGACCTCTCTCCAACCCCCGATGATGCGGTGAGGGCTGCAGCGTGGCGCATGGAAATCTAACGCGACCTGACACTTCCACTCCAGCAGAACAAACCCTGCTGCCCCCATGGACAATTCCCAGCAACACGCAGGGAAAAGGGCTGAGGGTCTGAAGCTCTTCTGACACACCAGGGCTCCTCACCGCCCTCTGGGCAATCCCAGACAGACGTACTGGCATGCAGGCCGTGCCCGAGGCAAGCCAGGCTGCTTCTGTCAGGGATTTCCTGAATCAGGCAGCATCTGTAGAGCTACTGTCACTGCTCCAGTTGGGCTGCTGGATGTCTGGAAATCTTTGGCAACTGACCAGCTTCTTTTTCCGCTCTGACAAAATTTCCAGGCAGGAAAAGAGGATAGATTTAGGAAAAATCAGGGTATCCTGCAGCCTTCGGATATGTTGTTTTCCACCAAGGGTCTATGCCAGGTCCTCTGAGTTGATGGTTCCCCGGCTATGGTCCCATAACCTGCCCTAAGTACACCTACCTCAGCTTTGCCACTCATGTACGGTCCTGTAATCTTCCATGATGCCTGCCTGCCATTCCCCAAGGGGGAGAAATGAGTGACACAGACACACGTCACAGACACTAAGATTTGCCCTGCCTGGTCACGGACTTCTATGAGAAAGGAGGAACATGGAGCTGTTGAAGGCAGTCCTGCCTAACCTATCCAGCTGCATCAGGAGTACATCTAGCACTCACCCTGAAACTAAGTTATCCCTGAAGACTTCCTAGCTTAAAGATTAAGTCCTTTTCATCATGGAAATAAACAGAGGAATTCCTAACTTCCCCCCAAACAAGTGTGAAATGGATGAGTTTTGCTTTTACATGCAGATCACAGCTGACTTTAACATTTGCGTTCCATTTGGCGACCCATAACAACTGGAACCTAAAAGTGCAGAGACCACTTTTCTATGTTTGCCATGACAGGCTTGGAAGTTTTACTATGCTGTATTCTTACTCTTTGACTTTAATACAGCTGTCTTCATAACATATGTTTGTAACCAAAGATGCCCAAAAGAAACACATACGACTAATAAGAGGTCAATTTTCTTCACGGTCTTAGACATTCACCTCGAAGGAAGCTGTTCCTGAGCAGGTGGCTACTTAGCATCTTGCAGCCCAAGCCTTGCACATGCCAAAATGTTCCTCTGGGAACATATGAGCTACCTGTTGTGGTAGATCATGCTCAGTTTGGCTCTAGTCTCCTGTCTCTTCCCTGAAGGACTCATGTTTACTAAAAATTCACACTGCTTTTCCTGGTAACAAGTTACACTCACCGTCAAACCGAAAGATTATGATGTAGTTTACCTTACACCACTTAATCAAGTTCAATTGTTTCCCAAGCTATGAGGCAACCTAACACAAACAGTGCCCTACTGGTTACAAACACGTTTTGTTAATAAATGAGGAAAAAAAAGTTTAAATAAAAGAGACATCTGGAATTAAATGGAGGGCAGACAACTTCATCATTAGATTCAATGTTTAAAGCCTCTTTATCTGACACAAAGCACAGAGGACATCTGTAATTCCAAGTTTACTGTTTGACTTAACTTAATGTTGACTTTATCCATCATCAGTGACTTGGGAAAGACAAGTGAGACCTTTTCCACAAGGAAGGGAATCCTGCAACTAAATGAACACAGATCTCATGATGATTTTGCTTAGAGTATGGCTGGGTACTTACCTCCTTTTCGATTTCTGCTAGAGTTTTGATTGTGATGCCCAAGAGATCAACTGGCTGCATCTGGTGAAAAAAAGAAACATAGAAATGTCAAATTTAGGGGTTTTTTTTGTTTTGATTAAGTCAACAAATACTCTATCATCAGAGATTTAGAGGCACCATCTGTAAACAAATGCATAATCCTGTTTCTCAGTCCACCACAAGAGTGTAAGAAGCGGAAGGCGGTCTAGGGATAACAGCTCTAATGCCTGTCTCCCTGACTGGGGACAGCTGACACTCATCACAGTGTCACCTTAAACAGGTAAATCTTTAGCCATCTCCCTGCAACAGGACGGCTGTTACTGAGACATACTTTGCAGCACCCTATGGATTTCACATGGCCATAGCATGCAAGCGTGAGAGGCCCCGGCTGCGGAAAGCCCTGACCAAACTGACCATGCGGTGGCAATGCTGTCTAAAGAATCTGAAGGGAGGATTAGCATGACCTAATCTCTCTGCATTTGTCCTAGCAGCAGGGGACTTCAGCTTTCTGGGAACACAAGTCAGCCCGTAAACAACCCTTTCCAGAAAGCAAYGGCTGTGAAAAACTGCATCCCACTGTATATGCAGGTTCTGTAAGTAAAAAGGAATGCGCAAAGCAGGAGCAAGATGTGAAAAATCAGATTCATCAGATAGGTCTGTGTTTGCTGTAATAGCCTCTTGTAAATTGATTTTTAAAGAGATATTGTTTTAGGGACTGGATGGATTAGGGGGCTGGTAATGGGATGTTGAGCCTTTGAGCTCTGGATCACCATCTTAAATTAGTGCTGGGCTGCCGATGCTCAGAAGTCATTCTGACTCGGTATTAGGGTTTCTGTTCCTGTGGGAGCGAAGCGTGCCCTTGCCCCAGGACATCGGTGGGACGCTCTGCTGGCAGACGAGCCGAACGGGCACGACAGGCACCTTCCTCGCTGGCTCCCCTGCGCCGCCTCGCACCCGCAGCACAGGGAGCTGCCTTCAGCGGGGCACCCCGAGCACCCAAAACTCTTCACCAGGACTAAACTCACGCAGAAATATGCTGTGTAGGGGGAAAAAAGCCTGTTTTGCTGCTGCACTTGAGACACTTTGGCTCATATAACCTCTCAAGCCAGAGGGCAACAGGAATGCTCAAATCATTTTTCTATCCATGTTTGTGTTTTCTGGAACCCAGCAGAGGTCCAGCTGTTGTATCATTAGGACATAACAACCTCTCTAAACTTTCTAGCCTGGAATTGGTAAACAGGACAGCACAGCCTCGCTCCACAGAGACTGGATTTCTGCCAGCGTAGCCATGGCAACCCCACTAAGTTGGGTCAGCTAAAGTTACTTGCACTCCACGTGCAAAATCACCAGCATTTTTCAAGATTAAGCAGCTCCCTGGAAGACTGGGGTGATGCCAACTGCACTTGGTTAGCGCAGAGACGACCCCAGGAGCCCCAGTTTTTCTGGGACGTGCCCAGCGGCGCGTGCAGCTACCGAGGATGTTCTGGCCATCGGTCCGAGCAGAGAAACGGCTGGACACCCGGGGCCGCTCTCCGCTATGCCCCGGAGAGCACGGAGGGGACCCCGAGCCCTGCGGCCGTCCTTCAGTGCTGGTGACCACCTTGTCACTGCCWCTGCCTTGAAATCCTGGGATACCAAACGGGAGCCTTAGGGTTGGCAATGCTACGCTATCTCTACAGTGGGCTAAATTTAGGAGATCCACTTATCTGCTGCTTTGTTTAGAGCATGCATCTACAGTAAGGGATTACAAATATATCCAGCACCCAGAGTCACTTGGCCATTCCTGTTTTTGGTGGTGATAAAAGTTTCATCTCCTGGGAGAATTCAGTTTTAGAAATCATCAGGTAAAAGCCATTCGCACCCAACAGGAAAGTTTTCTGAAGCACAGCCTTGGGTCATGTCGGGCACAGGTATCAATTACACCCACAAAAGAGGAATTTCAGACCCTGGAAGAACAGCGAAGGTCACTCACCCCTTCAGGAGCACAGGCAAACTTCTCTGAAATCATAAAAGGCACTCCGTCCATTGCTGAAAGGGACAGAATGAGCAGACACGTCACACTTCCGGCTGCTTTCCGCGATGCCGCAGCACGCGCTCACAGCGGCACAGCACATACGCGCCACATTGACATTTGATTGATACCTCTTGGAAGTTATTTCCAGCCTTTCCTCCCTTAAACCTCCCAGTGGTTTCTGTCTGTTCAAGACACAGCTGGGTTAGCCCCTACCAAGCCAGGAATTCGATGAACACCCCCCCACTCCACCCATATATTTTTTTTATGGTCTCAGTTTTGAGAATCTGTTTCCAATTTGGTCCAGCCCCCAAATAGGACAGTATTTGAAGCTGAAAACAAATACAAACAGTTTGAAAGTACAGGCATCTATTTGCCACTACTATACAGAGCAACTGGAGCTAACTTGGTTTCCTAGCAAGCAAATAAGGAAAACACTTGGTTCAGATAACTTTCACCTCCTCAAAGCGGTAAGTGCTATTGCCTTGGTAGATTAAGGAATAGTCACAGCACTAGTGATAATGTAATCTCTTAAACCTGGAGACAAACACCTTCCAGCGCCTGTCCACCACCAACGAAAACTAAATAGCAAACAACGGAGCACACGCGTAAAATGCTAACCACATCTGGAGGACGGAAAGCAATGAAGTATGAAGACAGACACAAGGACATGACTGTACATGGCGCAGCCTCATGTCACAGTGCCAGGCGCTCTGCTTGCAACACAACCTTAATGATATTGAGGGGATTTTTTGCATTTATATTACCTTGTGTATTCTTCTTACATAGCGTAGCAACGTTTAGTGTTCTTTGTCTTGCTATTACTATCTAGGAAACGTCACAGAATGCCTCCCGTAAGACATGTCAGTACAGGTGAGCCACTTTATTTTTAAAACAGGTATCTCAGCAATTTCCACACAAGACTGAAAAGGGCACACTTCCAAGGTAGTGTGCAGTCCTGAATACATCCATTTTACTTCAGTTATACCCTTAACATTTTAACTCTTTAACTTTCAGCTCTGAAAAAAATAAAAACTTCAAACTAGACCAAGTTTAACCCCTGAAATGCCCTCAGGTAATCTCCAAATAGGCTTTTCTTTCACAAAGCATCTGCCCCCACCCTGCATTTCTTTGCTTGCTGCTTTGCAATTTCCATTAGCACTCAGCAAGTTACCATGTTAGTGATTTAACAAAGGTTATTTAAGAATACATTTTACATTAGCTTTGGATATTTTTGACTTAAAAAAAAAAAATACACTGGAGTCATTTCATTATCAAAGGTGCTATGTGGCAGCCACAAAGTTACATGAAACAAAAGGAAACAGATGAAAAGCAGCATCACAAAATCCAGGAAGTTTTGAACCTGAAAGACCATCTGCATTTGTTATCCCGACAGAAACCTGCTTTGATCAGTCACACACTGGCTTTTGTAAAGCAATTTAAAGAAAAAGCCCCAAGGAGCTTGCATGTGCCCCCCAGCCCAGCGCCGCCGGCGGGGATGCGGCGGCAGGGCCCGGGGTCCCCCAGCACTTCAGTCCTCCCAGAGCACAAAAGTGCAGAGCAAAGCAGCAGATGAAAGCAGGGTGTGCCAAAGGCTCAGCAGCGCAATTAGCACTCTCCTAAACAAACGAGCTTCAACAGAGCTGTAATTAAGCAGGGCTGTAATTAAGTATATGCCCTTTATCATAACGATCATGCTTAAAAATGGCATGATGCATGGAAGTGTGTTATTAATGCTGCAATCCCAAAGCGAACGGAGCGTGCATAGGAACTGGTGTGTCAGGCCCGTCACCAGGCTGCTTGTAAAATGCATTAAAGGGAAAAATCAGAAAACAACAAGCTCATTCAACAGTTCTTTTCATAGCCGGGCACTAGGAGTCAACAGGATTTAAATACCCACCAATTCAGAAAACTTTACACAAATAAAGCACGAAGCTGTCATTGCCTGCTCCATCCACCAGCCTCACACAGTGCCAGGGAGGGAGGAAGGACGTTTTCCTGCCAGCCACAGCACCCGTGTTTGTGGCAAGGCTCAGCTACTCAGAGACTGCTGTGCTAGTCTGCATAATGAGAAATGTTTCGGCACAAAACTGGCTGAAGGTGGGCTGCTCCGCCGCAGAGCGGTGGGAACCCATCTGAAAAATGCGAGGAGCGACAGCTCATACCCTTAGCTTTAGTTCAAAGCTGATCTGTGTCCCAAGCCAAAGCAAATACTCCAAAGGACATCCCCAAAGATTCACGCACCTCACCCTCCAAGATATGAATGCGGTCACTCCAACATCTGACACAGGAAGAGATTCAAAATCACTGTTAGCTAAAAAGTCTGGTTTTGTTTTTAAGTCTAATACCATGTTTGCAACTTCAAGGGTGAAGCACCAAACTTCCTCATAAGAGTATACATCCAAAATGGTTACCAAGAAGATTAATAAACACAATAACAACTAGTTCCTCCATAATATTGAACATTTTCAATTACCGTTAACTTTTATATCTTGTGGACAAGAATCTTTGCTACGCTAAGCCTTTCCTCAAGTTCAGAGCGTGCTTAGCATGCATGCTATGCAACACACTAGTCTGAACAAAAAACGGCTGCAGCAATGCGTTTTGCTGGGATCGTCCTGGGTATATATATATATGTACTGTATTTATATATATATATACACACACACACACATATATACACCATGTATAAATAAATAAATAAATAAATATGTCCTCTCCGTATTTCTCTGTCGAAACCAGGTTGCGCACGCTGTAATGCTGGGGCAACATGCAGGGCAAGGCAATGCTCGGTGCGCACATGGGTCACACCATAAAGTACTCCCTCACTGCACACCCGAATCGCCTTCAGCTTGCAGAAGAGGGAAATATTTAACTCTGGGAAACTGTCTCCAGTGCGGAGTGTCAGCAGAAGGAAAGAGCTCCATCGCTGCACCTGCGATCTGCTCAGCGGTGTCCAGCACCAGCGCACAGACGTGGGTGCCCTCGCTCCCAGAGCATACCCTGAGATGGCGTGTGATTTACAGCAGCTAGTTAATTTTATAATAAAGTTAAATGAAACCAGAACTGTAGGAGGCTTTTAATTCTACGTCCCTTGTTCTGATGTTGTGCTGTAAATAATCATCCTCATCAGCCTCCGATTCCTTCCCCTCCCCATTGCTTTTCAGAAACTCCTGGCAATCGCTGATGGGAAAGTGCTGTGCTGAGATTCTGCCCRGCATTAACATTCTCACGGGCATTTCAAAACTTACCAGCGACGCTTGGGCCTGGAGCTTCAGTGCTTGTGTTAATTTGGCCCAAAGCTGTTCAATGTTCATTAATGCCAATCTGCGCTACTTTCAAGACCAGCGGACAGTAACATAAAGGAATAAAAGGAAGTGGTGCTGATGAACGGCAAAGTAAAAGTCTCTTTCCAAAGGTAGAACATACTGATTCAGAACAAAAAAGGTGGGAAAGATCCAATTTTTATAGCATTACTACAAGCAGCATCACTCATACCCTCACATGAGTAAGATCATGTAATAATGTATATGTCTTAACATCTTTAAAAGGTTATAATTTTAAAATAATTTTAAAGACCTATAAAACACACCTTGCATGTTTCACTTAAACGCCTCTCAAATAAGCAGGCAAAGCTTTTCTTCCACTTTTTTTTTTTTTTTTAAACATAGTTTGAGGCATTTGGGCTTCTGTGGCACACGTATGCCTTTCGTGAACCTGCATCTGCCACAAAGTGCCCACCTCAGTGCGCCCTCCCTCCACAACCACGCGCTCACACAAGTTAAAACAGAGGCAGAGGCAGCACAGCCTGTGAGGACACACCTCATTTCAAAGGGTATTAAAATTTCTCATTGAGATATTAGCTTTTGCCCTTGCCATATTTTGCGCTGGGAGAGCTGCTTGCTCTGCCAGGGCACGCGCAGGTCGCCTGCGCCTCCTTGGCTAACCACTGTCAATACCTGCCTGGAAGGGTGTCAAGTAACAGCTTCCACACGTCAGTCACCGGCGGCCTTCTGTTCATTTCAACTCATGAGCAGCAGAAGAGAAGATCTAACAAATTACAAGTGTCAGCCAAACACTAAGAATGCATTAATACCCAGGACTCCTGGATGCAACCGCCGCAGCCCTCAGCGCCGCGCGCACAAAACAGACCCAACACCAAGCCTCGGTCTGTACCGAGGGAAGAAACCACCAAGGCCTTGGAGGCGGTTTTGGAGAGAGGCTGCCCAGCTCACCGCGTTGACCGCTTCGAGCGGCAGACGGTGATGCCCCCACGGGACACGCGCTACCAGCAGCCGGCGGGCAGCTCCGAGCTGCCATCCGGTGGGATCAGATCCGCGGCAAAGCACTGCCACCTGAAAGAGACTCCTTGCCCGTTATCAAAATCATGCTGAACACAGTAAAAACCTCACCAATCGGGGGCACGACATGGCACGTGCGGTCCCGCGCCGCCTCCTGCCCCGCCGCGGTCCAGGTCCAACCTGAGCGACGGGAGCAGGCGCGGGAGCGCGACAACACGGGCCACGCGTGTCACACGGGAAAGCAGCAAAGTCCCGCAGACTCTCCGGGTAAAAAAGGCTCCTTAATGACAAAGGTCAGCAGAAGGGCCTGAAAGAAACATCTTTCTCGGGTCCCTCCGTGAAGCAGTAGCAGAGCTCAAGCAATTCTGTTTCATAGCCACGTGCATTACTCTGATGGGGGGAAAGCTCCCCCCAGCCCTCGCGGTGCTTCTGCTCCCGGGGCTTCGAGAGCACCATTACTGTAACGTGGGATTTGAACGCAGAGAACGTGCGATGTAGGAAAGGAAAGACAGCGGTTTCCTCCCCTCCATGTAATTACATCTACAGCATCTGCAACAGATTAGGGAAGCGCCTGCACTGTTCTCTCTCAAAATGGAAAAAAACAAAAAGGGATTTCAGAAAGAAGAATATTTTCAATGGCTGTTTATTGTCTCTGAGGAGCAGCTCCTCCCTGAGGGTCACATCCAATTAGTTCACTCACTGGAATTAGAAAGAAGAGTTAAAAGGAGCCAAAAGCCAAACTCCACTCCTCTAAAATCCAAGCGCACAGGAGTGAGTTCCCTGGTWAGCAGGCAGCTGAAAGGAGACCAGATCAACACTCCTTAGCTGATGCACCGATCTTTACTGGGTTGCCACTTCTTCATTACAAATTACTAATATTTACTATTAACCTTTAAAGGGCATGCCACAAAACTATGCTCTATAAATACAACTTGTTAGCTCACTTAGAAATTCTCTCTTTAATATGAAGAAAGTACCRTCATCCTCCTCTCAGCATACGATAGATGCTGCCTTCTGTGCTGTAGGCTCCAACTGAATCTCAGTTGTCAAATTAGTAATTCATCTTTCTAGAATAACTGTATTTTTAGCAAAGCTACCAGATTTAAATAATCAGACCTGCCAATGCTACCCTAATTTAAACATGCTGACGAACTTTCATAGGCAGCATCAGCTAACATAATGAGTTTCTGGATGACAAAGAACTTAAGACTATAGTTCTCTACACTACCCAGTATAATAAGCACTTGTTCTTTCCTACAATGTGCACATAAAAGAGGAATCTAAATAATAATTGCTGTAATTATCTTGAAAAATATGTGGTGATTAATGGTGATTATGAAAATCTGTATAATTGTTCATTGAAATCTCCAATGATCAGATGCTTTCTTGAAACAGCCATTAATGAAGAACTTAAGAACAYAAAAAGCATCAAAACTCAAGCCAAGCTTCTGACCGTTTGAAGCGTGGCAAGGATATGATTTCAAATACACTAGGCTCAGTTTTAACCCCTCCTATGAACTCTCCTCAAGAGGTTTTAAGATGTCCATGATGTGATGCATATGTCACTGTGGTTCAAAGCACGAAGTTCAACCTGTTATTTATGCAAATAATTAATTACTCTTGTACCCAACTAGCAGTTTGTCATGACACATTAATGACTTGATAGACTTCTGTGAACTAGTGAACACAGGACAGCAGAGCGCTTTTATCGTCATTTAATTTAAAAACGATCCTGTGTGAAATTATCTAGTCGTGAGTGATGGAAGCATAAAGAACAGACTCAGCAAAGCTTCTTTTGGATCATTGCTTTATTAATGGTAACGTCAGGGAAATGAAAAATGCTAACATTGTCATATTTAGCTCCTGGGTATAGATGAATAGCTGCCTCAGTGCTTGGCGGGTTCAGTTTGCACACTGCAGTGAGTGCTAATTCTTCACACCACTATTGTGGGGATACACAGCCATGGAAGAGTTTATATACCTCAACTCCCAAGGAAATAACAGCTGTTTCTGCATTTAAATTCTCACCATAAGCTTTTATAGCTTTGAATTTCTTTACTGCTATTTTTGCATGGCCTTTTACACTTGAATTTTCAATTGCTGATATTAAAAACAAATAAATAAGTGCCTTGCAAAACCTTCCCCTGTATTGCTTTGAAAATTAAGCATTGCTAATCCAAAAGAAAAAAAAAAAGATATGCTATTGCCACCTTTAAAATTCAAATGATCTTAGATTTTAGAAATAGCTTTCTGTAATATTGGAAAAGTCTTCAGATTTTCCCCAGACCTGAAATGCTAGCAGAGTGTTTATGTTTCACCAAGATGAGCATCTCATAAAACAGCCTAAAACAATATCATAAAAACAGCAAAGCTCACCTGTTTAGAGAAAACTTAATTTTCAGCTAAATGACACCAGAGGAAATAATGTCTCCACTGTTTTCATCAGGAGCTTGGAAATATGCAAGAATAAGGGCAGGCTGGGCACAGACTACCGGCACTCCAGCGTTCAGACCTGGCAGCTATCCAAACAAACCAACAGAAGCCATTGTTAAATTAAATGAATACACTGAGAATCAGACACTGTACTCTGCGAACACCAAGGGCAAACGCTACAAGACTTTGCTTTCCCATACGAGGCACTACCAGCTTAACACGAAAGCCCAGCCTTGTGAGGGCAGGACACCTCACACCCAGGGCAACGCCRCTCAGGAGAGACCTTCCCAGCAACGCGGCCGCAGCCCGTGTGCAGCCCTGTCCTCCACGGCAAGGAGACAAGAGACAAATCCTGCAGCCAAACATGATGCCATATGTGGGATCAGGGTGTGATTCAGCCATGGAGCCTCTCTGTCACAACTGATTACGCTGGAGATATTTCTCCACCTGGGAACACCCACTCTGCACAGCCGTGACTATTAACTTCGGTAACAAGTAGGCCAGCTACTTTCCAAGGTACAGGATAGGAACTTCTCACTTCCAGAGCGCTTGCAGACTACTGAGACCTAAATATGCCTGCCAAACCTAGCCGGAGGGGAGCAGAGCCTGTCCACCACCTGGAGAAGCACCCGCGGAGGGAGCGGACCCAGCGAGACCCAGACGGGGCCGGGCAGCCCAGCTACTGCAGGAGTGCGCTTGCCCGTGGAGGCAGGTCCACCCAGCCCATCCAACCTGTGTTTGCCCAGCCCGTCCGACCCGCGTCCGCCCAGCCCGGCTGCTCCTGCAAATGATGATGCCAGCAAAGCAAGCAGCCACTTGCGTTGCCACCTGGATCGGTGAAACTAGCTGCACAAATGCCAAGGGGGAGCTGACGAAACGAGACGTGTGCCACCCTGCTCTCCAGCGCTTATGCACTATAAGCTCTTCAGACCTACGCGTTGCATATGGAAGAGCCCCTCAGAAACAGGCTCTGAGGCAGACAGCACGAGCGCAATCCCACCCTGTGCTTCCTCCCACCCCTCCTGCCTGCCTGCTGCAACTGCTTAAACACTTGCCACACGTTCAGCGTGTGTTTCATCTTCTACAAAGTGCAGAGAGCTTTGGTTYTGATTAGTGCCTCTCTGCTTCCCACTGAGAATCCGCAGAGCGAGCTTAGTGTGCTTTGAGTCTTTATACCAGCTCGTGGAAGATTCTGCAGAACACCTATATAAAAAATGGAAGGAATGTTATGTGATCTCAGTACAGAGGAAAGCTATTCAGAAATATGGAAAACATGTTTTACAACAGTCTGCAATGCATCAAGAGGAAGATGCAAGCTTTTCAAAATAAACCACGCTCTTCATAATGTACAGCTAAGCCTCCTACTTCTGTATTTCTGTACATAGTAATTTAAATAGCAGCCCGAATAGTAAACATGTGTGTGTTCTTTCTGAGCTACTGTGCGCCGAGTCCCAGATGGAGCACCACCACTCTGCATTTTCAAATCACTAATGATAGCAAAACCTCAAGGGGAAAACAAAAGCGAACCCTCCCTGAGAGCGCTTGCCAAATCCTCTGCAATCAGGAACGCCTGCAGTTGTCACAGGCTGCGCTCGCTCCTTTGATTAAGGCACACCCCCACCAAAGGCACGCGCGTATTTTTTTAATAAAGAGAAGTACCCAAATATTAAGAAAATGACCACTGTTTCTTCTGGCGCTTCTCCAGCTTCTTTTGCAGCCCACCAAACCCAGCCCTACTGTAAATAATTTCTCAGACTGGGAGCGGGGGAAAGCACGGTTGCTCCCTAACCCAATCGACTGCCACGACATGACAAATCAGCGGCAGCCTGACAGTGTCTCCAAGACATATTGCAGTTTACTCTGTGGCTCGGGCTCGCCATCTGTGCCGGCGAGCGCCTGCTGCCCGAGCCCCCGCGCGCTAACGAGGGACGCCGGCCGCGGTGCGCGGGCGGCCTGCCCCATCGCACCGGTTTAACGTGCCGGCGAGCCTCCCGCTGCCCCCGGCCCCTCGCTTCGGAGGGGCTCCCGGAGGAGTGCCGACCGCCCCGGGGCGCCTGTCCGGCGGAGCCGCCGCTCGCCGGCCCCCCGCAACTTCCAGGAGGGCGGCAGGCACTCGGAGGACCTCGCACCCGCGCGAGCTGCGCAAGGAGGAACGACGAACAGCAAAGGCCGCCTGCCTGGAAAACCTCCCCAATTCCAACACCTTGGCGTCACGAACACGGGCGAGACAAAACGACGGTGTTTCGGTGAACCACATGACGTTCAACCTAGAGTCCAGGAGGAGGAGAGGCCGCCCTGGCTTCAGGGAGAAATATTAACAATGAAAGAAGTTTGCAGCTTCTCTGTTTATCTTGAAAGAACATTGATTAAAAAAACAGACATGGATTAAATTTTCATTTTTGCTAATTTGATTGTCAGCCTTGATTTTCTCTATTTCCTGCACAGCTCATGACACAACACAATTAATTCTTTACTGCTAGATCAAGTCACAAAAAGACTTGAGAAAATACTCCTGGTTTTGATTATTTTCTTTTTAAAATAAAGTTAAGGTTAAGTACTGCATGGTAACAGCTAAATAGTACCTCAGTGCTGCGGCTGTATCGGCATCAGAGAACATGGAGAGACTTCAAACAGGCTCTTCAAATTGCAAGTGTTTAGGAGCTCTTGATTTTATTATTTTTTAATAAAATGCCTCCTTTGAAGTCTCCGCACTATACTAAACTTCAAAGATCACACCTAAGCATGTGCTACTTCCAAGCAACAACCCTTAATTAATTAGCCCAGACCAGATACAAAACAGGGTAGGGGTGCTGGACTGTCGAAGAATTTGAGCAGGTCTTAAAGGCCAGCGAGCCCCTCTCGGAGCAACGTGGAGCTGGAGGTGCTCCTTCAGTCGTTACCCGGGGTCTTTGCACTGAAGAGAAACACAGACATTCTTCAATTACTTTCAGCTCTAAATGTAATGATAGACAGACTCCTTGGAACTCATTAAACATGTAATGTCTGTCTGCCGTAGAGACACATGGAGACACAGGTATGCAGCACTTGGTCTTAAGCAAACAGTTGCAAAAAACATATCAGGAAGCGCCCACAATAGCAGCAGTGTTCGCCGACCGGCGGCTGTAAATTTCCCCCTCTTGATGAGAGAAACATCCTGTTGGGTAATGGCTGCTTCCTCCCAGCACTTGTATTTTTTGCACTTCAGTCATTTTCAGCACTACAGGTTAGGACCTGGGTATATTAAAGAAACACGCTGCATTTTGTTACAATAGCTGGCCCTGGAAGCTTTGATTTTCCTTTGCTGAGACACCCACAGAGGTGTGTTTCTTGTAAAACCGGGGTGGGGGTTCTCACCGCCATTACCATGAAGACGACCTGGGCTGCCTTTGAACGCAAAACCCCTCTCCAGCCCAGGGCCGGTCTCGCCCGGGGAGTCGCGGAGGCTGTCGGTGCCGGGGTGGACCCCGCGGCCGGCGCTGCACGACGGCCAGCTGTGCACCAAGCGGCCGGCGTCGGAGCACTGGGCTGCTCCAGCAGCTGCAGGTGCACACCACCCTCCCGTAGCACCGCTTCCTTTTAAAGGATTCTGTTCTTTTTTTTAAGCATACATAGAGCTTTTTGCTTCCAATAAAGGCAGGGGAGAGCTGACAGATCAGTTGCCCTGCAAGCGTCATGCTTTCCATATCAAGGGCATCTGTAAATATAAACGGAAAGCAGAAACAAATTACGAGCAAGGCTACAAAGGCACTGGGGCTSCCGTCTCCTCTCCGGGGAGCTCACTGATGCCATCATCACAGAATGCCTGCTTCTAAAAATACGTTTTCATACAAGTGATGTAACACTCATCCAACCAAAAAAGCCTTGACAAGGATCCAAGGCCCCAGCCTTCAACGCAGGAGACAAGATGCCAGTACGGCAAGGGCGATGCCTGTGCTGCCCGAGAAAACGCTCAGCTGCT
The DNA here is from genome assembly GCF_003343035.1 of Apteryx rowi. Lineage (NCBI taxonomy): Eukaryota > Metazoa > Chordata > Aves > Apterygiformes > Apterygidae > Apteryx > Apteryx rowi. The sequence goes on along the minus strand of NW_020447420.1, from coordinate 1,554,577 downwards.
GGAAGGCTGTACCACATTCGGGGTGGGAGCAGGAGAGACGGGAGATTTTCCCTCTCCTCCCACAGCCAGGCTGCAGCGCTGCGGCCGGCAGTCCCGGAGCCGCGTGCGCATCCGGCGCCAGGCCCCTTGCTACAGGAGAAGAGATATCCAAACCAGCAATTCAGGATTTGAATTTCCTAATGCAATTTAATTTTTAAGTGTTCAGAGTCATTAGTGGAGCCACATATTTCTATCAGGTAAATTTCATTTGCATATGCAAATTATATCTAAATACACTGCACCATTAATATGATCACTAATTACATAATAATAGTCACCAATCTCCACACAGATCAAACTTACAGTTTTGTAGCTATTAAGGAAATTGTGCTTTGTAATTAAGATAATCCTCATTTCCAGATGCTAATTAACTATATAATAATTAGCTTCTTTTGCTAATGCAAATTAAGTATTTTCATCCTTATTGGTAAAGGAGTTGCTTATCACTTAAAAAAGAGACAACCTAGAAATAATCCCTCCTCCCCTTTAAAGGTGAAAAGGTAACTCCATTTTTATCAGTCTCATTTGCGAATGCAAATTAGCCTTGATTAATCAAGTCACAGATAAATGCACCCATCTCATAGCATGGATGGTCGCCTATAGCTTCTCTCCTACCCTCAAAGGAAAAAGAACATTCACAGCCCACAGAAATATTCCAAACGGGTGCAGCAATTCATCTCCCAGTAAGTGCTTTATTGATTCCCAGCAGCATTTCGGTCTAACACCTTCCACCACTTAGCACCCCACGGCGGGTCTGAAAATCATCCTGCTCCCGGACCGCACCAGCCGAGCTCCCGGCTGCGGAACAGGAGATTCCGGGATGATACTTCGAGGAAACCGTGACAGGGCAGTGGCTTGTTTTATTGAGTCTTCTATGCTCAAAACAGCAGTGAATATAAACTGGCACACTTGCATCGTGACTAATGAGCTCTACCTGCACAAGAACAGACGGCTGACAGCCAGCGAGGCCTACTTGGCAGCATTCGACTTAGGCTGCAACGCATTCATCATCTACTAAACCAATCCACCAGTTCCACACCACCATTTGTCATTAATTATGCTAATCAGCAAACCATTACTCTCTGATGACACCACAGCACTTATTAGCTAGTTATGGCTTTTCAAAAGCACAGCTTATTGTGTATGCAAGTGCTGCGCATACATTAGCCTACAGGGAAGAAATGTCCAATTATGAAAAGAAGAAATTTGCTATTATCTCCTTCTAACAAACCAATTTAGTAATTATAAAAGTCTCTGAACTCAGAAGGATTTTTAAGAAGAGCTGAGTGATGAAACCAGAGAATTTTGTTTGCAATAACTTTCTGAGTTGGAACTAAAGTGACAATAGGGGAATGAACAGTTTTTATTATATATAAATTCTTGCATCTTAACTTTAAATGATCAAAAAGTAGAATTCATCAAAAACCATGATCATGTTTGGCTCTTTCCTTAAAATATCTGATTTTAGTAAATATACAATCAAATATCCATAACATTTTACAGATCTTTTACAGCAGGTCTAGTGTATTCCCATAATGTGATGCGAATGCACAGTTCTTTATCATACATATGGTTATACGAGCAACAGTAATCTCTCTTAACCCTTTGCATGCCCAGGAGACACAACATATGACACAAAGGTCCGACTGACCTTGTCAGGGCCACGTAATGTATATTAGAGGAAAGCAGGAGGAGTATACAGAAACTGCAGCGGGGACAGAGCAAGATGTTGATGGAGCTAAGCAGATTCAGGAGGGTGTCTGAAGACTCAACTGAAAAACAGCCTTGCTGGAGCATCCAATTCATTTACAATTCCTAAGTTGTTTTGCTCACTGTGAGAGTAATACTACTAGTTTTAGAAGCTTAATATGTGTTAAGAGCTCATTAATATCATCAGAGTAAATGGGCCTATTAAAACATCTTTAAGCAATATCTGAACATAAATCTCCCTAAACTATATTTAATGACTGTACTTAAGATACATTATATGCAAGTCTTAATGAGACATTAGATAGCGTTTTGAAGATTAAAATTAGAGAATCCATATAAAGTCTGTCCACTTAATGTAGCCTTAAGCTACACTGATGAAAAGCATTACTACCAAATTATTACTTCATTAGAACAAATATTTTTTAATCATTTCTGATTTATGCCATTAGTCCTCTCCATATACATTATATATACATTCATAAGAGTATACACAAAACAATTTTCTAGTTCCACAGGAGACAAGAGAAATTTTGAGCTTTCTAATGGCTGAGTTAATTACTTAACTTTTTTCTACTGAGTTAAAAATAAGCACTCTTTATAAAAGTCCATTTACTGTATCCCCACTTTTCTAATTTAATTGGAGATTTTAATTCCATTAACTACAAGGTCATTTTTTAARCATTTGCTGTTTTGCTTTTCAAAGATTAATAAGATGTATTAGACTCAGCCCTTGACTGCACCTTCAGCCTCTCCATAAGTGTCTAAAACGTGGCAGTAAAGACTCCAGGACAAAGCCTGGCCGGTGCGATGGAGCACGTTACCCTCACGCCACATAGCCCCGCACCGCTGGAGGTCCTTGCTGCCCCGACCACCAGCAGACGCYCTCTGACYGGGCGCTACCAAGGACGCCGCCRCCGMCGAGGCGGTTTGGTAGAGGCACTACGAAACCCCCAGAACTGCTCAAACGAGGGGACGTAAGAGGAAAACCCCATCAAACACAGCAGAGCGTCAGCRCTGTTAAAGAAAAGGAGTTCACGCATGCCTGTGGAGGGTATGACAAATGATGAGACGCAACAAGAAAATTAAACGGGAGCTGACGTTGCTCTGACAAACCCGCGGTAGCTGACAGCGAGCATAAACGAGACCGCGAGCGTCAGCACCGCCGCCGTGATTCCCAACACCGCTCCGGCGCCAGGCCACGCGGCGCCCGGCCTCCGCAGACGGCGGGGCGGCCCTGAGCGGCGTCGCGGCCCGCGGGAACCCAGCGGCCCGCGGGAACCGAGCCAACGTTCGAGCGAGTCCCAACAACCGTATTAGCAAGCGGGTTTTCTGTGGGGTTTATTTTGTATAAACAGCTTTTCATTAGATAAATGRAGCCCAACAACCTTTATAAATGTTTTTCAATTATGAAATTACGCCATTGAGATATCCGGATTACGATAATCAGGGAAAACACCAGTGACACCTCTTGATAGGAGCCAGAGCGTGCTGCCTGGATGACTGCTCCTCCCAATAAAATACAGTTTAACCACACCAGTCATTTAAAAAAAAAAAAAAATCCTTCTTTATTAGATGAAATCTGTAGCAACAAGACTATTTTCATTTATTCTGCCCAAGTCTTCTATCCAAAAGAGAGAACATCTCATTGTAACAATTTTGCATTTTTAACTGTGCAAATTAAGCATTCTTCATAAATAACAGCCTGGTTTTCTGCACTGGAACTCCTTTTTATTAGCAGCACAGTAACGAACAATGAGCAATGTGTTCTATTATTCTTTGTCAAATCACAAAATGCTACATTAGAATAACTCTGCTGGTCAATGTAATATAGTAGATTAAATTCAACTTCTGTGCAAAAACCACTGTAAAACAGCATGATAAGAAGGCTATAAAAAATTTAATTTTACTCCAAACTCCATCAGAAAAAAAAAATGGTGTGAAAAGTAATTTTGCATAATCAGTACACGCCATCTGGAACAATTAACCGATTTCTATAGAACTATGAGGATCAGTCATATCTGCTTATTAAAGATCAGAAATTATACAAGTAATAAATCCTTGAAAAAACTAAGCGTACTCCYGCCTGTCAACGCTATTTTAACTTCAAATACTGAAGAACGCCTGATAAGGCTGAAAAGAAGAGATTAATATATGCAAATTACATCCAGCATTTAAAATCCCCAACAACTGTCTCCGGTTTTCTGTCCCTTATTGCTGCCTTTATGTTTTATTCATACACCAACTCACCTGTCACTTCATAAGCTATAATATTATGGGGGTATTATTAAACAGCATAAAGCCGTGCTTTAATTGGAAAGCTTCATTGCATTTTCCAATTATTTGGAGTAAATTAAAAGCAGATGCACATAGTTTAATAAGGAGTCTAATATCAGTTCCGGGAAATCAAAATTCATTGTCATTACTATGCTGTGATAGTTTTGCAAACTGTACTCCATTTCAGGGGTTTTGAAAAGAAAATCTGTCTATGCAATCTGTTAATTGTCATTTGGTTAATAACTGTTTAAATATCCAAACTACATAGCAGCTTCTTCCTATCTAAAAAAAACCAAAAAAAACAAAAAAAAACACAACAAAAAACCCCAACCCTAAACTATGGCACTCAGAAGCAAAACAAACACACCGCAGCCCCTCAAAGGTTGTGCTCCGCAAGCAGCCGGTGCAAGTCCAACGACTTGCCACCTTCGGACCATCAGGGTCCKCCGGTGGCTTCTTCCCGGCGCGCGGAGCAAAGCCAGATCCATGCCCTGCTCTGGCCGAGGCGCCCAGGCGAGCGGCACTGGCCCCGCGGGCGCAGGCCCCGCTCCCGTCGTCAGCGCCTTCGGGGGCTCGGGACAACCCCTGGCTCCGGCCACGCTCCACCGGGACGCGGGGCCTCACCACCGCCCGCCCGCCGGCTTTCCGCGCCCTGCCGATCCTCCTGCTTATGAACTACCCGCGGGCATCAGAGGGCGAGGAACCGAGCGAGTCTCTGCTCGGAAATCAACAAGCAGTTGCCTTGGAAGATGATGTGTATGATGGGAAAAATAGATGAAGACTGGAAGTCTGGTATCTTACAGCAGGAGAACATGAAAGTTCTTCACATCAATCCACAGCTTCATGAGATAACTCAGACTAAATGCAAGAAAAAGATGAGCAAAGAGCAGCACTACAGCCAAAACCTTCATGCTTTTGTACAGCTTGGCAAAAAATGAGATGATTAACAGAATTCCTTTTTGGACTACACTAGGCTAATCAGAAAGCCTACGTGCTTAAATATATATATATACAGGCAGCAGACCTCATGCCTTCGCCTTACACTGTCTGGGCCAAGAGTCCCCGAGTGGAGCACTGGGAACACGGGATGCTACAACACATCAGCAAGCATGCAAAAATCTGTACACCACGGATGAACTGAACTGAGTAAGAAACAGTTTTTTGAATCTCACTAAACACAAGATTAAGTAACACTTACATTTCCCTTTCTGAAATACGCAGCTGCAGCATTTTACTCCCTGAACTGCTGGGTATTAACAGAGCCTTTTGTATTTTGAAGATTATCCAGGTCTATATATCCAAAGACTGGAAATTGCAATAGTGCAAAAGAACACGCTGACTTTGAAACCTCTTTACTGGGCTAAGATTAATGCAGAATAAAGCTAATGTCACAACTTGCCTGGTTTTTTGGATCTTCCTAATTAAAATTCAGTGTCACAAAAAATAAATTTAGTTCTGCTTCTATTCTTAAGAAGTGCAATGAATGTAAGTGTAGGAATCTGGATCGACAGTAAAATGCAGCACAGGGCCTCCCCCTTCAGAGGGTGGAGTGTACTAAAATACTTGAACATAGGATGGTATTGCAAAACCACCAGAAACTATGCTGAAAGATGAAGATAAAAGCAATTCTTGTGCAGTGATCCAAAAAATAGCATCTTTCTTTTTTTCAAAATTACCTGTTTTAATAAAGCAGACACACTGTGCCAAGTGAACCATTTAATTATCTGCAAAAATGATGAAGCAAAACAATAGTTTGCAAAAATAAATGACTAACCTCTGATTAAAACGTCTGTCCTCATTACATACAGATAAAAGATACAGTATCTTTTAAAAGAAAATGTACATTGAAGAGAAGTAAGTGGCAGTTGTGGTATAGATAACCTGACATTTTGCAACAAGAAAGAAGCCGACATATGGGCACTGAAATGTAATGAAATCTTTAATTTTTCCTCCATTTGTTAATCTAGAAAAACCACTGAAAGAGATTACTTCTTTTATTTTTTTTATTTTTTTATTTTTTTCTAAATGTGGGACATGCAACAAGGTATTGAGTCAATAGCAGCAGTGGAAAAATGAAGCTGCCAGAAAGCGAAGCAGTTAGACTRGCTCTCTTTAGACTCCACACGGTGATCACCACCATGGGATTCAAGCCAGACTCCATGGCTACGCGTTCGCAAATTCTTACAAGACATGTTTCAGAGCAGAAGAATATCAAACTCAAAGCCATGTTGAAGAAATTGACTGAGGCTCCAGAAAGAAAGGAGGAATGTGGAAGCAAACTGCTACCATAAGAGCAATGCGTGAAATAAATGCTTCAAAAATAAAGCTAAAGCTATGCAGACAAATTACGATTTCCCTTTGCCAAGATCTTTATTGTTCAATACAGGAAAGCAACTTGGTTTCTTTTTCAGGAATCCACTGGCTTTGATGTTTTTCCAGATCATTAGCATCAGTTTCCATTCTCTTTGTTGCCTCCAGAAATCTGGATTATAAACCAGTGTTGGAACGAACACCATTTACCAAATCTGACTTTACTTTCTACAGGAGCTAAGGAACATACTTTTCTCCTTACATCCAAATCCTAGACCATGCCTTAGCAGAAACTGACAATTCAGCATTAACAACAGACTACGGCTCGCGTTCTCCGTGACGTCCGAACAGCGCTGCCCCGGTAGAGAGGGTCACAGCACCGGGTCCTACCACTTCTTCCCTCACGGTCAAATCGTCCTGCTGAGATTCTCCTCCTACTTCGAAGCGACTTAATGGTACAAATTTGCCTCAGCAAACTCTRTTGGACCTATTTTATGCCAGTATTTCAGTCTGCAGGTTGCTGCCCAGCCGCCTTACCTCATGAAGGCTACCGCATTGACCATTTGCCTACACTATGCTGCTACCTATGGCCATCACATAACACAGAAGTCGTCCTGCCACCTGAGCAGACCACGTGCAGGTCCATAAGAACCTGCTCCTTCCCAGAGGGAAACCACCTGCCATCACATCTTCTGCTGAATACTCCCTRAACTGAGCCGTTTTCACAGTGTAGTGAAGGAAAGGGGTGTGGGTGGCGCAGGGAGGCTCTGCCTTCATTTGAATGAAAATGCCTTGATTCCTTTCACAGAGTTTGTTCTGACCTTTCCATAAAGTATCTCTGAGGCAAATAAATATGGAGTAACAAAAGGTACATGATGCCAAAATAAACCAAGTCAGACATGTTGAGAAAATGCCACCTAGAAGAGCTGCCCATGAGCAGGTCCTCTCTCTGGTTAGCTGGATGTGAGCACACGTCGGCCAACAGCACGCCCGAAGCTGACAACGGTCAGTGCTGCTTTTCCTTCTGCGCTCAGTCCGGTTTCTCTGGGAAGAATACTTCACACGAATAATTGCGTTAACATTGCGGTAAAAAGTCACAAAATAGCACTTTTAAGATAAGAAATATGCCCAAGGGCATTGTTGCATAAAATAACTGCTTCCAAAAAAAGTTGCTCCTACAGAAAAGAATGGCAAGTATTGCAGCGTTGTTCAAAATCATGAGTGTCGCTTTATCAGTAGATTGCTAGGTCTTTACGCTACACAACAAGTGAGGCATGTAGACAATTGTTCACTGTCTAAACAGAGGATCCCAGGCCTGAAAAAGCCTTTTTCCTTTCGTTTTCTTATAGACATTCACACTAAACATTTGCAAAGTAACAAGCTTCTTCCAGGGCTGTGACATCTAAGCTCCAATCTAGAGGACACAACTTTTTTCTTTGAAGGAGTACGAAAACCTTCATCTTCAGTTCAATACTAGCAAAACTTTTAAGAATTCTGGCATTTTGAGCAAACAGCAGCCACAGTTTAAGGATAGAGCCTGCACAAAAGGAAAAAAAGGAGTTTGAGAAAAATGAGCACACATACTTGAATGACATATAACTAAGCACACTGAACAGTGTGCCATGTCACAGCCAGCCTGCACAAAACGCTTCAAGCAGAAGCTCTGGCAGCAACGGCGTGGCGACAAGCTCTCTGCTCATTCCCGGCAGCTGAGAGCTCTTACAGAGGCAGCTACAAGAACGGCTCTACAAAGACAGTGTTGAACGTTGGCTCCGCAAACACCTTCTGAAGGATCTGTAACTGAGCCGAGAACTCCTCAAATAATATGAGAATCTTAAGCATATTTTAAAAACCAATTCAGTTAACTTTTATACAGTACAAATAATGTGCTTCTGGATCCTGTTTTATTACTATGGATTAACACCACTTGAGGTACCAAACATATGGGTGGCATATCAATATGCCAAGCTAACATCAACTTTATCCCTTTTAAAGTACTCACACAACTGTTTTAATTGTTTTGGGCTGACAGCTGGCAAGTACTATTTGAAAATACTGTAAACAACCATATATCAAAGTATGCTCTGCTTTTTTTCTGTTGCTTTTTCCACACAATTTTCTCATTTAAGTGTTCTAGAAAATGAAGCTCAGTCATATCTGAGGGTAATTGCGATGATCATCTTACAGCCAGGTTTCTGCTAAGACAAAAATCCTTAGAGATAGGATTATACTACTCAAGTCAGATTTCTGGCTAAGAGATACTGTCAGCTGTAGCAGTATCTGGAAATGCATACACTTACAAAAAATGGTACAAAGAGGTTCTAATGATTTTGAACAAGCTGATGGTGGCTGTGCAGAAATATCTGATACACTTTGCAATGAGATTTCTGTCTTGACACTCAGAGCATTCAGACTCTAAAAGGTAAAATACTGACTGTCTTATATTCAAAGTATAGACATTTTTGTGCTATGAGAGTACTTACAAACATGTTTTCCTGCAGCATGACTCAGAAGTTGCTACAGTAAAATTTCATGGCAAAAAAGATAACCCTACCTAGGAGTGTGCAGCGTCACACACCAAAGCCGGTGACGGCTTTGCCCACCTGACGTTAGCAGAGAAAACCCCACTATGGGGCAGCACATAGCTTGGACCGGCTTTAATTTTCTGGAAATCACAGGTGACACCGTAAAATGTCCTTTCACAAACTCAGTCACTGGTTTCCCATGCAACATCCTGCCATGTACTCTGGAAGGTATGTTAGACTTTTTTCCAACCCTAATCCTTCTCCTGAGACCACAAGTTGGTTGAGTACGTCTCCAACTGGCAGGTTAAAGCGATTCTGAAAGCGAAATAAAATGTTAGAGCTGGTGCATTGCGAGGAAGATACGCGAGCTCCAAAGGCAGAGGGCCGTCTCCCCGTGGAGGGGGTCTTGCATGGCTGGCTGTGTAACCTGTCCTGCTGCYGGCCTCAGCCTCAGACAGGCAGACAGCTTTTGCCGATAATTAGTATTTGGAGGAGGCTTTCTATGGAGGATCTTGTAATTCAAAAGGTTTACGTTTCAGTGGCACTTACACAGCAGAAAACTTATTGGAGGCAAGATCCCCAAGGGGCATCAACATACTGGTCTGAAACACACTGTTTATTAACTTCAGAGAGAGCTACAGTGGTATTAAAGCACATCCAATTAGTAAAGCCTGCAGGAATATTTGCACTCCTAAATCTCTTGGTTTCTGAAAGGGTTAAAGCTTATTATTAGCATATAATTTACAGGTCCTTTCTCCCAGGAAAGAAATAATGCACAGTAAATGCCACATTCATTTTAATAATACATGTTACAGTCTGTGCCCAACATCTGCACAAAGGTAAAGCAGACAGATTTTTTTGACATGTCCCACTCTGCCATCCAAACACAGGCTTTTTGTTTCTTAAGTGACGGAAGGTTTAATCAAGAAAGCAGGCAATTCATCAATCGAAACAAGGCTGCTCACACCGCCCTGACAGCACACACATGGTTTTATACAGAAGAAACCTGGCCACCTGTCAGCAGCACCTTTTACATCAGGATATACAAATACACCAAGTGATCAATCCTCCAGCTCTTCCCATTCATTTTCTCGTTCTCTTATTATATTTTTCTTTATGCTAGATGTTGCCCTTATTCTCTGCAGGGATAGATGGGAGACAAGGCAAACTATGGCTGTTTATACACTATCATAAAAATTTATATACCCTTAAAGTGACTTATTTCCCTTCTATTTGAGTACCATTATTATAAATAATTTTTCACTTCATTCAGGAATTTTCCCTGTATGTTATTATCTSTGGCTGCCTGAGAGGGCTCCCTCTCTCTCACCGTCCTTGTAGCTCTGATAAGCCAAAGCAATATGCAGCCACAAGATGCTGAAGTCTGAAATGAAGGCAGTATGTAGTCACAACATCTTAATTAAGCTGAAGGCCATGAAGGAAGACTATGCTGTGAAATGCTGAGCTGTTTGTTGACAGGTCTGTCTAGAGCAAGGCATTCTTTTTTCAACAGTTGCCCATTTGAACACATATTAAACCTGTCAACTCCTCAGTACCGTGCTCCCAGCAGCACCCAGAGACCTTTCGCAGATCAACCTGTAAGTAATGCTGTGTTTTGGTCTTGGAGGTATGACATGGGGTGGGAAGAAGGATCCTGCTGAATGCAAAAGAGCACTCCAGCAACATAAATGCAAGTGCAGACCTCAGAACTGCAGTACAGCAGCATATGGAAGTCTCCCTTCATGGGACTGTGAGGTCAGGGCCATATTTTCCTATATGCAATCTGACAAAGACTGATTAATTAGTTTATTATGCAATCAGGAGTTTCCTTAACTTTCTGATCACCCAACACTTAATTGCCAAGACTGGAAATGACAAAGTGCTGGTTAAAAATTGTAATTACTATTTTCAGGACCATTTTCTCTTTGACTCCACCTTTGCAATAATAATTACATTACATGCACAAAGGAGTACAAGACAGATCCAGTGAGGATATGGCAATTTCTATCAAAATACATATTCAGATATAGCATAGGCTCCACAGCCAAAATTCATTTCACCTACCATAAACAGGCTAAACATCAGCTGAAAGTGTCCTTTTCATTGGCTACTGAGGAAATCTCAGGTGCCTAYAGATAGATGTCAAGAACCTGGACCACGCTGCACTCTGAATTTTACCCTCCTTTATAACTCTCCCTTCCCGAATATCCCATCCTGTTCTCACCACAAAGATGYAGATTTGGGGGATACTGAAACTGGAAAATAAGAGATTGTTTATAATTGCTTTTGTTTCCCTGTGACAGTATCAGGAAACCTTCCATTTTGCTGAGAGCCAAGAGAGGGAGCCAGCAGGCTTGTCCAGAGACGGCCCTGACCGCCTGCACCAGGGCTCTGCATCCGCAGGGCCAGAGCCTCCCGCTCGGCGTGCTGGGAGAGCCGAGTCTCGCACCGGCCGGAGCCGCTGGGCGCTTGGGAGCCCTCGCTGCCGCTAAGCGCCGAAGCATGCGCATCTGCTGCGTGTGCCATTCACCTGCATTTGAGCCTGAGCCGCTCCTGGCAGAGGCAGCTGCTGCCCGCAGCCCTGCGCACGCTCAGTGCCCCGAGCGCAGCCCTGCAGCCCGCCGGCGCGCTCCGTGCTGCTCGCGCCCGGAGGCTGTCCTGGCCCTCGGCCCACACGCCGACAGTGCCTGGTCGCTGCGGCAGCGTTCTGGTGACCCAAAGCAGGAACGGATGCATGCCAAACCCCTGCGAGCGCCCGTGCGCGCTGGGGGAAGCGGCAGCCGAGCCGCCGCGCGTACCCGGCTTGGTAGCTTCTCCCTCGCCGCTAAGCAGGGGCGAGCGCCAGTTCGGCCTCCCCAGCTCAGAGGGCTGCAGAGGCTCCCCAGAGCTCCGCACCGCTCCTTGCTCCCGGGCACGGTCCCCATGGCATGCCGCAGCCACCATCCCTCTCAGGAAATCCACAGCCCAGCAGAGCGGCAAGGGGACGAGCGTTAATACGTTCCCTGCTAGCACGGCACTGCCCCAAGACACTAGCATCATAGTGTGGATAAAACAGACTGAGCGGAAACTACATCGACATAACAGGCAACTTTGGAATGGTTTCCACAGCGAGTCTCAGGGTTAACCTACCTCCGTAAAGTTAAAGCACGCAAAGGGAATTGTCGCAGCACCTAATCRCAGCTGCTGAAAAGGCAGCCGCAGTCAGGAGCTACACACGAAGATCCCTGCCAATGCACAGGATGTTTCATACGACAAGATCCTTTCTTCAGAAACGCTTCACAGCTGCAATAGCCATTACAGCCCATGTATGCACAACAACTCGTATAACAATGTGTCTGGAGGAGGATTTGCAGTGGGGGAAAAAAAAAAAAGTTACATACTTTGACTGAAATGTGCTTGTGCAAATGTGGAAGACTAATGCTATGCCCAGTTTTACAGGTCTGTTTTGTGCTTTGCCTATAATCACCTGGCAAAATATTCAGAATTTTGGCAAAATAGGTCATCCTTCCAGGCTTGTTATGCTGCAAGCAGGAGCAGTCCACGGGAATTCCTAGAGCAGGGTCATTCTCAGTAACATTCATGCAGAGTTGCTGCCTCTCTATTTGTGCGCGTTTGACGTTTTAGCAAGAGAGAAACTGCAGCTTTCCCATCCGCCATGCAGGACTGTCTCATGTGAACCTGCTTTCCCTTACATTTCTAAATCTATTAGGGCAGGAGAGTAACAAGAAAAACGAGCACTGACAAGAATTATGCCATTGTTATATTCCATCTATTTAGGAACTTGAAGCTGCAGTTTCAGTCAGAGATTACCTTTTAAATAACCCTTTGATTATGGTACATGAATTAGTGCCATGTTCCCATGTTAGAAGTGTCACTCACTATTAATAGAAAGAACCTGTGAATGGCACATTTTTGCCACCTTCTCTTCCCTGATTATGCACAAGCACTACCTATTGTACAGCCCACTGATTCCACCGCTGCTTTTTCTGGGTTTCCAAACTGTCCTGAAAATCTACTTCAATCACGTGAAGGGACTGTACTTTTGTTAGATTTTGACACAGTCAGGTTTAAAGCCAACATTTTTCTTTTCTTGCAAAAATGGCATAACAAAGAGAAAACTGTAGCTAAATGTGTTTCTACTATGGCTATCATAGTATTTGTTCAGGAGTTCTATAACTAAAAAAAAAAAAAAAAAAAAACCCTAAGGAAAAATCTGTTGAACTTCAGCCCTACTTTGAACCACAGCTGAAGTTAGGGAATATGAGAGATACCCATAAGAGAACATGCAGGTAAAACGCACTGTTGTGCCACACTGCCATGCATAACATTATTCTTCAGTTTGTAGAACCAAAAGTCCTTTTGTTGGGCTTTGTAAATAGCTTCCAGACTACACAGCTCTTGGCACTGGCAGGAGTGACAGACTTCGGGGGGTACAGTTCTGTTGAGCACCCCTGCCTCTCACTCCCAGATACACTCTTTCATCCCGGGACCTGAGAACCAGGTTGTGTTCTTTTAGTTCGTTTCTCTTTCTTCAAGAAAGAAGAACTTAAAGGCAAAACCTCCTTCAGAAGAGCAGAGCTGCCAGGGACAGACCAACAGGGATGCCAATACCAAAATGAACCGACTGTGTGGTCCTGGAGCACAGCAACAGAGCACATATCTGCATCGGTTAATGAAGGGGCTTGATCCTGACCGCTCTATTTAAATACGCATCTACACTGCAGACAAGAACTAGTTAAAAATAAAAAACAGCAAAAATATATTGGCAGTTTTTTTCCACATTGACATCTGGAAACTATAACTAGCTCTAGCACTTGTATACTAGCCTGGAATGGCAAACAGAGAAAGCAAGCCACAGCTAGCGAGAAAGCATGCATGCGCAAGTGCGTGCTCCTTAAAAATAAAGCAGAACCCCCCCACCCCCATATCCTAATATCTAATTTCAAACTTGCCTTAATATTGGGGAAATAAACCTAAGCAGTGCCAGTGTTCAGAATACAGAAATGGGAAAGAGTAAAGATATCATCCATTTTTAACACGTATGTTGAGCACAGCAGAGAAGAGAATGATGTGTATGAAACCCATCCTTGTTAGGCAGGTATAAACTTACTGTGAGATGTGCAGAGATGTGTCTTATGACTTACCTGTGAAGATCATGAAAGAGATGAAGAGCAAAATTTGTGTGCTACTTTTCATCAGATCTCTTGCCTAGAAACCCTGTGGGCAGCAGCATCACTCACTGAGGGTTGTGCTCTCCCCACCGATCAGTAACATCCACTGTCAGTAACACTTGTGCCTGCACATTTGCTGGAGTCTTTCTGCACCCCACGTGTCTTGACACTTAAATGGCACTGGCAGAAAACCTGGAGGTATGTTTCATGGATACCACACATCTGGCTTTTTATGCAAACAGGGCTGCTTTACTTGATTACACAGAATAGCTGAGAAACTACTGCGTGCGCCAGCTTACCTGATATGGCATACAAATTTGAGTGCTGGTGTTCCAAGTCCAGGCGAGTGCTGTGACTTTTGCCTCGAAAGCTGGCAGGAAGTGTTAGAGATATATGCCTAAAAGAAGAGAGATGGGGAAATGGAGATGACATTATTAGAGAGCAGAAGACGTTGCTGCTATCAGCTTGTTCTCACCTGACAATTTCAGTCAGGTCAAGCAGCAAACATCAATTTTAACATTGCTTGTAAAAGTCAGTGGGCCTCAAACAACAGGAAGGAGACAGAAGTGGCGATTCTGTCATTACAGCCAAGTGTGGCTCAGCTGCTTTGAGCTGCTTTAACCCATGCTCAGTCCAGCTGTGCACGAGACACAAGTCTATGTCCCAGCATAAGCCCCCTCCACCCCACTGAACACCAAACTTGGCCAACAATCAAAATATTATACAGAAGCAACCATTCACCGTCCTTCAGAGATGGGATCCAGAGCAGAACACAGCAGCTCCTTAACGAGCTGGCACCCCGGAAAAGCCCGCGGAGTGGCTTACAAGAGTGATCTTCCCTGTATAAACATAAGTCTCAACACAAAGCATCAAGAGCATGCCTGAACACCCTGCAGGACTCAAATGCACGTCCTCCAAGGCAGAAAGTGCTAATAGCACGTGAGTTTGGGTTTGTCTCTACCAAGAACTCCCGAGTACATTCATAAATAAAATCTTTGAAGCCCTCTTGATGACTAAGGACTGCTCCAAACCATTACTGGGCATGCTGCATGCTTCCCTGCTCCCAGGGGCAGAAGATGGTGCACACACCAAGCTAACCTTCATCTGGCACCGAGGAAAGGGAAGGCAAACTTCACTTGTCACCTCTTTCTAGCTGCACGAGTAAGGCAAAGCTCTGCCTCACCACGATGCTCTTTGCAGCACTTCCTGCAGCAGAGAGATATTTTTCAACCTTATGTTAAACTCTCCTCTGTTTAGTGGTTATAAATAGGAAAACCAGGGAGCTCTTGTCGGGCCTTAGGGCCAGAAAGGCGGTCGCATAAGAAGCTGCTGGAGCACCCCTGCCACAGTGGTTTGGTCGTGGGGGGACGGACCCTGCAGCCCCTGACAAGCAGCAGCACTCAGGGTCAGCTCTCACGGCAAGGGCTCCCCGCTGCTCTCCGAAATCCTCCACACCGGCGGGACTCGGCCCAGGAAAGCTGCCCAGAGGGAGACACCCCAGAAGCCAGGCAGGCGCTCAGATTTGGGAGAATGTGAGAAAGCCTGCTCACAGATTTTTCTGCTACCCAATCTAGTATAGGAGAAAGCAGACCTTTGCCTCTGAAGTCATGCTGTGATCCCCAAATCAGTCAGCACAGCTGCAAAACTCAGCCAAAGAGCTCCGCTGAAGCCTGTCACAACAAAATGCTTCTTACTAGAAGCTGTTATTGATAGCCCACAGATTTTTATACTTTGATGAGAGATTCAGGCTTTGCCCTTTTAATTCATATGTGTATTTTTCTAATGCCAATCCCAGGTCTGTGTGAATTTTTATAAAATATTATCATTCATCTTCTGTACCCCATTGCCATATGTAACGAAGATGCTCCCTCTTCATAGCAAAGCCTTAGTCTAGCATGAAAGCAGAGGCAGCAGCTACCCACTTCGCAAAGGTGAAAGCTACCTGAACATGGGAAGATACTTTGCATTGCCCTTTTGCCAGAAGAACAAGGCAGTCTGTTTCCTGTCACAAATGCCATATTTGCAACAAAGCCCTGTGTAGTCTCCAGTAGAGTATCAAATCCATTTTCTTAGCTAGCAGATTTTATCAAGCAAATCAGCTGGAAATTATCTGCCTTTTAAAACTGGATGCATTCTGAGAAGAACTATATATTTTTAGACTTTGATGCAGTTGATGGTGAYGAGCAAGAATAATATAGGAAAAAGAAAACATCAATTTGAATTTGTTTGTGCTTCCCAGAGCTATTCTAACATAAAAAAGATGGCGTCAAAATATTTTCAAATTTGGCTAACAGTCTTCTGTTTAAAACACAATCCATATGAGACTCTCTTTGTCAGCACAGGCAGGTTTGTCATGAACACACTTTAAAACTGAAGACCACTGCCTTGTAGGCATTACACACTTTTCATTTGTTTTTTAATAAAAGTATCCAAAAATATATTCTGAGGCATCAAAACAGCTAACAGCTAACAGAGAAAGACTTGAATTTCTCCTGCTCGTACTGTGGGCTGKTTTTTTTCATCCCTACACAAAACAGCAGGAGATGTGTTGGAAGTAAACAAAGCAGATCTATTTAAAAGGCCCATTTCTGAGCAGAATATTTTAAAAGGTTATACCAACTCCTGCTATAAGAGCGTCTGAATCTTTTCCATATGGACAATTCTTTTCAGCAACCACCACCAAACACAGACCACCTTGCACTCTCAAAGCAGGTCATGCGCTTCTCATCAACCAGCAGGACTGGGAAAGACAGTTCCACAAGTTGTTCATAACATGCATTGTGTAAGCAAAATTAAGTAGCTGTCAGTTCTGCAAACACACACAATAGCCTTCAGATAAAACTCTGAATTCCTAGTTTGCAAAAGACTTTCTGAGCTAAGTCCCCAGTCACTACCAAGAACGCCTGGCAGTTCACATAAGCACCAGGTTTCACGAGCGCCATATGCTAAAGTGGTGTATACATTCCATGCGTGTAATTAAAATGAATTGCTCACAGTCTAATGGGCTCTGACCATATACACATAAATATGGCAGCAGAAGATCACATATCCAGACCTTGCTTCCTAACTCGGCACAATATCCTATTTGCTCTCCATTTCAAATGTATCAACCTTAAAATACATACCTAAATATCCCCTTAAAGCTAGAGAGAATTACAAACACTATAACTGGGTGTGTTCTTTCAAATTTGGTTTTAGCGGGCATTCAGTCCTGCAATTGCTCTTATGTGGTCTGTGTGCCAAAACTGCCAATTTAACTCCTAGCCAAATCAGGCTTCCAATATTGGGGGTCTTGAATGCTGTCTATTAGGAGGGTGTTTGTAAATGACAGAAAACTTTCGTTGTCACTTTCCATTCTCTGAGGCAGGACAAATAGGTATTTTATCACTTCTACCAAGCCACAGTATGAAGAGCTAGGTCTCTCCAAGGAGAACATTTAGCTGCAAGACCACAAGACAGAGGGTAATGATTGCTAGAGTGAGATCAGTTCTCTCCCCCCACCCCCCTTTTAAGCATGACATTGTAGGCAAAAATGGGAAACAGCAATTTATTTTAAATTAATGCAAACTTTGGCCAGGATCAATATAACTTATACCTACTAAGTTGATTGCATAATGCATTTTCCTTATGGGTTGTGAAAGCCAAATCATTTTGCATCATAGAAGACAAAAAAAAAAAAAAAAAGAGAGAGAAAGAGGCTGCCACTGAAAAGCAAGAAAATCCCAATTACAAAGTCCCCAAGTTCCTAAACACATATCGTGAAAGTATGTGCAGCTCTGCGGCATATGGCAAATCAATTACTAGTTTAAATTTTAAAACAAAAACATGTTAAATGTGTTGCAGAAATAATCAAGAACAACGGTTTGGTTTAGATTACAGCGGCCACTAGAGTTTTGAATACAATTAATCATCATTCCAGGCAATGGGAAGCCATATTGACACTTATTCCTAATTTGAATATTTAATTAGGGTGAAGTTCTTCATCAAATTATCACAGAACTGGGAGRAAAGCCTGAAAGATTTAAACAATTACTACTTTAACCCTTGATCAACTGCTCACCTGCGAGCACAAGAATCTTTTCCTAATTCTGCAAAGCAAAAACATGCTCAACAAAACAAGCAACAAAAAMGACAATATTTATAAAACATTAGAAATATCCTGGGAAAGCTACGCAGACATTCGGTGTCCTGTCGGGTTCGCTCAGAGATGCCAGACTGACACAGGCTTCTGACTACCTGCGCTCCTCGACCTTTTTCAGAGCAAATCTTTCAGGTCAGATCTCTATTTTAGCATCCAATGTGGTTTCTAGGGTTCTTTTGACCAGAAGAACCTGTTCAGGATGATGATCCTTCCTTCCATGCACGGGGCGGATATCAGCTGGCTTTGACTGGAGACGCCCGTTTTGGCCAGTTCCCGGCAGGGAGGAACAGCCAAAGCTGCTCGTTTAGGTGGGATTTGAGCTTCGGGGATGAATCGGGCTTTGGCCCCGCAGCCCTGGTGCCGCGCTGCCCCGCGAGGGGAGCGGGGCCGCTGCGGCCGGGGAGGGGAGCRGGAGGCTGCTTTTCGGTGCAGTGCCTCCAGCAGCCCCCCGCTCCGCGGGGCTCCCGTGCCAAGGGACAAAACCCGCGCTGCGGCACACCGAAACGACAGCCGAGCGCAGCCTCGCTCTCCTGCTCCCTGCACCTCGTGCCTGCCCCGGAGCACACGGCCGGGCTCTCCGGAGCTGCTCCCTCCCCGGGATCGACGCGAACCAGGCACCTTGCAGACCGGGGCCCCGGCGCTGCTCCTCGCACCTGCGCCCACCCTGGACACCCTCCCTCCTGCAGCTCTACAACTTCGAAACCTCCCTTTATATGCCRTATTAATCCATGTAAGAAATTCTCTTTTAATGAGGAGTGATATAGTTATGAACTCTCTAGAGCCATAATTAGACCAAACTAATTGAAGTTGTGTTTTGACACACTTTCCAAATTCACGGGTACTGCATGACATATTCACAACACTACTGCTGCACAGCCATGGCGACAGCAAAATCATTAGGCTAATAACGCTTATTTGCATTCTTATCATGCCAGCAGCATGCCGTTAAATACTGCTTCAACCAGTGCTCGTTTACTATGAAAGTTTCCACTGAAAGATATTAACAGTAATTATTAGTACTTTAGTGGAATCTCTAATGTTAAGGAATGGCAACTCGCATTAACTAGCCTAATGCCAATTATTTTCCTTTTGAATTGTCACAAAAAGCAGGGTTTTTTCTCCCCCCATTGAATTAAAGTGACAAGGTGGATTTGGTGCTTTATGTCCTTTAGAGAGTAAGGAAGAATGCCCGTTCCAACGAGACTAGATATTAGGATTTCAGAACCATTCTCTCAAATGCTGAAATAGAAAACACATTGTTTCAACACAGGTTATGAGATACAGAACATTTGGAAAAATATTTTTCCCCAGCATACTAAAATTTCCAGACAATTTAGGATGAAACAACCACAACAGCACAATTCAGGACAGGTTAGATTTAATTACTCTCTTATTTTTAGTTATTCTTTTATTCATTAAATTTATGAAACAGATCTACATACGACAGCAGCAGAAGCAGCAGATGATGAGAGAGATCCTTCACAGTCTAGTAAAGGAGGTTTGAGGTCTGCATACATTATGGCCACTTTTTGAATGCTTGTTTGAGGAAAAACTCACATAAAACAGGTCCAGGAATGCCTGACAGTTCCAAATAAGTTATTAACAAGTTGTCTGCATGAAGGTGATGGACCGCTTTTGAAGTTAGGGAGCAAGTACTTATAAAAAGTAACAAAGGATCACAAGAGGGAAATGCCAGATATCAAAGGATGCTTCATAATTCACATAAAAATATCAACAATGCATAGCAAAAGCAAAATGGTAAGTTTTTGGTTTCCAACTGGATTGAGAAAAATCAGAGAAATCGGTCAAAATATAAAAAAAMCCTGCCCCACTTATCAAATTATTAGAAACCATACTGCATACTGCAGAACTGGAATTATACTGTTCTTTGATGTATCACAGTTATGATTGCAATTTATTTTAAATGAACTTAAGAACAGTGCTGCAAAAGCTGTATAGTCCCATAGGAATACCTTGAAATAAAAAGAATCATATCTTCCATAATCAATGAAGTATACAAAGATCATGCCTCATGAAAAACTGAGGATAGAGCAACTAAATAAATACTAACTTGTAGAAAGCTAAAAACACACCTACAAAAAGTAAATGTCTGGCTGCAGTTTTCAAGAAATGTAATCCAACTTGAAAGCTTTGCCTATGAACAGAGGAAAAAACACATTTCTAAGAAATGAGCTGCTAGTGCTTCACTGATAGAAATCAGAGGACCTTTCAACAATTGCTCATTTTTCCAGAATATATTTTCCAAATTGTAGTTTACAGAAAATGCCATAATAGATACCTACAGCTTTAGCAGTGTCCAGAATCACATCTACAATATTTATTCACAGTCCTTAACTTTTACTGTGCTCAGGCATTGCAATGCCAGAACACCTACCTCATACCCAAAAGAACTGCAGTGAAAAACAAAACTGTTAGGCAAGAATTACCTCGGGTAACGGACTTCATTCCAGACAATCTATTCTAATCATGTAAACCAAATATTTAAATACTTTCTAAAACCTTACTGACCCTTTTCCTAAAACAAGCAACATATGGGCTTTGCAAGCATTTCATCTCATTCCAAACTACTAAAATATCCTGTTTCCCAAAAAATCAATGAGAGTTGGTGGTGCCAGATTCAGATTTTATAAAAGCCCAAATGCGTGAGAGAATGAAAAAGGGAGTGAGTGATTCTTTCTACTTTTAGATTTACCCACTTAATTTTCCCAGCTGTAAAAAGGGGAAAAGGCCTGCCCACAGCATGCGTACTCAATGCATTATATATAGCATGCCTCTGTGCATCCCCTTCTGAAATGACCACGCCTTGAAGACAAGGGAAAATGATGCTATGCTATTCTGTCAAAACTAAAGCAATCACCAACTGAATGGAACAAAACCCAATCATGCTTACAGCGGAGCATGATCTACTGCAGACCAACAGCCCAAAATGTAAGGCTTAATGCAGAATGAAGCTCCTGCAGCTTCCTCTATAYGAGGATTAATTTAGATCAGAGAGTTTAAGTAACCACGATAGAGCAGCTGCCAAACAATGGAAAAAAATCCCAACAAGTTTAATTTACACTGCTTGAAAGTCTGAGCTGTAGCCCATTAAATTGTTATAGGCTGAGGACTGCATCAAAGAACTAAGACCTCATACTGTAAGCATGAAGTGCTTATGAAGTGGTTGTCTTAGATGAACAGCATAGTGTCTCTGGAGGCTGCAGCAGGAGCCTAGCTTTCCACATCCTTCACTAGCTACTCTCTGGAGTCAGGAGTTTTCAGATAATGAAGCAGTAGGGAAAAATTGCCAAACAGCAGAAATACTCCAAAAAGATAAATTACACACAGTGTAAGTTTCCTTGGTTAGGATTTTAAATTCTGTCAAATTAATCAGAACAACAAAGCCTGGGCTCACAAGTCTGACTGAAAAGCATCTCTCTGAACCGAATGCCTTTGTCTGCAATATGCCATCGGTCTGCCAGGGAACGGTCGCAGTGGGACCGATCTGACGTCAAGGCAGAGAGTCCCACGGAATTAGTGGGTGCTGCGGGAACAGGCTCCAGCCCGGGGGGAACAGCAACGTCTCCCCCACAAAACCTGTTAAACAAATATTCCACATAAAGACTCATTTGGGAAGAGCATGCTGTCAGCACTTTGCCAGTAATAAATAATGACAGTCCAAACACTTTACTAAAAGCAATAAACTCGAGAAGCGTTTTGGAAAATGGTGAAAGTGATTGATTTAAAGAAGGAAATATCTGAACACAACCACATGCACTTCAGGGTGAAAGCACAGATTACAAATCAACAGTGGCAGAGATCATATTAAATAGCAGACAACACAAGTTTTAGGGAAAAAATGCTCGGTTCCCCCACAGGGCTTATTTAACAACTGAGCATATAGCTTCTTTGAATGAGTACCTGCAGTTTGTATTTAACGACCCTACACTCTGCCCTAAAGAAAACATGCCTCCAGGAATATTACTATACCAGGAACAGGGTTCTATAAAGAAAAATGATTCTAAGGATATTGAAGCCTCTTCACTCAGAGCACTCCCCAAAATTTTTCAATGCCTCCACAAAATCAGCTAAATCAATCAAACTTCTAACTACAGTTAACATCTTTCTTTCTCAGCTGCTGCAAAGGATCCTTGTGCCTGGAAACCACTCTTATTGTTTAAAGATTTTTTCCTAATCATCATTTTCTACCACTAAAACATACTGGACGGTGACCAATTTTTGCACGTCTTCATCCAGCTGAGCTGGATGCAAGCCATACGGTCACTGTAGTTTCATAAGAAATTCCTTATGGGAAACAGACTCTGGATAAATGTATGCCAACACTCCTTACCCTCTCAAACAAACCATCATGTTCAGACATACACAGTGTATGTACATTACATGCATTTCATCCTTAAATTGTGCTTTTTACTGTACAAACTGGAACGGGCCCGGGGAAAACACTTCCACCAGGCTTCAATTTATTGCTTCAGTCTCAGTGGGTTTGGGTTTTTTACATCCACAGCTACTGTGATGTGAACCCAGCCATTGTGCCATCCTTGACTTCTTTTAGAGTAAATCATTTAAAAACTAGGAATATTTTGCTGTATTTCATGATAAGAGTGATTTTGAGTATTCAAGTCAAAAAAAGTATTTTATTAGGTGTGAATCAGAAAGTAGTCATATCTTAGAGGTTTTTTTGATGAAACATATTAGAAAATGCAGCTTCATCAAGAAAGAAGCTTTTTGTAATAAGGCATCAGTTTGACAGAGCTTTCACTGGCAAAGTTTCTCRTGATCTCAGAGTGGCTTCTAGTCAAACCAGAAACATCCATCCCAAAGCACTCCTTCTCTGGTAGCCTTTGGTTCAGATCAGGGACTTTAAGGTACGCTCTCCACATCCCTCAGCCTACTAAAGCATCCTAGCCACGAGGTTACCCGGCAGTGTCTGTSTCTGCTCCATGACAGTTTTCTGAAGTCTCGGCTCTGTTCCTCACCAGAACACAAGTTCAAAATCTTGGAACCTTTTGCTCTACAGACTTCAAATCTATCAACTCCATTTTAAATGTCTTAAAGAAGAATTTAAGATAGTTACTTCTAAATAATATTGCTGCTACTTAAAAAAAAAAAAAATAGGAAAGGTAAAAGGCCTCCCATTTCTCTTCAATTCACCCACTGTACACAGTAAGACTGGCTTATCATCAGACTGAGTTCAGGTCTCCAACATACACATTTGCTGGTGCTGCTTTATTAGCTGCCACCTATTGCACATCATCAGCCTCCAGCAGAAAGCCACACACTGATCACTTTCCAAGCTTACACGACAAAGTTCAAACACCCTTAATAAAAGRAATCAATTCAAATTCAGACTTCTCTGCCTAGAAAGGAAATCCTTACATTCCTTAACATTAAACTCCATCGGGAGCAGAGGAACAGGAGCAAATCATTTCCCTTTTCTAAGAAGGAGCAACTTAACTATTTAAAAGGTAATTGGGAGCATGGGAGGAAAAATTACACATCCTGCTCTTATTTCAGGGGTTTAAGCCAGACAATTGTTACCTTCTTATCAAAACCAGAACAGCACTTTCCCGGTGCAATACCGCTGCCAGAGCGGCACTTCCCAGAGCAGAGCACTTGGCGGCATGGGCCGACTGCTCGCAGCGCGGAGGGCACCGAGGCGGCAGGGCTGCGGCCACGCTGCAAGGGCCCTGAGCTGTGGCACAACGACTTTCTGCCGCTTTAGGCACGCGGATCGGACAGGAGCTGCAAGCGCCGCAGGCACACGCCGGGGAGCCCGGCTCCGGCATGGTGCACACGGTCCTCCCCGCGCCACGGCCCCAGGCACGCGGGCACGGACGAGGTGGGCAGCAGGGAGAGGCGCGCGCCGCCACGCCGGCCCTTCCCTTCTGCAGGAATTTCTCCGGAAGGAAGGAAGGGGCCCGGGGGCGAGATCCAGCACGGCAGGGCAGGCCAGRCCGGGGCGGCGAGGCAGGGCCCCGCAGTGCAGGTCTGGGGCCGCCTGCCCGCGTCCACGCTGCTCCGCGGTGGTCCCGGGCCACCGGCCAGCGCCGTCCGCTCGGGCCTGCCCCCRTCGGGGACCGCGGTCGCTGCCGCCTGGGCTCGCTGAGCCGGGAGGAAATGGCGCCCGCTCTCAGCCAGTTTAGCCTTGCTGGCCTAGTGCCGTCCCGCTCACGGCGGGAGCGCCGGGCCTGTCCGCGGCAGCCAGCAGCGCCCCGTGCCCGCGGGGACACGGCCACCCGCTTCCCGTCCCGCCGTCCCGTCCCGCGCCGTGGCGGTGAGCTCAGCCGTTAGCCACAYGCTCTGCAAACTGGCGATCCCTTCTGCCGGCTTCCAAAGCTGCTCACGTCTAGCCGCCCCAAGAGCGAGAAATAGGGAAAAAAAAAAAAAACTGTTCATTGTTCATGACTTCCATCCCTATCGCGCCAGTTCCTTGCCCGCTCCCTCCGGAGCGGCACCRCTCCGGTCTCTTTAGTCTCTTGGCCGGGACAGAGCACACATGGCAGCTCCTCCATCACCTTTCTCGTTCACCAGATACCGTCTGAGGTGCAGCGCTCAGAGACGATGGAGTCGCACAATGACACTTTTTGTTCACTGCTCCTTGACCAACTCTAAGGCCCCGTTTGCTTTTTCGGTCGGTGCCGAGTACCGGGCGGCCACGTTCGGAGCAGTGACGACAGCAACTCCTGGGTCTGCTTCCTGGACGGAAACAGCAGCCTCCCACAGCGTACATACAGCTCCGGTTCTGCCCTCCACCTCTCAGCGCTGTCCCGTCCTCTCCCCTCGCCTGCTTCTCTGGTTTTCAATCAAAAAGAAAAGGAGATGTATAACAGACACCTGGGAAGGCAGGCTGAAGCAGCCTCATCTCCACACAGCGGGAGGAATTCCACCCTTCCGAACCGAAACACTGCGAGCCCAGCCACAGTAACACATGATATGAGTACAAGCTGATTGCAGCAAGATCTTCCTTCTCCCTAGTAAGCCATTAACCTTTCAGATGACAGCCCTGCAAACTAAATGACTGAACGATTCCCAGGGTCAGCGCGGATCTACATTTTCAAAACCTGACATCAACAAGTAAAAGTTGTGACTGAATCCTGGTCTCTCCGAGAGGAAGATTAAACGCCTGTGACACATCATCTGCAATCAGAGTGCTCCATTTCCCAAAGTATCTGTCACAGATTGATAACATCCACGCAAAAAGTTAAGTGCAATTATGTCTGTCACTGTAAAACACAGTTCAGCAGCACTGACTGACATCTTGCTTGCCGCTGACAAATTGTGAGAGGACTGTTTGAATGACGGCGGTAGAGACTCCTGCAGCACCTTGGGAAGGGATGTGAAATGCACTCACCAACCAAAGGCAGCACACGGGCTCACAAAGCACCGCAACTCCGACGGAAGCCCTGCATGGGTGGCTGCAAGGGAAAATGGCTCAGGATTGGCCCTGCTGGTGTTCACAGGAAGCCAAGGACTTGCTCCCCAAAAGGCTGAGACTAGACTTGTGGAGGGGAACAACACACACAAACTCCGCTCTAGCCTATTCCCAGGCAGAACTCGAGTCAGGGAGGGGCAGAGCTCTAAAACACTGCTCAGATGCTCATGACAAGCACATTTCTCCAATCCCCAACACATGCACTGGCAACCACTGATCCATAGCCTGGATGAAGCAAAGGTATTCAAAAGGCCAGACGAATTGCCTGTTTTTAGCATCCGCTTTTGCGGACGGATGACCTACTTGTTCCCCAAAGTGAGGCTATCACCATGTAGCATTATCAGTGGTTGATACCGGAGGGGCAAGCCTTGAACACAAAGTCAAGGAACTGAGTAAAGTTACATTATAGCCTCACTGATGACTCAGGTCAACAAAAGCAGTTCTTCAGTAGCAGCCTTCTAGGATGAGAAACTGCAAGTGCATTTCTCCAGGCTGCCATTAATGCCAAGAAGCTGTCGCAGAATTTGGAGAGAAAAGATACTAAAGCAGCGTGATGCCTTGCACAATGGCACAGTTGCGTTCCACAGCACAGCAGGCCATCCTCACTGGTATTCGTGAGGGCTGCAGTTAGAGACCATCGCGCCAGATGCCTGCAGCAGGAAACACCAAGGAGAAGAAAGAGCTAAAAGATAACATATGCAGTCCAGCAAGAATACCAAACAAAGCTTCCCCTTACGCAGTTCTGACTGGGAGTCTTAACCCTGCGACACACACAGAGGCAGCAGCACTGCTGATGCACAGCAAACTGCGGCGGTCAGACCTCCGATACCTGACAAAACTCTGATGTGCCACCATCTATTGCCATCAGCAACTTACATCATGGATCAGAGGAAGAAATGTTTGGTACAAAAATAAAGATCTCACACAATAAAAAGTTCTTCCATTCAGAAAGGTTTTGCTGTGCAGTAGCTCACTGGTATGTTTTACTGGTTTAGTTTATATCCAGCGYTAACAATTGTTTTGAAGCATCCAAGCATGCTGTCTTGATTTAAATCTATTTTACAATGTTAGCCAACAACTGAAGAGAACAGTTTGCATTGCTGTTGGGCTGGCCAGCTGAGTCTCCATAGTGCTGTATTCTGCATTGCTCACCAGTTTTGTCTTAGCATTCACTGCAGTATCAAACGATTCGTTGCTGTTCCTGTCAGAATATATCCACACAGAATAAAATGGCAAACTGGCTACTAGTGTAATCTCATATCTCTACGGTGACATAAAAATAAGAGGTTACTTGTGACTACAATCTTCCACAAACATTAAGCTTGAGTAACTTACCACACTGCTGATAAAGTATTAAAAAAAGGCTTTCCAGGTAGCATGTGTTTCCCGTAATAATGAAATATTTGCAGAATGCATTTTTATATACATTTCTATTTCTTAAAAAATATATTGAATAATAAATAATCAGAGTAAAAAACAGACATGAAAGATGTTTTGAATGATCAGGCTGGTGGTGTAAAGTTACCTGTAAATCATGCACAGGGCATGAGAGTAGAGCTGGCTACAGACAGGTGGTTTTTACTAGGAGGCATTAATGTAACATTCAATTATTCCACTGCATACTGGCTGTTTTAACTCAGCCAAATTAGAATACATTTTATATTGACTATTTTGACATTTGCTTTATTTGGCAAGTAAAACAAAACTGATCCAATTTCCTTGCAGCCATTGTAAACCATAAACTGTACAACAAGAGGTTATAAAATATATAAGCCTTGTAAACACTTCTTTTCAGACTGTCGCTGATGCTCTGAGCTCTAATTTTGGCCCTGTTCCCAATAGCTCTGAAGCTGTTCTGCAGCCTTCCCTGTTTGGCCATAAAGTGACCCTTCCACACTTCGTGATTAAGGACTGCCATTGACATTCTCTTGCTATGATAATTTTTCTCTTTATTGTAGAAATTTGCCCAGGCAGGAACTTCTTGCAGACAAAAAATGAAGATCTGTGCTGTAAAATTAAGACATCTCTTTCTCTGATCTTGCATGGCCTTTGCCAGCATGTACTTCAGGACCAGCGGAATTTCAAAACAACCCAGCAGCTCCCAGCAAGACAGGCTGAAAACTCCGGAAGTCTGCTGGCTTCTCATCTCTTTTGCCTTCACCTCTGTTTTAAGAGCAAGGCAGTATCTCTGCCCAGAGTACAGCTGACAGTCAGTAAAGGACAGCAAGGAAAGTGCCAAGGTACAGCAGGTAACTGAGCAAAACTTTCAGCGAGAGATRAAGACCTGAACTACACAGAGAGGTGGAAGAGCCACCACAATACAGCAGGGTCTTTTTTTGTTTAAGTGTTCTGTAGGTCATGGGTGAAGGCTCTAATGTATGCACCTGCCTCAACAAGTACTGGATAGCTCTTTCAGAAATTTACAGCAGTTTAAAACCATCAACTCTGAAATGACTTGCAAATCAAGATTTCAAAGGATATGAGTATTTTCTACCCACACTATACAATCTCCCAGGAATTCCCCTCTGCTGTCACCTTTGAAATTTTAGCTCTCGATGGTTACTGTAATACTGTAAACATATCTGCAGCATACCAAATATCTAATAAAGCACTGATGCAAAAGTATGTTTCAACTTTATTAGGCAAAAGCCAAAAGGGACCTGTAAAGAATATGCTGTGCCCTGGCAATGGCTGGGCCAGGAGTTCARTGTGACTATCCTCATCAGTAAGAGCATGTCTCACATCGGATGCTGTGTTTTCATATCATATGCCAGGAATATAAATTGCTCAGCTCAACCTCTGTCTGTTGTTTTGTCCTGAGAAATCCAGTAGTTAAGCTATCATTATAGGGCAGCTGTTATATGTAAGTGTACACACACACACATATGTATCTATATTAAAAAGAATAAAAACAGTTATGGATAAGTTATGGAAACAGTGGACAGACACTACACGAGCATCTGCCCAAAAGCTCTGCTCCTGCATTCACTGCATGATGAGCAATCTGCTCTGTGTATTCACTGTCAACTGCAAGACTGAAGCTTACTAGACAGGCCCAAGAAAAGTAAAAACAGGATCAGTACCTCAAACCATGAACAGACTAATTTTGGAGAATGAGGCAAAATTGGTCTCCCTCTGCATTAAAACCTGTATGAACATTTCTCCCTCCCTTTGGTCCTTGAGAGAAATCAGTCTAGTGACAGTTCTGGCCCACCCTCCAGAGCTAACCAACACACGCTCGTTAGAACACATAACATCTCACAGAGTTTAAAGCAAAGAAAAGGTGTGACAAATATTGCAATATAGCTGTATTTCGCTGCCCGTTTTCCTTTCTTTGTAGGCTTTTTCTTTCTTCTCACTATTTCACCTGTATGTCTTTATACAACGGCAGCCAAAGGCACTCCCAGAACTGCAAATACTTGGAAGAACAACTCATTCCCTCATTATCAGGTCAGGCGATGTAATTATTCATAATAATGTGGTACCCTGATCTCAGTTCCACCGGGCTAGCACCTTAGTAACAACATGCCATGCAGCATCAAACAGAACAGGCTGGAAAGTGGAAAACTTACCTAGGCAAGTTAGGAGCTGGTGTTGAAGACGGTACTTGGGAAGGAGGAGTTGTGGGTTGTGAAGATTCATGGTTTCGTGGAACTCTGCCCATCCGGTACCAAATGCCCATATTATTCAGTTCCCTTTGTAATCAACACAGAAGACATTAATGCTACAAGCAAATGCTGCATGTGTGCATGAATATCAAGCACAGACATGTTTCCCAAGCATCTTGGTTAGTAAGAACTAGTCTAATTGAAAAGATGTTTAATTAATTCCTAGATCAAACTTAGTAAGACTTATACAGACCTTTTTAATTCTCTTATAAATTCCTGCTTAGTATTTACAGGAAAACAGGGTGCTTAGCCTTGGTATATACTATTCAACAGAAAATACAAGAGCAGCTTCTGGAGTGAGGGGTACTTACCCTATGAATGTGTATTGAGGAGGGGCTTGTTTAGATCTACCCAGAATTCGGATATCACAGATTGCTGCCTCTGTAGAATCTCGAGGGATGAATTTAATGCACAGTCTCTTCTTTCTGAAAGCTACCTCTTCTGCAAAAAACAGCCCAGGACAGAGGTTGGTTTTTATGCAAGATTAGTATGCAAATGTTATTTATTGTCTCTCCAAATATTAGTCCGATAATTATGGCAGGAACTGGAGCCAAAGAACAGATATATGTCAGCAAACCAGACAGTGTAGTGCATTCAATGACTGAAGAAATTTTCTATCAGGAGCTCTCTGTACAGTGTGTGAGATTTGTTATTAGGCACTGCGATAAACCAATAGTCCACACTACCCTCTAAAGAGAAGATAAAACATCAGGCATGCACCAGAGAACAGAGACCGCAGGTGATTTTTTCACTTCCATATACTTCTCATATTCACTTTCTCTTTCCAAGGTAATGTTTGCCTTACCGGCCTCGATAGCAATATCTAAGTATTTCTGC
Source organism: Apteryx rowi (assembly GCF_003343035.1). NCBI lineage: Eukaryota > Metazoa > Chordata > Aves > Apterygiformes > Apterygidae > Apteryx > Apteryx rowi. The sequence continues at coordinate 1,524,449 of NW_020447420.1, read as the reverse complement.
TACAAAGGTTGCTTCTAGGAATATACATGGAAGCCGCTGACAAAAAACAGCCAGTTTGTTGTGCCAAGTGCTTCCAAGCAGCCAACCAAACCCAGATGAAGAGCAGTCAGAAAAACAGACTGCCATGTAGAGTGGCTAATAATAAAAGTTGTCTGTCCAAATCTCATACATCCTAAGAGTTAATGATCTCTCCTGATTCAGCCCGCAAACACTAAAGTGACATTCTCACAGTATTTGTCCTGGTATCTTAGTAGGGTTAAAACCACATTAGCAAAGCAGTAATTGCTAGGATCCCCCACTGCACAACCAGGCAAGCTTGAACTGTGTTCTCAGGGTGGATGAGTCTCCTGCACAGCTCCTTCCTGCTATGCATCACAGAGCAATTTCACTTGTTTCCATGTTACCCATTATGAAAAAATTAAGCCCAGAGTTAAGGCCCATCTGCGTAATGGATTCAYGTGTGTGTGCTGTCTGTCTGCATACAGATACAACCCACATTCAGCTATGGGGCAGCTGCATGAAAACACATGGTACTAGCATGCAGATACAGGTTTGTGGTACTTGGAAACCATTGCTCCATCTCACCCTGAAAAGTCTGCGAGACCCTGAAAGCTGAGGTTTCTATTTGTGAATGCAGGCACTTGAAAGACATCACAGAAATTTATTGATAAACTGAAAATCAGAAGTGCAGACACTGAATGAAAAAGCTACCAACAAGTAAAAACAAGCACCTGGAAAATAAAAACCCTTCAGTTTAATATGAATAAATATCCTTCAGTTTAAAAATATTCCCTCCTTTCAACAGATGGCACGCAGCCCTTTCTCCATAGGCTCCTCCTGTTTTGTAATCTGTATCTTTGTGATAGCAATCCATCTTGGCCATTGAAATATGCTGTCGGACCAGCACCAACAAATGTCCCGGCAGTGTGAGGTGAGTCACAATCCAGCATCTGTGCATGCAACTTTGCATGTACAGTGCTGCTTTTTAAGAGATGCTAAATACCTATATCCCTGAACTCGAATCTTCTCCTGCTTTGGAAAATGAGGGCTTTCATATGAAATGCCCAAAACGGATTTTAGGATCCCAGGTTTTAGATTTTTGTATCTGAAAATTGTCAGAATCTGCTAAAGACCGCTGTATTTAATGTATTTATTACAAGCCAAATGTCACTTAAAAGAGAAGAGCATAACTGGAAACATGTATAACCACAAATTTAACTCTGAACAAAATTAGTGTCTCTTATTATTTGACTTTCACAATAGCACAAAGCTGAATATTTGCTTTTGTCCTCTATCTCTTTCACACTTGGCTAGAGCCTGTAGTCTGTAGCAAACTTGGTTTAGGAGTTAGATCCATTAATTACACATGCTTAACCAGAGCTAATTTTAAATAAACATATTATGAACAGTCAATCGAAATGTGTTTAGTCATGCTAATGGAGGCAGGGAAATGCACCACTTCATTAATACAGACAGTTCCTCTGCTTTAAAGATTGCATAGGTTGCAATCCAATGCATTTTAAATTAACAACAAAGTTCCCTTTCACCTCTCCACCAGGACTTGTACAAAAACAACAGCAACACACGATAACTGTYCCATACTCCCAAGGGTGAGCCTGATAAGCTGATGGCTTTCCTCTGCCCCACACATGTTGTGCAATGCTCCCAGGGAAGGGGGATGCCACAGGGGAAACCAGTAATGGGTTACAGAGCCTTTCACTTCCAGGTCACAGGTTCAAACCAGAACCAGGTTGGTAGTGACTGAAAAAATCATCCTCATCTGCTGCAGACCTGGATGAATTATTCCCTGCAAAGGCAGCTCATTTAACTCCTTTCTATTCATAACTAGCCTGGATTTCATTACTGACAAGAACTGGTAATAGCCAGCTTACACTCTTGAGCAGTAACTGCACATGCTCAGCATCAGCGCATGGTATCCTGCAGCCCTTGCACAGTCCACTCCCATGTCACTAGTCCCCCGGTCCCTCGGCAATGCGAGCCAAAAGCGCTTGATGCCAGCTGCCAGCCAGAGCGCTGCATCCGGACTCAGCTCCAGCTGCCGCTGCCATCCAAATACATTGTTTGGGAACTGCTGGCTGAAATGTTGCAGGAAACCTGGCCTAAGAGTAGATTGCACTCTCCTGTTTTAGGTACTCTCCGGAAAGCCTTTTTTCTCTTGCAGAAATCGGGATGATGTTTTTCCCTGGAGATTCCACCTGTGGCTTCTCCCAAGCACAAACATATCACACCATCCCCAGCACCACCTCCCAAGACATGGGCCTTCTGTTCATGGCAGGCGGTGTAAAGCCTTCACGAACACAGTACATGCACACAACTTCCATACTGTATACATTTGTGAACGCTGCCTCCAGCATAGCAGCTCTGTTGCCTCCTATGCCTAGTCCACCCTTGCAGAATGAAGGAATAACTATTCCTTCCTGCTCAGGAGCTGYGCTACTTTAGCGGGCAAATTGGTGATAGTCAGGGCAGCAGTATTAGAAAGCCTGAAGAGTAGAGGAAAACCGAGACGGCTGTTTCATTCCAGTCTGGCATTGTCCCCAAACACGCACATGCCCCAGAGAGCAGCAGCTCTTAGAGCACCCCTCTCCCCGGCATACAGCCTCTCCATTACCCAACAGCACAGGCATGAAAAAGCAGCTGCTCCCAAGACACGCAACTGAAAAAGCACAGACACCAACTTACGTGTATCAACAGTCTCCTGGATGGGGATGAAGCCCACAGGTAATGTGTCCTTGATATCAATGAGCTTCATATCAACCAAGACATTGCCTAAATGACTCTGAAGAGAGAAAAAACACACAGTTAACTCTGACAACATGATTAAATTCAAACCCACCTTTTCTTGCCCATTGAACCCCAAGATGCCTTGTCATTGCATCTGATTGCTGATTGATAAAAAGGTAAGCAAGTACCATGCCAACACTTCAACTGTCCCCTCTGTAGGGGCTACGCAGGATCATTGAGTAAGAGATGCTGGACAACCTCCTACATTTACAGATTCTTCCATCTCATCCACAGCCGTAGCTTCTGGAATCTCAGAAGAGCAACCAAATTCTTCCTTCTTGAAATCATGGCAGTTCAAAGTATCACCAACAACCCATCCACTAAGCTGGTCCCCTTAGTTCTCACACACTCTACATCTACAATAGCAACATGACGTTTCTGTGACAGCAACAGCAGGAAGCATTACGGGAAGATGGTTCATTTAGACACAGCCAAAGTTATTACATGCATTAGCTAATTAGTACTGAATACACATGGTTCTAGCTCCAAAAGCAGGCAAGCTCCAAAAGAGCACGCCATTTGGAATGACAAACTTCATTTGGAATCCGTATGAATTCTGAACTGATGCCGTGTCCTATTAATCAAGGCTTGAAGAGCTAAAAACACAATTTAGAATGACAGCCTCGGCTATTGTTCAGAAACCAGATTTCCTTTGCAGTTCTCGTTAAAGCCAACATTGCTGCCAATAATCTGGATTCACGTATGGAAGGGAAAAAAAAATGTTTTAGTTACTACAGAGCCTTTATAACCAGAAATGCAATACAGAACAATTAAAATTTCATCCTAAGCCATTAAACCATGTCAGTGTGTTTTACTGTTACTTGTTGCTAAGTACCTCCCATAGTTTGAATCTGTCAGGCAAAGTATTTCAGGCAAACCTCTGCTCTCCAATTATTACACTGAACTACTTTAAAATGCATTTGAATCTACAGCCTTTGAAATAAGGGCASACCAGTTCTGAGCACTTCCAGCTGATTTTTTTGAGGTTCTCCACAGTCAATTCCTTACGAGAAGGGCCACCACGCCTGCAGCCCTGCAGCGCACAAGCCTGGCACACATCCTTTGCTTGCCCAAATGACAGAGGCCGGGCAGCCCCACGCTGGCTCCGTCCCCGTGCCCAGCTAGCTGATCCCAGAGTGAGCCGCGCTGGATTCTGTGAAGTCTGAACGTGTCAGTTAACATGGTCCTGGCACAGCAAGTGGTAGATAAAGTGGTCTTTGCTGACTCATCTTTCATGTTTTATTTATCCAGACTGACTGGCTGTGCTTCATTAGCATGTAACTTTCAGCTGAACCGATGATCATTCCTCCATCAATAGCAGACAGGTAAAAGAGATGACTCTGCTAAGTTTGTTAACTATTGAAGAGCCAGCAGTCAGCACTGATTCTCTGGCATATAGAGGAGAGAAAAGGGCACGAAACCTCCCCATTTGTGAGGTGTATCATTTAGGGCCTTCTACCTACAACACTTAAATACCAATACCAACACGTGGAAAACATCCAAGTGTTTGATGACTTACGACCTGTCAAACACTCCAAGCTGTTGAGAACAATCATTCTGAGAAAGAGATACTTACAGACCATCTCCATTATAAACCCAGTAACTCACGTGGCTTAACTCTGCTAACTACAAGTTTTTCAGGGCAAAATAGTACCCATTGTTTTGTTAAAAAGCAGAACATCCCCGGGCCATAAAACTTCCATCGCAAAGAGCAGCAACACATCAGCGACCAAGGAGATGAGTCAAAAGCCCTAGTTCACTGCTGCAGGTCCAAGGCCTTTTAACCCTCAGAGGTCCCAAGCTGGGTAGCACGTCACACCCCTGCGTGGCCGGAGTGGCTGAGAGGGAGGGGAAGCTCTTTCAGCGCTAACCCGGGATGAGGGAGCTGCTCTCTGCAACAAGGGTGCTGCTCTCTGTGCAAGGGAAGGAGCCATTCCTTCCCCATCGCTCCCCTCCTCCTCCCAAGCCTTTAACCTCTTTCCTGCCTTCCTGCAGCCAGAGAAGCAGAAGTGCTGATCAGCTGTCTGTGCGCTCACAGGGGCCAGTAGACTGCTATCAGCATCTACTGGTATCATCTCTGCCTTGCAAAAAAGCCCCCTTGCTTACACAAACCTACAACCTTAAGCAGCACCAGCTGCTGTTCTGTTTAACTTGAGCAGAAGAGCATCATCAGGAAGGAACCCACTAGGCAGTTTACAGAAGACTGACCTGCTTTTGGAAATCCATCCTCCAAAAAGACAGGGAGGTTTTCCCCATCCATCGGGGTATGACAACAGCGCATCACAGGAGCACGAGCTCCGCTCCAGTGCCCAAACCCTGGCACGGCAGCCCGCAGGCTGCTGCCCAGGAGCTCGCTCAGAAGTGCCCGTAAGCCCAGCAGCTGCTGCTGGCACAGGGCTGCGAGGCAACGCAGGGGCGTGAGATGCAGCAGCTTGTGCCATACCTCGCACATCCGTCAGCCGCACAGCTGAGACCCCGCCAATCCTCCTCCCCGCACTCACTTTAATTCACTCCTCATAAATATGAAGAACGTATTCCCAAACCTTGCTGAGCAGATGATTCATGCCAAAAGCCCAACAGGCACTGACTGAGGGTATTTACACTGTCTCTGGTAGCCAGTATTTGCTACTACCCTATAATTATTTCTGACAACCTTGCATTTAAGGTAGCCACAGATAAACTTAATACTCAAATGATCACAAATCCGTCTGTTTAATATCTTCTCTACCTAATCTGGGGCTATTATTACTGCTGCTGCAGGTACTCAGGGACCAAAAGCACAATTATTCCAGGAAGCGATATTCCCCTCAGCTCTGGAGGTTTATTTTAGTCTAGAGGAAGGCAGGAAAGCAGAGGGAATAAAGGTCAAATGCTGAAAATAGGCAGGTCCCTTGGTTTTCCTGTCAAGATCCATGAYCAGCAGTTGCTTTTCTGTTTCTGTCATTGCTGAAAGCACAGGTACAAAATGGTATTCCATACTCTTGACGGAGTCACTGTGAATATCCAAAACGCCAAGAACAGCAGAATTACCCACTAGATGGAGTGCATTCATTGTAGAATTAAGTAGTTCCTCCAGAAAAGAGGAAGTTTTCACACTACCCTCAACTGGAAAATTAAGTGAACACAGTAGAAGGCATCAGGCTCTCGCTGCATGTGGTCTCTGGAGATGTGGGCAAAGGCCACCTATCAGACATGAACTTAAGCTCACTACGTTACATAGAAGTATAGAGTAGCATGCGCACAACATGGTCAAGTTTTCAAGAATCAGCAGAAAAACAACAAAGAATGAAAAGTTAATCCTATAGGAAAATACACATCATGCCCTTGGATACAGAAGCTAACATTTCTTTTGTCAATATTAGCTACAGCATTTACTTCTGTATGTAATTAAAAGCTAGAAATTAATCAGATTTGCTAGCATGCAGTGCCCACTGCTAGAGCAGGAATGCAAGAGGGTTGTTGAAATGCAAACATTAACTTTTCTGCTGCTTTTATTAAAGATTTTGCCAGTGATTTCTTTCCATGAAGAAAATAGACAAAAAGCAAATATCCAGGCGTTGCAGTTTGCCTCCTGACTCACCCAAACTCAGTGAAATGCCTGCCTGAATTATAATTGGCTCCATAAAATGAATCATCTTATGGATAGGACAGTATCAGGTGCAGATGCAAATCATGCAGACACTCAGCAAACCAACTTACATTTTCTTTTGAAAATGATCTCGTGAAGCACAGGTATCGTGTGACCTTGGATTTAAATAAGCCATCTTTCCAGAGGTCAGCATCCAAGCCATCTGCTGTTTGTGCAACCTGGAAAGAAGAGACAGAGGGAGAGAGGGGACATGTGAGCCAAGATAAAGTTAATATATGTGCAGTACTTCTTCCTCAGACCTATTCTAATTAACAGTAGCCCGAACTCTCACGGCATCTCATTAGTTTCTTTTCACAAGGTGCAGTGCAAAGAACTTCCAAGAGGAGGTATAAAAAAGAAGTTCTAAAAATACTGTCTCTAGGGAGTCCATTGATTAAAGATACCCTGACAAAAGCTATTCTAATGAGGAAACAGCAGTTTTGGTTACAGTATCCAAGCAATAGTTTGGAAAAGTCAGCATATTAAGGCACTCATTACCACCATACATGCAAGGGCACACTGTTTTCAAGCTACAAGGAGGGTTCCATTCTGACAAGGCACAGAAGGACTGTCTGCAAAGTGACCACTGCATGGACCCAAGGCAGACCAAGGGTTACAGCCACTTGTCCTGCTGGGGACAAGGCGGGAACAAGAAGTACTTCTGCAAAGATTTTTATTAAGTGTTTCCTTGTGATTTCACACACAGTTTTAATTGTGTTTAAAATGTCACTTCAAAGGAGTATTGCAGTTACAAAATTTAAAACAGATTGGCAAAGCCAAGCCTTTGTGTTAGTCATCTCTCCACAGCAGGACTTGGGGCATCAGCACAGAATCGTCGCATTTCACTCACTCAGAAAAATGAGACACGAGCTCAGGTATGCCCTTTTTGGAACTGAATTTCCCTTTCTCTTATGAAGTCTCTGCACACGCAGCTGAGCTCTGGAGCATACCCAGCACTATGGACTAACGCAACCACTTTTCTCAACACACAACAGAATGCATCTGCTACTTCCCCAAGACCCACAGTTTCTGCAGCTCCTTCTTAGGCCTACACCAGACCAAGCTGCATGCATTGCCTTCAGCTTATTCCAAGACACTGGTGTTCTCTGGGTTAAACTGGGACACTGCAACTTGCCAGCTAAGCCAACAGAACATACGTGGGATCCCTAAGAAATTAACCCTTCCAACAGCAGACACTGCAAACATCTCCAAGGTGCGAAATCAGTTCATTGGACTACAGCTTCCACAAACTCTTTGCAGAGGCATTAGAAGTATGGACRTTTCCAGGACCAGCCTAAGGGAGAAGCAAAGAGCAAACCTTAGGACCCAGCACCCAACAGCACCAAGAGGGTCCCTGCAGCACTAGGTATGCTACCCATTTAAGACCAGAGAGGCTTCCACTTCCTAGCAAGCGTCTCAGGGAATGGTTTTCTAACAGCCAAAGCTCTTCAGTTCTTTCTGTAATTTAGATCAACTCATTCTCAGTCACCGAGGCTCTGATCAGGTTTTATTTTTTCTGTATTCAAGGAAGACAAATCGCACCTAACAACATCTCAGGTCAGTGTCTGTTATGTCACAGCTGGTTGGGGACTAGATCCAGGTATTCAGCACTGCCAGGACAGGAGTCAGAGTAGCAGCTACAGGATAATCCTGAAGGATCCTACGTACTTTTAGAAGCCCTAAAAGGAGTCTCCCACAAACTGCTGGCTCTGACTCAGCAGGATGGTAACAGGCATTTATCAGCTCTGCCTGCCCCTGGGGGGAAGATGCCCAGATCTGCACTGCGGTACTGGTGGGGCACTCACGAGGAYGAGACAGCTCACGTCTCTGCGGGGGCAGGCTGAGAAACCCTGGGAAAACAGGATCCACCTCCGTGCCCAAACTCTGCACACACATACCTCCACCCMCTGCAAACGACCCATACTTCAAAGCAGTGGGAATGGGGGCAGGTGGTCCCAAAAGCCATGGCTCGACTTGCATCTCGTTGTCCGTCATTTGCACAACCACTGAAGCCAAACTGGGGAGGAGTGAGCACCACTGCACAGTTGGGCCTTTCTCCGAGTTGTCTAAAGGGGCCTAAGGAGTTAATAATGCTATAAACGCTTATTGCTAAGGAATGCCTTTAGCAGCATTATGTCTTAAGGAGATAAAATGCCGAGCATGCAAATGGGGCCAGGGAAGTAAATTCCAAGGAAAATAATCTGTTGATGGCCAAAAATTCGGTAACACAGCACAAGCTGCGAGTACTTGCAGAATGCTCCGAGAGAGCCATGTGATAAATGACTACAGCAAATGGCCTGAAGGAGTTACAAAGGGACACACGTAACCTCAGGGACAAATCTGCTCAAACAAGCTCAGGAAACTGTCTGATCTCAGTACTATTTTCACAGAAAAGCAGTAGAGGAATTTTGGTCATCAGGCGAGAAGCTGTTTCCAACAGCCAGAAGGCAAGCCCTGGTCGCTCATGGATGTTAGCGGCAGTGCCCTAAGAGGACATGAACACCTGTACAACACCTGTCCACTGTCCTGTCTCCAGTTCAATCTTGCACTCAGTTAAATTAGTGGCAAACACCACACTGAGAGCAAAGAAAAATCCCAGGTCCTCCACAGGAGAGGCAAATGCATGCATAGGGAAAGTAAGGCAGGAGAAGATCCCACCTTCAAGCTCATTCAAAGGGAATCAGCATGAGGCAGGACTCCCTCCTAGGAGGAAGGGCTGTTCTCTATTAGCAGCTGTGGGCACCTGCTGCGCTTGGTGCAAGCTGGTAGGAATCCCTGCCCCGAAAGGTTTTTTGGCTAAGCAAGGAGACAACAAGACAAACGCAAGGAGAAGGGCAGCAGAAGCAAGATCACCCATCACACTACTGCCCAGCTGATGGCTCCCAGCAGAAGACTCTAACATGATCTGAAGCTGTTCAGAAGTGCAGCTGAACTCTGTTTAATGCCTTTCGGACAGGGGCAAACTCTTCCACTGCTGTTCTTCCAAGTCTGTAATGCTACTGAACTGAGTAAGACTTTGGCCCCAGAACACTGATAAAAAAGCAGCTGACGTTTGTTTTTACTGTTTGCACCCGTGTTTTGTTGAGCAGGGACTCTGTACGGAGCGCAGGAAGCAAGAGATGTGTGCTGACAAGACCCTCCAACTATCCGAAGTGTGTGAGAGAAAAGCATGTTTATTGTCTGATCAGCAAAGAGAGCAAAGCGTATTGGCTGTTCTTTGCATTCAGGCACCTCCTATTCACAAGCCCCTGCTCAGTTCATCCCCTTGCATGGCACATGTACAGCTTTTGTGGTCAGCCTTCTGCAAAGGAAAATGCAACAATTTTAAGTAGTAAAATTTTAAAACGGGATTTTGCTTTTTTAATTTCTTGAATTCAGATCTCTCTCTGAAGGTGCTTGTTTAAGAATGTATAAAATCCATATGCACTCTCTCCACTAAGGGTAAGCCAGTCCTGGTAAAAAGGTATTCAGAGAACAGACTGTTTAGAAAAACAGTATAATTTAGTGGACATACAGGGACACTTAGCTTGAACTCCAGCCCTTGTTAGAAACAGTTTGAGAGACTACAGCCAAATGCAATCACTTTGTTAAAGAACACGGTTTGAGTCCTGTGTTTTAATTTTTCCTGTGTTAGGCAGTTTTCTTTGTCCCCACGTGAAAGGTGCTCAAAACTGAACAGGTAACAATAGTCCTAGTCTGAAATTGTAAAACTGATGATACATAAGTTGCTGTTAAATTCAGTTTTTCATCTAACCTCTAAGTTTTAGGAATTTTATATGATAATTACAGCAATACCAAGCAATTTCTAAGGTGGAAGTGCAGTACTTAAGTTGATACCATTTCCCTTACAATTAACTGCCCAAAATACATCTGAATCACAGTTAGCTGAAACGTATGAGAGTCCCCCAGGGCAGGCAAGCGAGCTGCAATCTCAGCCTCTTCCAAAGAGCAAAGCCTAGCAGTGTTTAAACCTTGACTTAACGATGCAAAAATATCCCTTTTAGGGAACAACCTTACATTCTAACTAGTCAAATACCTAATAAAAAGACAAGTTAATTTCCCAGTAAGTCATGAAATKAAGCATTCAATTTATCTTCAGAGACTTGCTAACGTTTCACACGACTCACTAGAAAGGCAGCTCCCAGATTAAACACAGTTCTTTCTCTCAAGCCATCCTACTTGCTTCGTGTTCTTGACAAAGCTGAGCAAAATCTTCCTTGCCCGTGTCTGCCCAGGGCCGCGGCGCACAGGGCAGCTTCGTGCACGCTGCGTCTCGTGCCACCCGCACGGGCGAACGCAGCAGAGCCGCGAAGCCGGCGCTTCCCTGCCAGCAACCCCGCGTCCTGCCCGCGGCACCCGCGGGAACCTCAGCCAAGGGCGCAGCTGAAGGCGAAGCTGCGTGGGACGAAGGAAAGGAAGCCCTGCCTGCAATCGCCAGCATCTGAAACAACAGAAACCTCTGCTTCTCCTCCCCCGGCCCCGGGCTCTCTGCCTCCGCTCCGCCAAGACGAAGCACGCGGCACTTGGAACAGGACGCGAGAGACCCAGTGCGCAGCCCTCCGGAGCACAGCGGAAGGGTCTCTAGGGAGAAGCGGGTCAGACCCTTGGGGTTCAGATGCTTCTTCACCGAGCTGAGCCGCTGCCTGCTTGAAGTGCTCGCTCCCCTGCTACCTGCCCTGGCCACGCACAAGGCAGACTTAGCAGTACTACTTGCAGAGCATTTCCGAACAGTGCAAGCAGCAGAGCAAAAAGCAGCTGCGGTTAGGACCTCACCCAGCTCCAGGGCCCCACTGAAACACCAAGCAGAACCATTCCTGCTTCTACTGAAACACAGCAGTCACAGGCACCATCCCCACCAATTAATCCTGTATGCTGTGGCCCCATATCATCCTGCTGAAGGCTTTTTCCAAGCCTGGAGAATGTAAGCATGCGTTGACTTGTCAGAAAACTTATGGGGAAAGAAAATGGACTAATATAAACAGGAAGCTTCTTACATCATCTGCTGGGCTCCTGCAGGCAAGGAGGATCCCCGCTGCCCTTCAAAGTGCCTGAGCAGCACTGCTTCGTGATGGGAACGTGCCCTCAGTGGGGCAACACTAGAAGGGAGTCTGCCTGGAAAGACTGAGGCAGACCTGTCCTGGCAGGAAGGGCACCAAACGGCTCCAGCTCACCATCTTCTTTGCTCAGAAAAGGTGCAAGGAACATGCAAGAGGGAGGAGACAGCACTCAGCACCGAGATACCAGGCAACCAATGCTGCAAGCACACCTATACCTCCTGACCATACTGCAGTGGACAGTGGGTGCTATTCCCCAACACGAATTGGCTCTGGTTTGGCAACCGCATCCCAACAGTAGAAGCTAAATCCAGCCTGCGTCAAAAGCACAGCCACAAAGAGCGCAGGAACAACGTGGGCTGAACAGCACCGCAGCAGAAGCATATGCCACAGGAAGGCTTGGGACCAGCAGGAGCTAGCCTACTTCGAGCTTCTTCCCACTCCCTCATCTGCACCAGGCACCAAAGGTGGGAGGAAATCCCTGCATTCGTGAACTCTCAAAAAACATGACTGTGAAGTGCAGCAAGATGCTCTGCAGCAAAACACAAGCTCTATCGGTTTATAGCCTGTGCCAGCGCTGGAAGGTTACAGCTGGGCCCAAAGGTCGCAGGAGAAAGAAGGGACACAAAAGAACAGGAGAGGAGAGGGTCAAGGAGGGGCGACAGGAAAGAGGAGCAGGAATCTGGATAGCCAGGTTGACAACCCTTTAGCAGCTCACCTGGCACACACCCAGCATTGAAGACAGTGCTGTTTCTTCCCAGCCCCACAAGGAACTGTCTTTCTCCTCACGGAGCTGGAGATTCCTGGCATTTTTGCAGCCAACAGTCCAGCAAAGACATCCCTCAAGCATGCGCTACAAACAGACTTGAAGAAAGCGACACCCAGCAAGGAAGGCAACATCCCCCAGCCTGCTTCTCCAAGCGTGGGGTGACGTAACTGCTGCCCAGCAGCTAGCATGACGTTACCGGCAACCGCAAGCTGGTCCTTTTGACAAACGGGCTCGCTAAACGACCTGCCCCGCGGGACGGGTCTGCCCCACGGCCACGCGCGCCAGGGCAGGCAGGCAGGCAGGCGGGTGGCTGCCGAGGCGTTGCCTGCCCAGGAGCCCTGGATTAGCCCCACAGGTCAAGGCCGCTCTCCGGCTTTCACCGCAGAGCGGAGCAGGCGGCCGAGCTAGCTGCTGGCCCTCCGGCAGCAACGCGGGAGCCACCCCTCTCCTATCCCCAGGGTCCCTTCCGCCCACYTCTCCTCCCTTTCCTCCCCACCCATACGCTCAGTCTTGCCAGTTTGGGCAGATTTTCAGGAATCTAAAACAGACATAGTCTGTATATTTTGGCAAAATTAAGTCTTTACTGCTTCAGCTATTAAAAGAAACGGCTAGTCATTGCAAGCGTCAGTAGCTGTTTTCTAAGCAGACACAAAGGGAATGGAGAAAGATTTCTGGATAATCAARAACTACTGGGGGGAAAAAAAAACCTCCCACCTGTTCACCAAGATCCCCATGGGTTTGGTACCTCTGGCCTTGCCCCGCAGCACTGCCCACCTCCAGCCCGGACGGTACACCAAGCCTGCAGGGCTCTACGCAAGCTTGGCAAATGGACCAGGCCATGTCCCTGGGCAGTTAACTCGAACCTTGGCCATAAGCATGAAAGTCCTTGCTTGCTTGTTTCAAAAAGAAGCAAAGGGAAAAGGAAGGAAACTAACATTGTAAYGTTCACTTACTGTAGAAAGGATATGAATGAAAGGAAAACTGGATAAAACCTGTAAATAATACATCTGTCTCAGAAATGGAGAACTAGGTACTTCTCTTCACCATCACAGAGCTCAAAACCATCACTGAAACTACTAGATGTCAAACTGATCACTAACAAACAGAGACACTTTCCCATACAACTCTGAATTCACCCATAGAACTGAACGCTGCAGGATGCTGTAGCAAAAGGCAAAGTGATCAGGTACCTAGGGAGACTGCAAGAATATCCCAAGACAGATGGGTCTTAACACTTTCCAAATGATGTTGATTCTCCCTTTCAGGGTGCAGCTTGAGCCTCTAGTTATTATGGCTTTGGGAAAAATATTCCTAGAATGGAGCTGCCACAGCTGCCTTCTTCGAGGCTTTATTCGAGGCCACCCTGAAGCAGCAAGCAACTGCTAGTGTCTCACCAGGGAAATCGCATATCTGGAAGCACAGAGTCTGAGACTGCTTAGGTCCACACATTGCCCAAGCCTCAGAACATGCCACAGACTTTTTCCACTGCATTTAGAAGTTCACTTCTGCATATTTGGCTTCATGCTTTGAGAGAGTAAGGACTGGGTTTCAGAGAGGTCATGGGGAAGTGGCAACCCTGCATACCACATACAACTACAGAGTGCTGACTTGTGYGAAGGAGCACATTCCCACACATCCGGACAAGAAGAGCACAGCCCCACGTGTCACCATCCTCTGGGTTTTGGCACAAGGACATTCCATTACACCACGGTGGCACCTACAGCACCCGTGGTGATGCAGCTTCTCCAAGGTGGAAAGGACACAGACTGCAGGTTGTGAGGTCCACACACAGCACCCAGACGCAGAGTCGGACTGCTGATTTGCCACATAATAAGGCTGAAGGAGAAAATAGGTGGAAGTCACGCACAGGGTACAGCAACTGCAGACAGCAGGCACCTCACCACTGCCTAGAGCCGCACTGCTGGCCCCTGGGTCAGAGAAGAGCTCCTYGTAAACACACGGGAAGAGAGAAAATCAGAGGAAAGGCAGCCTCCTCTCTGTGCCCCCTAGGAGAGAGCGACCCACATTCACAAGCATTATTACAACACCACCGTAATTGAATTAAGCCACCACAGGAAGAACCTTTTATCTTGTTTAGTTTAAACTGCGTTAGTGCTCAAGCTCCCTGTTAAAGCACAGGCAGGCTATCTGGGGTGAGTGCTCTCTCTGCCCAGTCATTTAGGCAGGATGCAATTCCGTTATCACAACTCTCAGATTGTCCCATGCTCCTTTATCGGAGCAAGCAGCTAATTACACAGCCCAGCTCATGCAGGCAATCAGCACTCAGAAAAATGCAGTAAACGCAAAAAACCTTCTAGGTCTCTAAGGAGCCTTTTCACAACTCTCTCCCGCTATGTCCTTACTTCAGCCTGATCCATTTTCTTCCCTTTCACACTGAACAGGCTCTGCTATGACCCAGAGCTGTAAAGGTGTGAGCAAAGCCTCAGTTAGCTGCTTCCACATCCGACTACCCAAGTTCAGTTGGAGCCAGATACATAGGAAGGCGAGCAGATGGACTACGGACCAAATCTTCATATAAAGCTCTACATGATTAGTATTTTATAATAGCCTATTGGGGCGGAGGAGGGGGAATCATGCTATTTGTTATACAGCAACTTATCCAAGCAATCCAAGGAACAAGCAGCTGTTAAACTAAACACTGACCTCCATCTATCCATTCAGATATGTTTATGCCTCTCATCTCTACTGTATCCAGCTGCCTTTACTTGCTGCCCAGCCCCCTGCCAATGCCTAATTCAGGGGTTTGCATTCTATCCATCAAAATTGTCGCTGCAATTTCAGCTGGATGAGAAACTCTGCCTTCCGTTCTGAAGCTTCTCATCACCACTGTGCAGTGCTGATATGTGGGATTAAACAGCTGATGCGGGATCCATTTATTCAGAGATATAATTTGTGCAATATTTAGGAATCCTTCAGGATGAATGTTGCTAGGATTATTAAATTTGCATGCCATACTGGCCAGCTGTTTCTGAAAACCCCTCCTCCAGGTAATTATGCTCCTATGGAGTAGCACAGATGAAGCAGCATGATTGCACCCACAAAACTCCGCTGAGGGAAAGCACTGCTGTGGGCTGAGAGGTGGGCAGCTGTATATAAAATTAGTTCTTAAAACACGTTCCTGAAGCCAAGCCCTCTCCAGAAACGATGCTGTTCCCAGCAAAGGAAAACCTCATTAATACAGAGCCAAACCTTTAGCAATGGCAGCTGAAATAGCTCTACTTACTACATCGTAACCTGTCGGTGCTCGGTTCCGGGATGCAACGACGCCAACACCTGTGATCGGATCCATCGGCAAGTCGGGCAAAGCATCTGAAAGGTCTCGCACTTCAGGCATTATGGACTGATCCTGAAACAAAAGGAGCAGAATTAAAGGGCTGCTCTGCGGCACACCCCAGAAGAATACACAGAGCACCGATAGCCCGCATGCATGCCACCGTGCCTGCGCTGAAGCACAGCGACAAGACTGCCAAGTTAAACACAGGATTAGGCCAGACACACCTTCTGCATTTTCATTTCTTTGATAAGTTACATTTGTGCAATGCCAGATAGGTATGGAATTTGGGCCAACAGCCTCTTCTGAGATTAATTTTAGTGTTTCCAGAATATTTAGCATGGGCTGGTCTCCATCTAGCAACAGTAAGAAAACCCAGGCTCATCCCTGCACTCCCAATAAGGAGCAAATTTCATCCCTGAGTCAGGCTGGTTAAAGTTGCTCTGCCATTTTAAGCATCAAGAAATCTGCTCCTACCAGCTTCATCATGAGGCTCCCCATCCCCAAAGGGTGTTAAACAAGCTGGGGGTTCCCCCATGAGGCTTCGGTCCCATCACGCCCTCCTTAACAAGACCATTTTCATGTAGCAGCACAGATGTATCTGGCGCTGTACGCAAAACTACGCTTGCTGCAAAGAGCCTGAACACCGGGGAACACAGACGAAGCAGCACAGGATGGTCTGATGCGAAGCAGACAGAGGCCTTGTAAAAAAAGCTAAGCATCTTCCAGGAGGAAAGGGAGGGCATCACTGAATGCTTCAGGGGAGGAAGAGATGCAAAGGGGGTAGAAGAGGATAAAACCAACTCAATTAGGAGAGATGCTGTTGCAGAAAGCAGGAGGAGAGGGCGAGAGCGCTGCTGGAGAACTCGCTGAGGAGGAGGAGGAGGATGGGGAAAGGCAGCACGGCCTCAGCACGCGGTCTCCTGCCGAGGCAGCCAGTCAGGGCAGGTCTTTCCTGGCTCCCAGGTAGGACTGCCCCGGGAAACCGCCCCCCACGCACCCAGAGATAAAGGGCAGCACTTTTTTGTGTAAACAAGCGTCACTGCTGAGCAGCCAGACAAGCCGTGAACCGGAGCTACCTAATCCAATTCCCTCTTCGCAGCAATTAAACCCCAGCATTTCTAGGCCATGAAGATGGCGGGTTACTTACTGCTTCTAGAAAAGGCAGAGGTGAGTGCTGGTGCCAGTGGGACCTGGGTTTACACTTCACAATGCCCAGTCTGAACAAACATCGTGCTGCAGGCAACAAAAAAGAGCAAGTCTGGGCCCTATGTAAATAATAATACCGCACAAACAACCAGACTATCTAAAGTATCCAAACCAACGGAAGCCGGCGATCAGTACTGATGAAAACACAATTGCCAATGAACCAAATCCAGGGAAGAGTTCTGCTTCCTCACCTAGACTAGCATTCGGAGAGCCCAGAGCCAACTGAAGCGGACTCACTCGGTCCCCTGCGCAATTTACCTTCCAAAGCACAAGCRCATCCTGAACCTGACTTGCTCATCCCCCCCTCCTCCACAGCAGTGTCCCCATCCTCAGCACCAGCGAGGAACAAGGAAACCCTCAGACCCCACCACAGACCCTGCACAGCTACTCTCACGTGGAGCGAGGCGCAATTCAGACAAACGGAACCCTGCTGCGTTCCCGCACTGCAGCCCACGAGCTCCTCAAAATACCTTGCAAATAATCCAGAGAGGAGGGCCTGAAATATGCAGGATTGAACAAACATAATGTGAATAAAGAACTTACAATCTGTTCTTCGTACGAATGCACGCTTTCTGAAACTTTTCCAAGTTACTCACAGTAACTTGATGACTTGTTATTACACATCGGGAGGAGCTGGGAGATAACAAATGCTGATACCGGCTTCTGCTAGGTCATTTTGGACTGTACTACAGCTAACTAATGCTGTTCCCTAACGCGCTGAAGAAAAACGCATAGCAGATTTCAGCATTATTGCTGCTGTACTGAGGGGAAGCAGATCTGTTCTCCAAATACCTCCTACCAGCAGCAAACACGTCCTCCGACGAGGCACCCTCTCCCCTTGCCTGGCTCCGCAGGGTGCCAGAGGCAGCGAGCGTGCTCCCAGAGCGGCAGCAGGGCCCGGAGGCGGCACGCGGGAGAACAACGCTGACGTGCACCAGATCAGCACTAACATTTCATCTCAGGCGGGATCAGAGAGCCCGTGCCCCTTTTCAAAGCCCTGGAACAACCAAAATAGATGGGAAGGAAATATCGTCTGCCCCTTCTCTTTCACAACAGTGCTTACAGGAACAAGGCTAACGCGGGACGCGGACTCGCTAGAGGATGCCGCCACAGCGCAGGCTCCCGCGGTGGCTTCGGGRGACGCGCCGAGAGGCCGGAGCGAGCCGGGGCCGGCCGACGGGGAGCGAGGGGCAGTGGGCTGCCTGCAGGACGAAGCACGGCCACGGAGGCGGGCGCTTCCAGCAGCCCCCCGGGGACAGCTTCCGGGGGGCGCGTTTCTCATCCTGGCACGACTCCGCCCGGGGTCGAAGGGAGGGAAGAAAGGCACCTCTGTGGGTGAGGTGCCACGCAGCGAGCGGCACGAAGCTATTTGTGGGGGCCTGACTCAGCGCGGCAGGGGGAGGGGAGAGGAGACTCCATCAATCCTCGCTTTGTCACGGCGCACACAAAGCCTTTTCATGGCGCTGACAGCGGAGGCTAAGCACTAACGAAGCAGGGCTTTCTGCCTCGCGACGGCAGAAGATCGAAGTTGCAGAGGTGACGGGCCCGGAGGGCTCCTCGCGGCACCCGAGAGCAGCGAGCGGGCGACGGGCAGGGGCCGGGCTCCTCGCGCCTGCTCCTGCCGCCCAGCTCCAGGCACGTTTGGCCCTGCTCAGCTCCCAGGCCGCAGCCAGGCCCAAGAGCCAGCGGGGACAGGGAAGGAGAGCCTCCGTTGGGAAAAATAACTGGATCTCTGCGTATCGCTGTGCCGGTCCTGCTCCAGGACGACTGGGACAGCAGCGATCCAGGCCCAGGCCCCTGAAGCCGGCAGGGCCTGCGCGTTCCTCCTGCAGCAAGGATTAGGGGCGCAGGCCGGGGCTCCTCCRCGCTGGGAGCCGTACAAGCGAGCTGCGGAAACCTGTGTGTGGATATGAGCAGTCACCCACTAAGGGCAGCTTCTCATTTTGTTGATGGTATCGAGGATGCACCTGGAACAGACATGAAGCAGTAGAAACCAGTTTGTACACACAGATGAATGTTTTTGTAAACTCTGCACAGGTTAGAGAGGAGTTTCTGGCTGGGCAATCATACAGATGACGAGTTACACTTCTTTTCTCCCTCGGAGGCATSTGCAAAGTTCAGTTTCTTTTCTATCATGTCTTTGAACTTAAAATTAAAAAAAACCAACAGTGAAATAACACACTAAATTAAGGAACAGGATTCAACAAACACTCCTACTAGAAAGCCTGTTATTTTAATGAAGTTCTCTTTAAGCAATGCAAGTCTGACCTATACGCCTGCCTAACATCACGGTGGCCGAGATCTCAAACCAGCCGATCAGGAGAAGCCCTTCCTCTAGCCTCCATGTTCGACCCTGCTCCACCGCCGCAGGGCTGTTCTGGGAATGGCCCAAAACAATCGGAAGAACATTCTTCCAGTTATTTGGGAACATGCTTCCTGGAGGTGGTCCTCGGCCACCTCCTTGCACAGCCCCCCAGGGCAGGAAGGGAAGCCGGATGCGAGCCCCAGGGCAGGAAGAAGCTCCCAAACGCTGTGGGGCCACTCGGACAGAGCAAGCGGGGAAAGGACGTGCCTCCGCCAAAGAAAATCACTGCCTCGTGCTGTTACACGCATCCTGCCGGCAGCCGGGGGCTGAGGAGCGCTCGGCAGAGGAGGCAGAGATGCCCTCGGGAGAAGAAGCAGAGAATGGGCTTTTGATTCGCAGTGGACACGTGGCTAACTTTATTCTAAATGGTTCCTCAAACTAGCTGTGTTTATCTGCCTTCTCTCCTCACGGCACCAGCCAGGGGAGAGCAGGCCGTGAGGAGGGCTACGGGGATTTCAATCCCGACCTGCAGCAAGGGCATCGCTCCTTGTGCCACACGTGCGGCTGGAGCTGGGCCAGCCCAGCAGCGCTGGGGAACCGCCRTTCTGCTGAACTTGCGACCAAAGGCCTCCTCCCGCACGCAGCACGCGGATTAGGGGAGCCACGGGGACTGCCTTCACAAGGCTCTTCTAGGAACCACCTCCGTCACCTCCTGCTCTTCACCCTCTCCCAAGAGACCTGCCTTATAGGCTTTGTCCCCCTCTCCTCGCTCTGCGTGGCACCAATCCAGGCCTGGCTCAGCGCAGCTGGATACAGCAGATCAGGCATCTTTGCAGGTGCGTGACATAGAGACACCTGAGCTGACTTGGTACATCCCCACTGCCAGTAACGCTGCCCAAACAAGCTACATCTGCAAACCCCTCAGTACCTGGCCAGCGTAGTGGAAGATGGATCTGTAACCTGAGAGGCAAACAGATGGGTACATACTCTCGCGCTCTGCAACAACAGCAGGGAACTCTGTTTGCATCAGCAGCAAACCCTACATACGGTTGCAAATTGTTGCACTTAAGCCAGTGTTTGATTTTCCTTGTGGTGACCCAAGGACAGAGGAAGATTCCCATTCTGGAATGACAGGCAGGAAGAGCAAGAATGGACTTTCCTGGAGCAAACACAGGCAAAACCATTCTGGTCCATCAGTAATGAAGCAAGGACCCTTGTTTCAACAGAAACACAGATCGCTCTGCTGGCCACACCGCACGGAGGCTGGGTAGCAGAGATCCGTGTCAGACATGCCTTGCAGCAAGCCAAGACTCCACACGGATCAGCTAACGAGGTTTCCAAAAGTCTTTGCAGCAGGAAGTTCTAGGCCAACAGATTCATGGCCTTTTATACAAAACAGAGGAAGTGGCCTTCTGTCTAATTCTGCCACCTCTGACTCCAGAGACTTTGTCAGCCTACAGGGCAAACAACAAGGTATGGATAAGGGGAGGAACAGCCCAGGAGCTGATGCAGACAGTATGTAGTAACGTTTTGTCAGAAAGCCACACAGCGTAATCTAGCCACAGAATCTAGGTTTGATCCAACACCACACAATACTCACTTTTGTTCAGATCCGGGTCCACCTACCTGCAAACTATTTACTTCCAGCATGCACGCTGGCTTTATTCCCGAGATGATTTTCTAACACAGGGCCCTTGTTTCCCTGCTAGTGTAAAGTATGCCGCTGTTGGAAGAGGGAAGCTCCAGGTAGCTGCCCGAGCCTCACGTGGTCCTGAGATGTCAAAGTCTATTCTAGCCCATYACCCCAAGGATAGCCGTTTTGCAGCCCGTGCCCGCAGTTACACATCTCCCCTTCTGCCTGGCTTTTGGAATCCCCCCAAGATGGTCTGTTTACATTTTTTTTGCTCTCTCGCATTTCTGGATTGTCTCTCATCCATTTTCTTGCTAGCTCATCTCTGCTTTTATTAGTTTATCCTATGCATATTTTTCTGCTGGCTTCACTGTCCATTTCAAGTAATTCATTAGGGTGATCTGACCACACACACTGCTATGCTTTGGCTGGGACACATACAACAAAGGGATACATTTTTAAAAGCAAATGTGTTATTTTGTAGAGCATTTTTCCTTCCTGGCATTCCATTTTAACAAATTAGACAAGTTCATGAGCAGGTGGCGCAGGAGTGGATCAGGCCTGATGATGTATTTGCTAAAGAAACATCATGCTTCCAGCAAAACAGGTCAAGTTCTGAAGTTAAATAGTAAGGGAGTTAGAAAGGTAACTGTTGTATTGTTTCTTCCTTCAACCACAAGCCCTACGCTTTGACACTAACTTGCTTTTCCCACARGCAGAAAAGTATGAGCTGAGGCAAAACTGGAAAAAAATTATYAACTACCTCACTAAGTTCCTGCACCCTACAGGAAATAATCTTATCAAACCAAAGCGGACACATTGCTAAAACCTTCATTCACATGCTCAGGTTCTCTCTGCATCCTTTTAAAAATGAGGTAGCTACTACTGGTACAACGTGGATGGCTTGGAACTTAAACGGATGTGTATCTCTACATGTTTAGTCCACTCCCAACTCAAGCAAATGCACACCAAACAGGACATAGCCCAGCCAAATCCCTATTTCCATTCATGGAATACTACATAGTTTCAATCAGAAGAACAGGAGACCAAGACCGGACACGTGGTCCGTGCTCTGGAAGCCTAGATGGTCACAAGCAGACAGAATTTCAGTTTCATGTTTCACCTAAAACCAAGTTATGTCTGGAATCATCTCTACACCAAAGCTAAAGATGAACTCCCACTTCCGAGACAGCTGCCCCTATATCAGTTGCAAAATCTCTATGATTTGTGACAGAACTGAATGGAAACAGGAACTTAAATAACGGAATTAGCCAAATTCAGACCTTGCATTACTTCTCAACAATTCTAACTATGGACACTAATTTGTGAAGAGTGTCCTATTTCAAACCAAAATAGATTTCCCTACACAGATGACCTTGCACCAGGGTAGCAAAATTTAAATGACATTCAGTTCAGTTATTTCTATCTTGGCAGGTGTACAAACAAGTCCCTGGGCATTAAAGGAACCCTTAAGTCTGGGATTCACTTTGTCAGAGAGAAGTGTGCACTACAAAAGAAATATTTTGTGATTAGTTTCACACCTCCAGAATCTCAGACTAAGCTTTCATCCTAGTATGCTGAGAAAATCCAATGGGTAAGGCTATTTCAGCTAAAAATTACAGAGATGACACTGAATTGCATTGTTAACTTGCCACATGCCATGGCAGGCTAGACACAGGTGTATTTTAGCATGTTCTAACTCAGTTGAATTAAAATACAAGATGGAGAAAAATAATTTTTAACTTGACCAGCTGAGCACCCGCTGAAGTCCACCTTGCCTTTCAGCTGAAGTGCTCAGAACTTGTGTTAACACGATCAAGCTGTGAACGTCCCAGACTAAAGAAAGCCTAGAAAATACTGAAGTTTAGTAGATCTTTATGAACCATTCCAAACACTAAAGTGAAAATTCTTAAGTCTTCATAATATAAGAGGCTACACAGGCAGCTCGGTATCATTGTTCTGGTTAGTACTGTAGAGAGAAATAATGCACATTATCACCTCAAGCTATACAGAAACCTCTGAGAACAGGCGAGAAAGATGGGCAGTTAAGTGAATCCATATGATAAATGCTTGCAGCAAAACACAGCAAAAAACACCCCCACTTTTTTTTGTTATTTCCTCTAACCAGTCACTAATAAAGTTTTCAATGAACTCTTCAGTAGGTCAAGGTCACTAGGACTTTGTCACACGGCAGATTAGCGAAGCTATTACTACAACTGACCAACAGACCCAGTAAAGTTACTTGATCTTGTTTGGATGAAGTCACATAGCTCAAGAGCAAATAATTCAGTCACTGGCACGCCAGACTGGAAGCGCTAAAAGAAAGCTCTCCTCCACAAGACGCAGTTCTAAACCCCAARCAAAACACCAAAAGCTAACGGGCGTCACTGTTCGCAGCCCTTGACCGCACGCGGCTCGGAGCCCAGCGAGGAAACGCGCCGTGCCCGGCTCGCTTTTCGGCTTTTCCAGCAAACCGCAGGACTTCACCTCCAGCAGCAGCGGCGGCGGGGCGGCCGCCCGCAGGACGCGGCGTTCGCGGCCCCGCCGCCC
>NW_020447420.1:1478863-1500307 GCF_003343035.1 Apteryx rowi | reverse complement strand
GTCCCCCCGGCGAGGCGCCCTCGCTCACCGCCATGGGCCGCCCCCGCCTCGCCTCGCCGCCCGCCCGCCCGGCACCGCCGCCCGCACAAAGGCACCGGCCCAAAGCGAAACTCGCACCGCAGGCAAAGGCGAAACTTGATTTTCCGTTTTCACTACCCGCCCTACGTCAAAGGCATACAGGAAATAAACAGCACTCGTGGGGAGAAGGAAATGTGATTTTGGAGAGTTGCAGCACCTGGAACTAGATCAAGTTTATAAGAAACCCCTGTATTCCAGCAGTATCCCTGGGGCAGCATTTCGGTGTGAGGACATACATTTTCCCTCTGCAGAAACCTATATTAATTAGTAGAAAAAGCAGGAGTCTAAATTTGAAGGAAGGTGAAGAACAGCTCTTATGAGCCCCATGCTGAAAAAAAAAAAAAAAAAAAAAAACTTTACAAAGACAACGATTAATCTGTTGACTTCCACTTAGCTGGAAATCTCTGTACAATTTCTCCTGGTTAATGTTCTGCCCAAGTTACGAGCTATGATCTTTGAGAGCTTTTGGAAGATGGGTGACGTCAGAAGGAAAAAGAGCTGAAGAATTATAATTCAATCAATATAACCTCAATTATCATTCTGAAACAAGCTACATCTAGGAGATAAGTAGCAGCTGTTGTAGCCTGATGAAGAACAAACTGTGTCAAACCAATCTAGTTTTCTTCTTCAACAGAAAACAGCCTCTGTGTTTGGGGATAAGCAGTTCTGTGAGCTATCTCAACTTCAGCAAGATATTTGATGCTGTCTCTCACTGTGGCCTGAAAATCAAGCTAAGCGAATGTGGTCCAGAGTTCAGTATTTGCCAGGCGGCTGGATAACCAGGAGTCATTAGCAGTCCCCCCTCAGCATGGAAGCTCTCTCAAACTGAGGTTCTACAGAGGTCTGCTTCTGTTCGGTATTTTCACATTTCAATGATGAAAATGAGAACATACTTATTAAATTAGCAGATGATGCAAATAATAGCATAACCTGGAACAGCAGCATAGCCTACAGCCATACGAACAGCTATACTGCAGCCATACTGTATTCAGTTTTGGGCACCTTACTTCAAGAAAGATCAAAGATAATCTGAAGAGCAGTGAGACAGATGAAAACATTGAAATCAATGACCTTTGATGCAAGACTGAAAGTGCTGAAGTTTTTAATCTGAAGAAAAAAAACCTGGGGAGAAGGATGAGTTAAAGGAGGGAGGGAAACAACTTAAATTTTAAGTACATTGAAGAGGAGGGCAGTAACCTGTTTTCCATGTCCTTTGTGGCTAGATTAAGTGRTGGGTATGACGCGTAGTAAGATTCTGCAAAGATACAGGGAGAAACTTTACAGTGGCAAAGACAGTGAAGCACAGCTTGGGGAGTTTTTAATCACAGGACAAGTTTAAACCCTCCTAAAAGCACCTGTGAGACATCACTCAGTCATCCCCTTGGGGCAGGGGACAGACAAGATGGTCTCCCAAGTTCTTTCTAGCACCGTTTTCCTCTCTTTTCCACTTCATGGTGACTGCTTAGAGCTACGGTTTCATTTGTCCTGGAAACACAGCCTCCATGAGTTATAAGAGGAGAAAGGTCTCACTCAGATGTTGTCGTACAGTTTTCCTCCCATTTGTCCTTTCTCTTTTGCCTTAAAAAGTTAAGTACCATCTGAATGGTAGAGCATTTAATGGATGATCCTTCTCCACTGTTACAGGGCAATTCCTTCTCTGATAGTCTGCCTTTAATTACATCACTAATTCCCAAATAATCCCGATCTTTTCCCTTTCTGATTTGTTTTGGTTAGATATGCTCATCTTTTTAAGAGCTCTTGTGAGCCTGCTCTTTTCCCACCTAGATAGCCATTTGCTTTTTCAGTCTTATTTGGACCCTTCTGTCTATGCATGTCCCTTCAGCCCAGCTGAACTGAGCCAGAGTGGCTGAGCAAATAGCCCTTCTCTTTCCTTCGGTGGGTGTCTCCAGGCTATTTTCACACCTAACTGGCTTCCACTGAGACAGGCAGAAGCTCAGCTACTCAAGAGTTTCCTAGAGGCCCAGCCGTGGATGGTTTACAGTTGTTAAAGATGACTGCAGAGCTGGGGGCATGCGCAGTGAGCTGAGAAGCAGGGGAACTCTTGGGTTTGTTTCTCTGGCTGCTACGGGGCTGTTCCATGTCCTTCCTCTTTATCCTGGTATGATCATACTCACTTACCAAGAGAAACACTAAGAGCTTTGATTAATTAGTGTATGAGAGGCTTGTCTGAAAAGCAGCATAAACATTATTGTTATATTCCTGTCAATAATGTAAACAAAACATTCTGCAACAGCAGAAACCCTGCATCTCTCTTCCTCCTGGATACAGCCCTGGACTCGGACCAAAACCTCTCCCATGCTGGTTGTTACTCCCCTCTGGTAAAGCATGTTAGACTGGTACTTGCTGAACAGTGGTAATAACTGGGTATTCTTCAATACATACAGGTCTGTTCCCTCACTGTTCAACCAAGGCCCTTCTAGCTTCTACGGGATACAGCCCTGATGGCTGGTAGTGGCTTCTGGGTCCAAAGATTAAAAATATATATATTTTGAGTGGTAAAGAATACAATGCATTTTTTTGATTTGGAGAGTAATTTAGAGAGAAGAAAAGATGATGCCTGGTGGAAATGAAAAATATATGCCCCATACATAATATATGCCCCAAATGCCCCATTACAAATACAACAAGATTTCCTGAACTGGAGAAGTTGTTACACATTACAGTGTGTTAATGCTCCCCCATGGAGATGCTGATACTGAGAGAGTCTTTAGTGTAATAATATTAAAAATCCTAGAGTTTCAATAAGATCCTCCCTGCCTACCATGGCAGTGTGAAATGAATTGATTCCAAAGGAAAACTCTAATTGCTGCTTAGTATCCAGGAAATATTCTAAGATACACTGCAAACATATATCCCAGTGTGCCTGTGGCATGATGTGCAATAACATTTTTTCCAAAGAGAGAAGTCACTTCCCATGCGCCAGGGAAGGAAGACAAGCACAGCTTAGTTGCTACTTCAGCTTTACGCTCAGGGAAGCTGCCAAAAGAGAGTACTAACAATGTACAAGAGAATGAATTTCTCTGTTGGAGCAAGGGAAAGGCCCACGCAGCCCAGTGTGAGGACTCAGAGCTTCCGTATATAGAGACCCTTAAGCCTTGGCAGGTTTTTGACATTGGGGAAAAGCACTGTTGTGCTCTTCCACAGAGCATAAACACAGGCCCTGAATGAGCATATACTTGTATGCTTTGCTATGCTGGAGATATGCTATTCAGAGGGACTGCGAAGGCTAGAGAAATGGGCTGACAGGAAGTTCAACCAAGGCAAATAAAGTCCTGCTCCTGGGACAAAATAGCACCATGCAGCAGGACAGGCTGGGGGCCATCTGGCTTGGGAGCAGCTTAGAGAAAACAAGCTGGTGGTGGACAGCAAGTCAAGCAGGGGTCAGCAGCATGCCCTCACAGCAAGGAGGGCTAACGGCATCCCAGGCACTACTAGCAAGAGTGTAGTCAGCAGGTTAAGAGATGCGATTGTCCCCTCCGCTCAGCACTTGAGACACCACACCTGGACACTGCATTCAGCATCAGGCTCCCAGGACAAGACAGCCATGAGCATCCTGGAGTAAGTCTGGCAGAGGCCTTCAAGACAGGTGGGGGCTGTCAGCAGCAACATTCCCACAACAGGAGGTGCAGATTGAGGTTCAGCTGCTATCTAGTTTTAAGCTACCTTGGACCTATGTTTAACCTGCTGCCATCTAACTGTGCAACAAAGCATCTCTTCACAGCTACAGCTTCCCTTCTATATTTCTATTTTATACCTTGGTTATTTAGAAAGGAATGAAAAGGCCCTCTTACATATCCCATGCATGTTTTGATTTAGGCATCTCTGTAAATGGGAATGGCATGCTGTTAATGTACATCTATCCCCAGGCATTAATCCTTCTCAAAAGATAGGTAGAATGATGGACATATGCAGGTGTGGGCCAAGCATGCCCTGAGAGAGGATTCCAGGTGGTTGTAACTCCAAGGATACCTAACAGGGGTTTGCTAGAAATCTTGATAGTTACTGRACTATCTGGACTATACCTTCTGTCCTCAGAGATACCAAGAGCCTAGGGTATTGCACTGCCTGAGCTGTAGATTGACACTGGAAGAGCTAAAAGGCCCTTCCTTACAATAGTGGCAAATTCTTAGCTAAAGCAAATGATCCATTCAGAGAAGCTTTAAAAAGACCTGCAAATTCTGCAGTAGATGACTGCTTCCTGCCATGCRAGTTTCTTTTTGAGTAAAGAGATCCCAAAGCATTTCAGGTAGCAGCATAATCCTGAGTAGAGTTGCAGCTATATTTCAGGAACTCACTGTAGTCAAAGATCTCCAGACCACTCACCAGAATTCACAGCATTTTCTGCATTTCATTTTAATTTGAATTTAATGTTTTATTCTTATGCAACAAGGCTGTGTACTATTTCCTTAGTAAAATCTTTTAGGTTTGATGTACCTTTGTGTGCATAACAGCTGGCAGGCCAGGCTGCAGTCTGCAAGCAGATCTCCTCAACAGCCAGATGAGCCATGCCACAGCCCAGCAGCTACTTTGCTGAAAGTCTGAGCTCCTAGTTCTTGGAGCTGCTGCAGCAGAGCAGGAGCTTTTGGTTTCCCAACACAACTGGGCTGACACTTCTGTCTGTCCATTTTGATTTGGTCTGGCCATGACACTGAGGAAGAGTGTGACTTCAGTCAAGGTTAAAAGAAGTCATTTCTGAATTTAAACTTCCACCATATTCTTGTGTCATCTCTGTGCTTCATTGCTGAAGGTGATGTAATTGTACTCTCCTTCAAGATCCTTCTTCAGCAAAATAGCATGTAGTATCATTGGACCTCTGGTTTTGGGCAAATGAAAGTTAAACTTCTATCTGCAATCCAGTGGTCTGAGCTGGTAGCATAGGCTCCGAGGACTGCTACTGGCTCAGTCACTAAGACTATCACTGCATAATCCACACAAAATCTCTTCCAAACTCCAGCCTCACCTTTCCCTCCAACCACAGCCATGGCAGGCTAGTGGCATGCAGTTTAGTCTGCTAGGTGACCCCAGTATGGGGTGGGAAGTGCTTTTTTAGAAGTGCCAAGTATCTGTGTTATTACACGGCTTGCAGGCACACATTTAGCTGGGCTATGTTTTTAAGAATCCAGGCAGAATGCACAGGCCTCTCTTTAAAGCACAAAGAAGCAGCAGCACTTGGCCCACTATTTATATATTATGGATCATAATATTTAAGTGGCCTGGCTATAACCCTGTAACAAGTATTCCCTGGCAGAATGAGTATTGCTGAGCACACACTAACAGCTGTCTGTAAAACACATTTATGAATTGTTCATAAATTTCCTGACAGTTACAAACACTGTTTGGGGCCCCAGCACTTGCTTTCCTGAACCTTCATGCAGACTGGGTGCTTGCAGAAGGTCTTCCTCCTGTCCCCAAGGTTGATCCTGACTGCCTTCCTGAGGGGGTGAATTCAGGCTGGCTCCAAAGAATCCAGGCACTTTCAAGGTAACTGCAGGAGGTACATTAAATTAAGTGTCATGATAGTGATTTGAGCTGACACAGTTCTCACCCTATCCATTTGTTGGAGAATATATAACTGGAGTAGACTGGGCCTGTCATATTTTACCTTAAAAATAKGAAACTTCCTGTAGCAGCATCAAATGCTGCTGGGGTCAAAAGGCAGGCCTCGGAGGGCCCCTCGCCAGCCAGCAGAGAATGAGTAAATAAGGAGAGAGGCATATAAACATGCCACTTATTCTAGCTGATAATTGCTTTCAACCACAAGCAATATGTTAACCTTTCCAGAACAGAACAGGCTGAACTGTGAACAAACTGAGAACAAGGACTGGGCAAAGCACAAGGACAAAAATGGAAGCATTATATCATAATCTTTATGTATTATGGACCACAATAGAGAAGCAGCCTCGCTATCACCTTGTAGCTGCTTTTCCTGACAGAACACGCATTACTCAGTACACACTAACCAGTCTGTAAAACACATTTATGACCTGTTCATACACCTCCTGACAGCTGCAGCACCAGGCTGGGGCTCCACCTCGCAGTGATGTGTCCCTGCTCAAGGGCTGGCGAACGCAGAAGGGGAGTGAGGCAGGTGGGCTCTCCTGCAGGCTGGCATCATGAGGACATTAGGTGCAGAGAAAAATTTCAACCTGAATGCCTTGCCCAGATAAAGCCTGGGAACCAGCATCTTCCCAAAGGGGTTCACCAGGCCAGCATACCAGTGCAGAGAGATGAAGCACAGAGAATAAATAGCTCCATTCACTGAAATGAGTCTTTCTTTAGATGTAGTTCTGTTCTGATTTCTGGCTTATGTAGTGGCAAAGATACCCTGGAGGTAGGAACACCATGCAGAGTATTAATGGTGGGTGGATCTCATGTGGAATGTCAATAGTGGGTGGTGCATTCTCATGCTCTTTCACTCATTCTCATTTTGCAGTTCCTGCCTCTATTGAAGAGTCCTGGCAAGAGGTACTACAGCTCATGCTGGAGTTTGAATACAAAAGAAAAACTATTTAGTGTTATCAGTTCCTCACTTCGCCTCAATTCAGCAAAGCACTAAAACACATTTAATTTTAAGCATACACTTAAATAGTTCACTGAATTAAGGGAAAGGCTGTAGGGTCAGTTACTCAATGGCCATGCCAAGGAAACAGGCCATCCCCTGGACACTCAGCTGCAGGCCAGGCAGTTCAGAGGCTGGTGGGTGTCAGGCAGAGGCAAGCAGGGACTCAAACTAGCTATGCATGCCCTTGGGGCAGCTGGCTCTGTCTGCTGCCCCTAATAAAAGGAGCATCAGACATCCCAAAACAACCTTGCTGTAGGTGTGGGGTGGCACTTACTCACTTGCAAGGTGATAATCAGCTCAGTGTCCTGCTGGCACTTGAAGCACTTTCCAGGATTGTGCATGTAAATTGGCTTTGACCTATCAGCTGACTTCCTCCATTCCCACCCCACATATTTAGGAAAATATTGTTTGCAAGTGTATTCACTAACTGGAGCATCACACTCACAGGAAATGAGCAAGAGTAATGCCTGGAAAGTTACCAAAATAGCCTTTGCAGACAATTATTCTGAACGTTTGTTTCACAGTGGTCCACTCTGAAACAGATAAAACTAACCTGGAAAAGGTACTATATTTTACATTTATTTTCTCTTTACTTTCCCAACCTGTAGTTATTAAATAGCACTGTTACTGTATTTGCTGGCATAGTTAGAGCCTGACATTAGTATTATTTCCTATTGCATTTTATGTCATAAGAATAACACTTGTAAATATGATATTATACAATAATACATATGATATTGCTACTGATAATTGTGATTTATATAGCAACTAGTGGCTGCTACAGTCAGGGTAGGTGTTCAGCCTTATCTATTAAAAAACAGGTTCAGGGAAATCCTCATCTGAAGAGATGGTCCAGGAAAAAGGGACTTCCATCAGTTCCATTCTGGAACAGAGAAACTGAGGCCCAAAGCAATCCTGTGACTTGCCCAAGGTTGTACAGTGAGCTGGTTGCAATTTGACTGGCACAATGCTGAACACAGGATTCCTGAGGCCTCTTTCAAGGCCCCACAACCAGCACCAGCCTTATTTGACCTGCAGACACACCCTGGGAGCAAGGTATAAGTGCATTTTTACCCAGAGAGCAGAAAAAGCCCCATGCGACTTAATTACCAAGGACAGCCACACATCCAGATTTTCAGATTATGAATAACTACAGCAGGATGGAAAGCTTTGCTTGAATATTTTTGAACAATGAACATATTTGGGGAAATCATGTTTTCTTTGCAAACCTTCCATGATGAAATGCCTTGTTCATCTTGCTTTTTTTGCTCAGGATAGACCCTGTCAAGGTTCCCCTGAAACAGGAGAAATTCTTCAGGCAACGCTTCCAGCTTTTTTCATGCTGTTCCCTAGATCATGGCCATAAGCAGCTCAGGCCTTCCAGTGGGGCAGCAATGCATCAGGATGCCTGAGCCTGTGGTGAGTGTCACCAGCAGGATTTGGGGGTCCAAGCCAGAGAAACCCTCATCCCTGTGCAGACAGATCCAGTAAGGTGCCAAGCTGCCTGGCAGACAAAGATGAGTCCATGTTCCCCAGCAGACAGGCATGGTAGCACCGCACTGTGCACCAGACTTCCCCAGTCACAGACCAGGACACTTGCTCCAGCTTCCAGGATCACTACCTGGCAAATCACCAGCATTTTGCTTTGGGAGCTCATTGCTCCTCCCTGGCTTGCAGTGGAAAAGAACAAGCTGCCAGGCAGCCTCTCCATGTGCCTCATCCCAACCAGTACCTCTGCTGGACAACATTCTTCTGGGGCTGGTGACAGCTGTGGTGTCACCAGTTATATCACTCTGAAAGATCTCACGAGAGTTTGGTGGATGAGCTGAAGGTATAACAAGCTGTGTCTGTACATAAAGAAATGCCTGCCCACTCCAGTTCATTTAGGGAAAGGCCATAATAAATTTGACTGAGCATAAATTGCCCTTCTCCTTGCAAGTATTAGCAGGTTGCTGCAGCAGTTACTCACTGCTAACAGCCCCATTAGTAATTGATTAGAGGCAGGCCTGGGGTCCCCCTCTGGCAGCAGCTCCACAGGGTGTACCCCTGTTCTGCAGCTGGAGCCTCCCCAGCTCCCCATGCCACCCATCGCCAGTAYGGACCTCTCCGCAGACACGTAGCAGGAGCACAATAGCAAGAGGACAGTATTATGTGCTATACTCACAGCCAGAAGAGCCAATTAAGTGAACATATAAATCAAGCTGTTTTTTCCATGTCTGGCTYACATCGTGGGTCCCTGGAGGAGCTCCACATCCAGAGCTGCCCCTCCGCAAGCAGCCCCAAGGCCTGTGCCTTCCTCTGCTGCASGTGAGGGTGATGGAGGCCAGAATGAGAGTTAATGGACTAATCTCCATGCAGCTTACCACTTTACCAAGTCCTTCTCTGTGGACTATATGCAGGTGATAGCCACAGTCAGTGGCCATCACAGATGCCAGCATGCTCCTGAGACAGCAGTTTCCGCAGTGAATGGCATGCAGATGACTTGGTGTTTGCATGAAGGAATGCTAGTAAATAACTTAATAGGTGACCATTTGGCAGGTGGTGCTGGGAGCTCAGTCACAGTTCAGCTAGCTTTGTAGGACTTCTACATGCAGCCCAGTCTCTATTTGGCCATACAGGACCCCAAAATGCAGGCAGACCTCTGTTCCTTAAGTTCCCCAAACCAGGACTGCAGCCAGTACCCTTCATTCTTAATGCCAGAGAAATAACAGGTTGCTTAAACTGCTGCAGCTAGACAACTTATGCCCCCAGTTCCAGCCCCAAGCCACCCTTCCTGCCCTGCCTCTCCCCACTGCAACGTGCACAGAAGCACAGCATTGCCAGGTAACACCAAAGGTCTTATCCCCTCCTTCAAGAACACATTGGCTCCCACAGTTATAATTCCCAGGCCAGCTGGCAGCATTAGATGCTGCTGCTTGGTTCCTTGGCTACTGCAGCTTGTGCATATTAGCACCCCAGTGAGTTTCTCATCTATCTGACAGGACTCAGTGTGGATAATGATGCCAAAGTCAGTCATAACTGAACAATTACAGCATCACTGGGAGATCAGAAAAATTGGAACCAAAATGTCTTTAACAAACAGCCAGCAGGAACAGCAAGAGTCTCCCCTGCCTCCATGCACCTTCTAGGGCAGTCCCCAAATGCAGGGGCACTGCCCCAAGGGCATCACAGCATCTTCAGGTAAGAGCAGAAACCCAGCAAGATTAATTACACAACTGAGGCTCAGGACCAGAAATGGGGACTCCACCAAAAAAAAATCACTGGTTAGTGGTTGAGGCAAAAGGAGCCTGATTCTGCTGAGCTGTTCTGAGCACCACTGTGGTACGATTGTATGCAAAATTTATGGTGGAGTCAGCTAAGATGACAGCAGGAAAAAGGCTGCACACTCAGCACCTTCTTTAGTGTCCTTCCAGATTGTCTGATACTTGAAGCATCATGTCTGTGGGATTTGTAGGAAGTGAAGTGTATCAGCCAGTTCCCTCAGAAAGATATCTGCATTGCTGGGAAGTACAAGAGAATGGGTATCATGCAATAAGAGAATCTACAGATCACCCAGCATTACTGATAAGCTGCTCTTTGAATACACAATTTGACATCCCATTTTATTTTCTTTCCAGCTTTAAGTTTACTCCTAYGTAAGTTTTAAGTTGTTTGCTCCCCAGCTGGAGCCCCACATTTCCCTCAAAGCACATCCTAAGAGCTCAGGCACTTCTGAGGCAGGACTGCTCCTCCGCTGCTGAAGTCATCAGTTTCTTGCTAACCAAAGGGAGGTTCAACACTGCAAAAGCGCTCTTTCCTTTCACTGCTTATAGTGTGCCTCAGCAATGCGATAACAAGCTGACATTAAGAGGAGGGTACTTCCAGTTCCTTTCTAGCTGAGAGGATGCTTATGCCAAATGCAGCTTTTGTATGGAAAATGGTGCATTGCTTTATCGCAAATATTGTATAAGAACAGTGTTTCATAAGAATAAAAATATCACCTGACTTACAGAAAGGCCTGCTCAGAGTCTCTTTTTCTGTCACAGGTTTCATTGCAGGACGCTACCTCCATACTGGGGCAATTATGGCATTCATTATAATAATCCATCTCTAATCAATATTTCATTTCTGGGCTGTTCTGCTTCTCTTTCCTAGTGGCGCTACCCTCCCCTCCCAGGGGGGGCTGCAAAGGGCCCGGCACACTGCTTCCTTTGGGGAAGGACCAGGCTGAGCTGCTCACCCACCCCTGCACCAGGCCAGCTTGGAGACCGCCAGGAGCCTCCACAGGGCTGCGGGCTGGGCCCAGGGGCCGCCACACTGGCCTCCCTCCTGACGCCAAAGACACTCCTCCACAAGACTGCTGTGTTTTCACAGCCTGGAGCCTGTTTTTTAAAGGATCGGGGCTCTGGCACAGCACACCGGGGCACAGGGTGCCTGGCTGCGCCCTGGGGCGGGCACCGAGGGGCCGCAGGGCCGGTAGGGCCTCGCCGCCCTGCCCTGTCCCACCGTACCTGAGCGAGGCGCAGGGCAGTCGGGTTCCAGCCGGGGGCAGCCCATAGCACAGGTTGGTCCAGCAAGGGAGCAGCAGGGCTGGAGACCAGCCCCAGGGCAGGACTGCAGGGAGGAAAGAGAAAGGAGGCCCCGGGCTGGGCTTAAATGGGCGCCGGGTGGGGTGGGGTGGGGTGGGGAGGCCCCAGGTGGGGCCGGTCAGGCCTCGGGGCCCAGGGGAGGCTGTGCAGGTCCCGGGGAGCCCCAGGTGGGGCCAGTGGGACCCCGGGGCCATTGAGGAGCCCCGGGTGGGGCTGTGCAGGCCCGGGGGAGCCCCAGGTGGGGCCAGTGGGACCCCGGGGCCCCGGGGAGCCCCAGGCGGAGCCGGTCAGGCCTCGGGGCCCAGGGGAGGCTGTGCAGGTCCCGGGGAGCCCCAGGTGGGGCCAGTGGGACCCCAGGGCCCGATAGCGCCGGGTGCTGCGGCGGGGCTGCTTCTGACAGCGAGCCTTGAAGACAGCCCAAGTCGCAGTCACGTTCACCCTTCACTGCAATGATAAACAGGGGTGTCTAACTCTGTCTTTAAAGCCCATCTAAACACAGAAATTGTGGTGTCCTGGCAGCAGCCGGGGATTCACACCCCATGGGGCCTGTCTGGCRCCTTTCTCCTGGTGTCTGTGTGGGCCTGGCCCCCGGCATGGACACCTGCTGCTGGAGATGTGAGGGTGAGGAGGGAGACCCCCTTCAGCTCCCCTCCCTGCCCGTGCGCGCTCGGAGGGCCCCGCACCCATCCSGGGCAGTTCTGCTCTGCAAACACGTCCCGGTTCAGCCCCGTGCCCGTCCGGGGCAGTTCTGCTCTGCAAACACGTCCCRATTTGGCCCTGCACCCATCTGGGGTCATTCTGCTCTGCAAACACATCCCAGTTCGTCCCAGTGCCTGTCCGGGGCAGTTCTGCTCCGCAAACACATCCCGGTTCAGCCCTGCATCCGTCTGGGGTCGTTCTGCTCCAGAAACATGTCCTTGTTCAGCCTCATGCTTGTCCGGGGTCGTTGTGCTACGCAAACACGTCCTGGTTCCTGGTCAGGCTGGTGTTTCCCAGGAGGTCTAGGCTGTCGCCCGGACGGTGCAYGCAGACGCAGGGAGGCCGATGCCGAGGCCAGGCCTTACTTCGGCTCCTTGCCGTCCCACCAGCGCTCCCAYGTGCAGGACCAGATTCAGGCCGTGACTAAAAGGGTGACGCTTAGGCCGCCGTGAGCCTGTGACAGCCGCCCCCGTGCAGCGACGGGCTCCCGTGCCAGCACGAGCTGTCCGGAGGGTTTAACGAAGAAGGGGGCAATGTACACACGTGGCAGAGCTTGACTGCACACCRGCCTTCTCTTGCCAAACACCAATCTCTTTAGGTACCTGGGCAGCAGGGAAAAAGGCTAAGAAATGCCTCATCCTACACTACCCTGTGTATTTCTGTTCCCATCTTCAAAGTGACGGTAAAACAGCATCCATATTACGGTGACATTAGTGGAATAGCTGCCACAGGGATGCCTCCCGCTTTCTGCTTTTCAGGCGGAGGCCAGCAGCAAGAGATCAGAAACTGTTCCTGTGTTGCTTCAAAACTGTGTCAGCTCAATGAGCCAACAAACCCTGCAGTGACGGAGCACGTCCTGCTAACGCTGCCTAGCACTTAGAGCGTTAAATTATTGACAGGGTGCTGCTCGTGAACCTGCAGCGCTTCTGACCTAGATACTTGTCGTCACTAAACCTGGAAGGGAGAAGTCTCCAAAATGCCAAGTTTGCTGAAATATTCATGTTGTAAATACAGATGGTATAAAATCTCCAGTGAGGYTGCAGCCTGCGTATTTACTTATGTCAGCGCCACTACAGAGAGTGAATGAGTCAGAGGCACTTTATTAAATTCACACGCAATAGCAAGGAAAGGAGACGTGCAATGTTGAATGGGCTTTAGGTGACACAAGCTCCTTGCATATATTATTGCTTCAAAGAGCAAATACTCTTCTGTTCTCTCTGCTCTAATAGAATATTAACTCTGGTTTCTCCATTGCCCTGCTGGAAGCAAATCAAGGCTGCAGCGTTATTTACGCAACAGAAGGTCCACAAGCAAATGGGCATTAATCCTGAATAATGTATCCACCAATATCAGGGACAAGCCCCTCCTGCTCATGGGAAATGCAAAATCGCAGAGGAGGAGTTCCTAGGTAAACTTTGCAGGGATTCCTGTCCAAGGCAAGCACTCACTCAAGTAAAGCTCAGATTCATACTTCTCGACTCTGTAGGGAGCTGAAAGTCTGGTGTTATTGCATCGTTGTTGCTGCTTGTCTCCAACCTCTCTCCAGCAATCTCACCTCTCTCCTAAAGCAAAGGTGTCCCAGACTGCACACTATTGCAGCTGAGCCCTCACTAGCCCTAAGCAGAGCAGAATAACTTCCTTCCATTCTTATAGTATTACATCCCAGAAGAAGATTCATCCTTTTCCAGCATCTTGGTGTTGCTGATGTGCAGATTCAGTTTCTGGTCCATTGCTGTCCCTGGATCCTGCTACACAGCTACACTGCTAAGTCACTTTTTCCTTACTTTGTATCTATTCATTTGTTTCCTTCTTGCTAAGCATCATACTTTGCATTTGTCTGTACTGAATATTATTTTATTAAGTTGGGGACCTAATAACTATAACAAAATGGTTCATTTTAAAAGAAAAAAAACACTTCTAGCATGGGAAGAAGGAGGCTTTGTTCCATGCCTCCAGCAAGAAAAGATTTGCTGCAGATCTTTATGTTGTGGCCTGTTGCTGCTTCCGAACAGTTTTGTGAACACATCGAGCTCATTTCAGCGCAAGAAATCTGCCCCAGGCTCCTGAAGTGAYGCTTCAGAGTCTTCTGCTCTGTGGTGCCTATGGCAAGAACACTTATAAAACAAGCCAGCAGAAGCAGCAAAAGAGACAAACTGTGGCCATCATGGGAAGGTGGAGTTTGGTAGCAGTTACTAACCCACACCTGGCAATGAAGGGGGAGTCACACCAACAGCTACAGAAGTGTCCCAAGGTCCTGCGTTAACATACGTGTACAGTGCTGGTTTGCAGGAAGGGATGGGAATTTACCGCAGATCAGGAGCGGTGGAGAGACTGCAGCTATCCTGGTTAACCAGAATAACTCAGTGATGAGCAGCAAACCGGAGACTCTTCCTACCAACTGATTTCCCAAAGGCGAGAGGTGATGGGAGGGCGCACATGTGGGGGGGAGAGCCTGTGTTACAAGAGGGGCGTGTGTACCCCTGCCCTGAGCAGGGCGTCATACCCCGGTGTGTGAACTGGGCAGGCTGTGTGCAGAAACCGTGTTGGACATCGCACAGGGATGTGTTCAGAGACAGGTGTTTTCAGTGGTCTACACAGATAGGGTCACAGTGTGTGCTGAGAAAAGACCTGAGGGTTGGGTTTTGCAAAAACCCRGAGGTGTGCACTAAGAGGGCAATGCAGCCGGGGAGCTGTAACTCACTGGTGGTGAGTCGCTCCTTCTCTCTGATGAGTGGTGTGAAACCTTTTCTCATTTCCAAGTGGATGGTACAAAATGAAGCGCTCCAGCTGCCTGTGCCTCGCTGCCCTTGTGCAGTTGTCTGCCAGTTGTGTGTGCCGATTGCTATGAATGCCACCATCTGGTGTGCCACGTGGACATCATAATCTTTTCTTAATTACATTAGCAGTGCAATCAGTTACTGCATTACAAGGCCGGCGATGAGCTTTTAAATCTTGGTGGAAATCATAAATAATTGCACTAAGTACCAGGCGCCAGATGTGAGTGCCAACTTCAGTTGCTCTAGATAAATAGTAACCTTACAACAGTGTTAGATACCAGTCCAGTCACTGCTTTTCATGGCTTAACAGTGACTGCACTCACATTTTTTTCCAGGCAGGCTCTATCCCCAGTGGCAGACTAAAAAAAAACACAAACAGGATTTTTCAAAATGTTAAAAATAACAACAACATGGAAGAAAAATATGTTCCAGTTTAACGCTGCAGAGTGGGTAAGCGCCAGGCTCGCCGGCAGCTGTCCTTCGGTCCAGCCTGGGAACTGGCACGCTCTCTGCGCTGCCCGCGCGGGCAGGCTGGGGACGGCCGGAGCCCAGCGAGACGGTGGGAGACGGAGCCATTTACAGGAACAGCAAGTCAGCGGTTGGGTCCTGACTGAAATCCCAGCAACAACTTCCAGGAGACAGAGAGGCGGCTCGCTGCTGGGGACCCTGGCTGCCTCCATCCACCGGAGCGGTGGGAACGCGAAGGGCCCCAGCCTGGCTGGACTCTCGGGGAGCCCGGTTCAGAGGGAAACTGCGTCTGCTCTGTGCACGCGGCCTCATGGCCACGTGGAGCCGCAGGGCATCTCTCAAGCCCAAGCAGCACCAGCTCTGCAGGACCATGCTGTGTGCGAGACTGCCTCTGCCACGGGTCGGGCTGCCGGGCGCTCCCCGGGTTGCRGGAGCAGCCCAAGAAATGTCAGCAGTGGAGAGGCACAAGCAGCAGCTTGACGCATGGGTCAGCTGGAAGCAAGGCTGCAAAGGTAGCAAAAGGTGTTCGCATTTCAGGAAAATTTTGGAATTCTTTTGTAAAAAGAGGACATGTGAATTACTGGCACGCTTTCTTGCCAACTTTTTCAGAGTGGGCAAATTCACTGGAATGATCGTGCCCATAACTAGTGTACGTCCTGAAGGAAGGGCATTCTTCACGCGGACAGAAAAGCCTCACGTGATGCCCAGGCAGCCTGACCTGGGCTGGGGGGGCTTGTGGGCCCGCCGGAGTGGCCGTGGGGYGGGGGCCTGCTCCGGCGGTGGCGCATCCCGCATCCCTGAGCCGCCCCGGAGGCAGCCCCGGGCCGGGAGCACAGCTTCTGCTCAGCCTCCCGCCACCTCATCCCCCCTCGGCCACTCGGCTCCATCCCGTCCCGTCCCATCCTGACCTGCGGCTGCCCCAGCTGGGTCCCGCCGCCACCCACCCACCCGCTGGGAGCGGGGCCGGAGATGCCCACAGCGGCGGCGGCAGGTCGCCTGGTGCCGGGGCAGCGGCGGAAAAGCCTGCTGCAGCGCTGGTGCCCGGGAGCGCGCGCGGGGCTGCTTTCCCGCGGCCGCCCGTGCTCCTGCCGCCAGAAGGAAGCAGCAGCTCAATCATTTCAGAATTACGTGGAATCAGCTCTTTGTCAGT
Source organism: Apteryx rowi (assembly GCF_003343035.1). Taxonomy (NCBI): domain Eukaryota; kingdom Metazoa; phylum Chordata; class Aves; order Apterygiformes; family Apterygidae; genus Apteryx; species Apteryx rowi. The sequence continues at coordinate 1,483,984 of NW_020447420.1, read as the reverse complement.
TACTACGGGATTTATACGCTGCGAGCGCAGATATATTTATTGGATGCCATTCAGGAAACATCAGGTGCCTGGTAAATCACTCGGGGGAGCTGACTCTCCCCGCACGCGCGCCCGTTCCCGCGCCACGGCTCGCCGGGGGCAGCCGGCCCCACGCGCGCGGGGAGACCCGGGGGGGCAGCGCACTGCTGATCACGCCGCAGAAAAGGAGGAAAATGGCCGGGCTTAGCCGCGACGCTGCTGCACGTGTCGCAGGGGCGCAGGCCTCCCTCGGCCGCCCCGCCAGCAGCGCCGGCGGGGAGCGGCCCCGAGGGCGCATTCGCGTCATGGATGCAGAAGGGAGGGATGCCTTCTCATAGCGTGGTCGGGAAAAGCTGGCGGAGGCTGAAAAGGCTCGGAAGCAGGAGGCACGGCCGCAGCACGGGACGTGGCACCATCCGCCRGCTGCCGGGCGGGCACGGGCAGCGCTCGGATCCTGGTGCTCCTTTGGCAGCCGGGGTGCCGAGGCCAGGAAGGCGAAGCCACGGGGCTGCCGGACGTCCAGCGCCTCCGGCTTGTCCCCTGCATCCGCCAGCTCTGCAGCCGGGCGCGTGGCCTGGCCCAGGACGGACGCTCGGGCTCTTCACTGCCGCGGCCGGAGCAGAGACCTTTGGTGGCCCGGCACGGGGCGGCCCCTCCCGACGGAGAACGGGAACCCGCGCCTGTGCGGTGTTTAAATAAGCAAAGTTTTTGTGCAAAGCAGAGGTTAATGTACTTTATTGTTCAATGTCATGTTTATAGTGGATTGTTGGAGGAAAAAAATGTGATTAATTGCCCAGAAACCCGCGGATCTACAATTATTTGGTTGTTGTGAACAAATAAAGGGCTACAGTATTCATCATATTCAAATGAGGCAGTAAAATAAATGATGGCATGCCGTTTATGAACAAAACCTAGCCGTGTTCCCTCACAATCTGAAAATGTACTCGAAAAATTGTAAATGAGATACAGCCATTGTCGAGGGCTCACTGGTGATTTGTCTTTGTGTAATGTTTTGCAGTGCTGACCCATCACTTGCCTGTTTTAATTTATGTCACAATATGCACCTTCATTATGCACTTTATGAAAACGAAGTGCCAATTTGTAATAAAGACTTGTTTTCAGTGAAATCTCCTCTTTTTGGTAGGTGTTCTGCTTTTCATTAGCACCCATTTCACCAGGCCTAGTTAAAGAGCACAGGTACAGACTAAATATGTCCGATCATTCATCATAATTTTGCTTTCCACTTTGTCACAGCTTGGGTATTTAAGGAAGATAGATGATACAAGATGTTGTCTCCTTTTCAGACTCTTTATGCTCTGGTAAGTGTGTCCGATGCAGAATTATTTTGCCACTTTATTATATTCTAGTGAGTGTTTGTCAAAGCCTGCTTTGCCTCTTGGTACGAGCTGGTTGTTTGCTGTCACTCATGTATGTCTCACTGACTGCAGCAGCGCTCAGGAGCAATGTTGCATAGTAGCTCTATCAACAGCTCGACGCAGAGCAAAGCAAGACCTCTCCGCTGCCTCCTGGGCCTGTCTGGAAGCTACCAAAGCTGAACCATCAGTAACCTATTTCTCGGAAACCTGTTTCTTTCTCACCTGCAGGCAGTGAGCTGTGGGTGAGCATTAATGCTTGCACGCTGCCGCAGCTGTGTCTGAAGGAGGTGTTTTATCATGTCGCGGACTGTCTGTTCAGCCCTCTTAAGCCCGTCTCAAGTCCTGCCCAGGCTCCTCTGCCCAATGCGCATTCACAACTTCTTTCTTCTCTTCGTCAAGCCTGAGGCCACCCCGGTTCGGGAGGTGACAGGGCTGCGCGTTCTCTCCTCCCTTTCCACGCCGGCGTGGGTGCCGCGGGGCGAGGGATGCAGTTCCCGCAGGCTGAGCCGAGCGCTGCCCGCCCGGCTCCCCGGCACCGTGTGGCCCTCACCGGCGCAGGAGCGGCTGGGAGCAGCCTCAGCGGGACGGGAGGCTCCCGGCACTCCCGGGGAAGGGCTCCCCGTTGATGCTGCCCYGTGGCGGCTCAGCACCGACGAGGCATTGCAGAGCACTCCCGGGGTCRCTAAGGACGCGCGTCCTTGCCGCAGGGAAGGCGCGCGGCACCTGCAGACCCCGACGTCCGCGCCCCTTCCACCGCTGGCACCTCGGCTCACCTCCGTTGTCRGAGCAGAGCGCCGCGCGGCTGCACGCGGACGGCAGAAAGGTCTCGCAGGGCCGGGTGATGAGCCGGGAGGGGTGTCGCCCCCGGGGCGGCGGGGCAGCTGCCCTGGGACCAGCCTGCCGGCACRAAGGCTTAGCTCCTTCACGGGCGCAGCGCAGACCGCGCGGAGACGTGAGCTCCGCTTCTCGAACGCTGGCTAAAGGGAAAAAATCCCGTCAGTACAGCTCCCAGTTCTGCACTTTAAGTATCATGTAATTTAGATTAACAGATATTTTGCAGATGCCACYGTACTTGACAAGATATAATTATTTTTAACAAGAAAAAGTTGTTTTTTTCCCACTGCTCGCTGAATGCAGGGCTGTTCCCAAACAGCGGTCGTGCAGCGCTTTGTGCTGGGGAGAACAACTCCCGCACTGGAGCTGTAGAGGCTCCTTTTCTGTTCGCATGTAGCGTTTATGCTAATACTTGTGGCTCCTGAAGATGCCCTTGAAAAGACTGTGCAATTCATTTGAGGGGAGAAATCTCTGAGTGTTTCAAACTGGTGCTTTTCTCTTCTTTCTCAGCCTGCCACAGATGGGATTTACAGAACGGCCACAATGAAGCACTGGCACTAGCCCAAGCGATGGCTGGGAAGAGAGCCTTCAAATTCCCAGGAAGAAATGACCCATTAATTAATCACAACTGAAGAAAGAAAGAAAAGAAAGAAAGAAAATGAAGGAAGAAAGAAAAAGAAAAAGAAAGGAAGTGAGAGAAAGAAAGGAGAAAATGGAAGAAAGAAAAAGGGAGAAAAAACAAGAAAAAGCAAGAAAGCAAGTAAGAAAAAGAAAGAAAAAAGAAGGGAAAGGAGGGAGAGAAGGGAGGGAGGGGAAGGAAGGAGGGAAGAAGGGAGGGAGGGAAGGAAGAAAAGAAAAGAAAAAAAGAAAGAAAATGCCTTTAGCCGGCTCCTGCAGCCYGAGGCTCTGGCCGAAGGCGACGCGCGCTCCGGTACCTGCTGGTGCCACGGGAGGTTGGAAGGAGCAGCCTCAGTCTCCAAGTCAAGGGAGAAATGATTCGGGGCCTCTCACGTGGGGCCCAGCTTCCTCCACTGCCAGCTTGCACGATTTTATCAGGAGTCGGGGGCGTTTAGTGCTTTTCTTGCAGTAAAATACCCGGCAGAATGGTCCCGGGGCTCAGGGGCCTCCCCGAGCCTGGCAGGACTATTGATTTGCTCATCTTTAATGATCTCAGGAGTTCAGATATGAATCTCCTGATTTCTGGAGTCCAGGCTGTGATTTTTGGCACTAGAGGCAGGCACACTGCAAAGGCGTGTGCAGCGTGTCCGTGTGTGCAGCGTGTTCATGTGTGCAGCGTGTTCATGTGTGCAGCGTGTCCATGTGCAGCACACCTGCTAGTGCAGCGTGTCCGGTGTGCAGCATGTCCGGTGTGCAAATCCATGTGTGCAGCGTGTCCATGTGTGCAGCGCATATACCTGTGCAGCACTCCTGCTAGTGCAGCATGTCCCCATGCACAGGACATCCATGCATGTAGTGTGTCCCACGTGCAGCACGTCCCTGCGTGCAGCRTGTCCCTTGTGCAGTGTGCTCCTGCCTGCGTGTGCAGTGTGTCCCAGGCACAGCGCATCCCGCGTGCAGCGCGTCGCATGTGCAGCGCGTCGCGCGTGCAGCGCGTCCCGGGCAGTCCCCACAAGATGGTGCTATTGAAGGCAGCTAGACCGGGCGCAGCGCAGCCCCTGCTCCAGGCTGCGCTGGCGGCAGCAGGCAGCGTGCGCCGCCGCCGGGGCCGCCGCYGGGGCCAGCCCGAGGCCRTGCCAGGCCTGTGCCGAGGGAGGGCGAGGGGCCGAGCGAGGGGATGCCCCCACCACCCATAGCCACGATGCTGCCGCAGGCTGCCGGGCACGAGCACGTGCATGGAGGGAGCCGACGGTGGTGGCTTTGCGGGGGGAGACACCCGGTTCTGGGGGCTACGGAGCAAGAGAGGGTTCCCCGATGGTCCTTTTGCAAACGAGCCTCCCAGGCGGTGCTGGGCACCCGGAGCCGGGCATCATTTCGCAGTGGGAACTGCTGGAGGGTCTGGCTGCTCCACGAGCCCCGTCCCCCCACGCACGGCGGGGCATCGCTGGCAAGACCCCGGTGCTCCCTCCCTCCCGCCCGGCGAACCGCACCRCCACCGCTGGTGCAGCATGCGAACGGGGACTTTTGTGCGGGCTGCAATCCTGAAAAATTAAACTTGAGCTGCAGCGTGATTAATGGATGGGGGTGGCTGCTGGTGAGTAATTATGCTCAATAAGAGCCTGTCAATACAATTTGCTGTCAACCGCCGCTTTACACAGAGGCCAGCAGCGGAGCCCACGGAGGACTGCGCTGCCCCGCTGAGCCGGCCGGGCGCACAGTGCCGCGGACGGGCTGGGGGCCGCGGGACGGCACAGGGTGCGGGGTGATGCCAGCACCTGCGCTACTGCTGGGAGTATTTTGCATTTAGATCTTTGCATTTAAATCTCGCTCTGTAATAAACCACGTAAGAATACGAGAGGAAAAGGCAGCAACAGCCCTTCTAGTGGAGAGAGAAAGCAAATCCCAAGAAGACTCACGCCGGGGAGGAGGGAAGCCAGACCATCCCCTGACCTGCAAAGCTGCAACCCGCAGCAAAGAGGAGCAGTGAAATATGACAGCATGCTCAGCGAGCTGGTCCTGCGCAGCTAAAACATCCTTTACCACCAGTGTTCAAGGCGCATCCCAATTGGTAATGACACTGAAATGATATTAATGCTTTATCACGTAAAAGATTAAAAGAGGCAAAGGAAGCAGCAGCAGGCAYGCGCACAGGCTCCTGCTGCCGGCACGGAGGCAGGGCCAGGCCGGGGCGCTGGGGGTTGCTGGCCRCCTGCAGCTGCGGGCAGGGGCTGCTGCCAGGGTTTTGCTGGGGCACCGTGGTCCCCTATGCACCCCC
>NW_020447420.1:1406863-1478423 GCF_003343035.1 Apteryx rowi | reverse complement strand
GCCCCCCCATGCACCCGGGCTCCCCCCTGCACCCCCGCGCGCACCAGCCGAGCCCCCGGCATYGCCCCGTGCAGGGCGCCCGGGCTGAACACACCGCCCAGCCCAGATCCTTCCCGGCGTTAAGTCACCCGGGATCGCTCCCGAGAGCGGCAAAGCCCGTCAGCCCCGTTTTAGCCCGTGGAGGATTCAGCCAGCAATGCGCTGTGGATCAACTTTTCCCCCTTCCCCCCCCCCCTTTTTTTAGTAGAGCAGTTTTCCATCAAGGAAAGCATTTTCACTGAAGTGGAAATATTTTGTGGGGATGTCAATTTTGATGACACCTTTGATGGGAGAAAGATTAAACAATTTTTTTCCCCCCTTTTTATATTTGGTTTAAAATTTTGATTTGATAAGGTAAAAATATTAAAAATAAACACATTTGCCATTCTTGCTTCAATTACTTTTTGCTTAAAATTGCATATGATATTAAATATTTATTTAGTATTATAATACATAGCATATTGTATTTAATAATATATTTTTATTCATAATGAAACAATTTGATATTATCAGAGGGAAAGCTCAGATGCTTCTAAATTAAGGGTTTCTTTTCCCTCTATGGTGAATATTTCAGTTTTATTCCAATTCAGAAGGAAAATGCATTTCAAAAGGCCAGAAATACTGTTTTCTGACCAGTTCTAATCTTAAGCTTTTCTGCCGTCTTAGGGTCACTTACGGCCGCCCAGCCCTGGTCCTTGGCACCGTGGCAGCCTCCGCGTCTCAGCGCCGCCTGGGCTAAGGAGTCGTGCTATGCAGAATGATCTCAAACCATTGCTTATTAATAATTGCGTAGTATGTGAGATACACCGTATTGATTTAAACCCGTGGGGCAGCTTCGGGAAGAGAGGGTTTAATTTATAGAAACACTGATGTCTGATAGCAATAAATAATTAGGGYGATTGCAAAAAAAGGGTTCATAAGCCACTGCCCTCCAACTCCAGCTGGCTGCTCTTGTCCTGCTAATAAATTGGTTAATAAAAGGAGAGGGAGAAAGCCTGGATTCTGGGGTTATAAAAAAAATGACATTTTTATGTTTAGTGGACAGGAAAGAAACAGAAAGGCAGAGAAGTCAGCCGGGTGCACCAGGAATCACTTTGCGGTTCGCAGTCYGAATTCCTTAATGACATTCTCATTAAAAGTTCTTGCTGCCAAGTGCTGTTTGCTTTCGCCTTCAGAACTGTCTGCATTAATAATGAGTAACTCCGCTTGGAAGTTATTTACATAAAGTATTGTTCTCATGTCATCGCCGCCGACAGCAGCTCCGCGCGCGGGGAGGGAGCCGCAGCAGCCGAGGGATCCGGCAGCACATCGCTGCCTCGCAGCTATCACAGCCGCGACCAAAGCCGTACAAAAAGGGGGCGTTTGGTGTTTGCAACGCGCAGTCCCTCCCCTGCCAGACCCAGCGCAAACCTACAGCACAGGCCCTGGCGCGGGGGAGCGATGAGCACGAGAGACCTGCCTGGGCGCTGTACCTGCCACAGGGCCTCCGGGGAGCTGTGGGCGCGGATGCTGCGTGCATGGTGCGGATGCTGCAGGTGCGGATGCTGCGTGCAYGGCACAGATGCTGCATGCATGGTGCAGGAGCTGCATGCACAGCACGGGAGCTGCATCCTGCTTGCAGGGAGGAGCAGCAGCCGTGGGAAGATGCAGATTTATGCCAGCTGAGCCCAGAGCCCAGCTTGGTGCTGGGCCACCTGCACCCGGCTCTGCGGAGGAGGCACTGGGGCAGCCGACACTGGGCAGCATCCTCATGCTGCCGCCCCCAGAGATGCATCGTGCAGCTCCCCAGGGAGCAGGCGTCCGAGTCCTCGGTGACCCCAGCCAGGGAGGCACGTTGTTATTGTCGAAAACAAAATTAAAGCCCCATGTTGCACGTAAACTGCCGATGTGCTGAGGCTCCCCGTGTCCGCGGTTTCGGAGCAGGTCGCCCCAGTGCCGTGTGCGTGCGAGCGTTCGGGGTGCAGGGCCGGGCCATGCCAGTGGGACGTGATGGGCAGCGCCGGCAGGGCATGGGGCAGCCCCAGCGTCTTTGACCGTTTCACCCTGGGAAAGCCCAAGTCAGGTCTGTGCGCTGAGGGCAGAAACCTTTCAGATTTAAGGGGGCGTTTTGAGGGTTCCCTAATGGCTCGAGGTTTTTAACCTTGAAGCATCCTGGACTGGCAGCCGATGGACCTTGCCATGGATGTCACGCCAGCGCATCAGCACTGCAGCACCGTGGGGCTGGTGCACCGCGGACGGTCGCAGCCGCGGCATGGCAAGGGGGYGGCCACCTCTTCGGGAGGCTCCTGCCCGCCGTACCGCTGCGAGAGCCTGCAATGCTCGCTGCGGCACCTCTGCCCCGCGGGACGATCCTCACCGCTGTAAATACTGCTGCTAATACAGCAGTGGGTGCAGCAAGCCCCGCGGGATGGGGCGACCCTTCTGCCGGCCGCGAAAGCCAGACCCTGCTGCCATTGGGAGCGCGGGGCTGCAGCGCAGCTGGGCCCGGAGCGCCCCGAAACGAGCCCGCCCCGGAACGATCCCTGAGACCAAATGTTGTAAAAGGTCTAATTTCGGGTCGACAGAAATGAGGTGCTTCAGAAAAAATTAAACATTTCATTCCAACTTTGGTTTTATTTACATTTTTTAGTACAGTATTGAAATGAAGCATCTGTCTGCAGCGGACGATTGAAATGTTCTGCTCGGAAAAGGTTGAAACTGAACATTTTGACCTTATCAGGCAAACGTCCCCCCCCGCATCCCCAATTTTTCCTTCGAAACAAATTTTTGTCAAAGGCAGCACGTTCCTGTGAAACACCTTGCCTTCTGATGAGCTGGCATTTTCCAGCGGAAACGGTCCGGTCGGGAAGACCCCGGGCGGCCGCGGGGCGGCGGGTTGAGGAGGGGCCGGGACGCAGCGGCCCCGCGCGGCGCAATAACGCTGCGGTTCGCCCCGCTCCCGCTCCTGCCCGTGCGCAGCGGGAACGCGGCGGAGTGCCTGCAGGAAGAGCGGCACCCCTGCTTCGGCACTTGCGCGAGGGCTTGCTCCCGTGCCTGAACGCTTCCGCTTTTTTTCCAGATGTATCCGCGGGACTGACAGCAATTGCCACCTCTCCCTGCGCACCTGGCCTTGCAATGAAGACACAAAAACCCTGCTGGGGCGTCCGCTCCTTCGGAGTTCTCAGCGACGGCGTCAGCCCCTCCGCGGCTGCGCAGGGACGGGGATGTCGCAGACACRCTGCAGGGTTCAGAGACCAGCAACCTGCAGTAACAGCAATCAGTAAATAACCTGCTCTTGCGTTCAGGAGGGCAAGTGAGCGACCGTGTGCGTCGTCTGGGTGGAGGCGCCGGCTGCCCTCGTGCAGGGTGTGCACACGCGCCGCGCGCTGTGCACGAGGGCGATGCGCTGGTGCAAACGCAGCACTGAGCGATGGGGCACACGCACCCTGCAGCACAGAGCGCACCGCATGCGAGAGGCAACGCGCCAGTGCAAACGTACTGCGGGCGATGGTGCACGCTGGCACCCATGCCATGCACACACGGAGCCGCATGCAGGCGGGTGACACACTAGTGCAAATGCACCGCCGGGTGATGGTGCATGTTTGTACATGCACCCCGCACACGCACAGCCGCACCACGCACCAGTGCAAACACCCTGCCAGGCGATGGTGCACGCTCGCACACGCCCCCGCGCGTTAGCAGGCTCTTGCCTGTGCATTCGCCACTGCTCCTTATCCGGATCCGCAAGCCTCATCCGCCGCCGCRCGAGCTGCTCGCTTCTCCCGCTCCTCGGGTAACGCTGTGCACAAAGGGCCGTAAGAAACCGCCCAGATGCAGTGAAGGATTTTCATGGCAAGAAATCAAATAAAACGTTCATAGTGATGAAGTGAAAAATAAAGCATGCTTTCAGAGAATGGTCCTTTTCTTCCCTGTGCGGGGAGGAGGGGACGGGGGGACGCAGACAAAGGTGCCGAAGGTCTCAATCATCGCGCTGCTTAATTATTCCGTCTCTGGGAAGGCATCGCAGGCAATTAGAATAATCCTTCATGCCAGTGCTTTGCCGGGGACTCTCGCGTTCTTCCTGTGAAGCATCAGAGCTGGATTGTATTTTTTTTTTTTTTTAACTTTAGCAGTGACCTGCAACTAAAGGAAAAATAAAAGTTTTTTGAAATATTAGTTTAATAAGACATGAGAATAATATTAAGGATATGAGCCTCCCTTATTTATTATTTATATGTATAGTGTGATTTAGAGATGCACTTGAACCAAACAAGTCACTACCAAAGAGTGGATCTATCTCTCTCTATATATATTAAAAAAACCTACAATATTCGCCTGGAGATTCTGTCCACATATTCGGAGATTGTGATTTAACATACACAGTTTATCAAGGCTGGTGTGCTGCACAGAGAGACTGGAGTTTTATGTAAGGGTATAAATAATCAATGCACATAGCAACTTTAAATTACTGCTAATGTGTTTTACTTATGTTCCCACTAGAACGATATGTGAAATAACAGGGAGTTGCTAGGCACACACTTGACAAATAATATCCATGAGTTTCCATTTTTATTATTTTTATACATTTCTTATTAAACCAAGCGGTGCAGTTCAGGCCCACGCAGTCAAAGCGCACTTGTGGATCGCAGGGAGCAGGGGAGGCGGGAGGCTGACGCCGCGTGGCGGAGCTGCCGGCCGGGCACGTGGTGCGGAGCGGGGATTGGGGCGTGGGAACGCGAGCCCCGGAGCCCTGGCTGCTGCTGCCCTCSTGGCTCCCGGCACGCGCTCGTGCAATGCCCTGGCATGTGCTCGTGCAACACTGCCAGCGTGCGCTTGTGCAGCATTGCCAGCACGTGCTCATGCAAYGCCGCTGGCACGYGCTCGTGCAATGCCCTGGCACGTGCTCGTGCAACACTGCCAGCGTGCGCTTGTGCAGCATTGCCAGCACGTGCTCATGCAACGCCGCTGGCACGTGCTCGTGCAATGCCCTGGCACGTGCTCGTGCAACACTGCCAGCGTGCGCTTGTGCAGCATTGCCAGCACGTGCTCATGCAACGCCGCTGGCACGTGCTCGTGCAATGCCCTGGCACGCGCCCATGCAGCACCGCCAGCACACACTCGTGCAATGCCCTGGCACGTGCTCGTGCAATGCCGCGAGCGGGAACGGCAGCACTCCGCCATCGGAGCGAGGCAGGGCTCCGCCGGGCCACGGCCCTCGCTCTCCATCACGTTGGGAGGTTTTCGCTGCTCGGCGCGTTCCCTTGTCCAGCTGCAGGACCCAGGCGGCTTTAAGCTCYGCACTGGGCTCGCGGCTGCACCGCTGCCTTTCACTGCGTCCCGTTTTCAGAGACACTTTCTGCGGCGCCCCGTGGCTCATTGCGGGGGCAGACGGCGCCGGGGCAGCTGCCGCGGAGGCTCCGCTACGGCTCCGCCACGGGCCAGTTCAGCCAGCAGGAGCGTCTGGGTGCTCCGATGCAAAGTGTCCTCGGACCGACACGGAGGGCTTCTGCGGCCCCTTCCAGCCTGGCGCCCGTACGGATGGCAGAGGCCGATGGTGGAGCGGTCCCACCACCTCGCGATCTGCCCGGGGTGGCGGGAACGTCCCCTCCCGCGCGGTGCTGCCGCAGCCTCTGCCCGCCCCGCGGACCCCGGGCTCCAGCGCCGAGCCCCAGCGCGGAGCATTTCCCGTTGAGCCTCTTTAGCAAACGACAGCCATTTCTTTGTAAATAGTCCTTAAGTATTTATGATGATGTTTCCATCAAAAACATATAGCTTTGCACTGTGCTTAATGGAAGAAAATTAAGAGAGGGCTTTAAAAAGAGGTAATTCTCCTTCACGAAGCGGTGTCGAATGGCAAATGGATTTCCCATAAGCTGACAGGCCGAGATAGCTCCGGCTCCCGGGGAGCGGGCAGGTGCCTCCGGTGACATTGCCGTGACCCGTTTCGGCGACACAAACACCTCCTTGCCGTGCAGATAAACAATAAAGAACCAGCAGCCTTTGCACAACGCTATTACCCACAAAACAAATGCCATTCTTTGCAAAGGGAACAGAACCCAGTCCCGCACTATTAATGCTAATTGAAAAACTTGCATTAACCTCAGTGGGAGCACACGCAGACTCATAAATAAGGGATCTAAATTAAATGATTGTCATATAAGACTAGTAGCTTACCGGTCCCTTTTGTAGGGGACGAACTAAGAGCTGCCAATGAAGGGTAGGGCTGGGTTATGGAGCTGGCGGTAGGAGAATTAATTTGGGCRACATGATTTTCAAGCTGATCCTTAAAACCTATTTCCAAAAAGTGAGCAACTGTGGCTGCCCCCAACAGCGAAACCTCGTCCTACGCGGCGGCAGGAGGAGGCGGTGGGCTGCAGGGGCTGCAGGAAAGCCGCGGGGGGCTGCAGGAAAGCCACGGGGGGCTGCGGGGGCTGCAGGAAAGCCGCGGGGGGCTGCGGGGGCTGCAGGAAAGCCAGCCCCACCGGCCCGCCCCGCGTCCCCCTCCGGCTGCAGAGCACCGCGGCCCTGGGCGGACGGAGCAGGCGGCAGCTATTACACGGTGCACACGCGCTCGTGCACACGCAGCGTGCAGGGAAGTTATCCTTCAGTGCAGAATTTGGTACGGGGGAAAAAACCCTATTCAAGTGAAAAGCAGCTTTGGATCTTTAATTAAAAAACAGGGTTCACAGCACCAGGGCATTGACTTCTACTAGTTAATCTCCATCACTTCATTTCACCACCAACTTCCATACTCTACAAAACTGCTGGAGACAATTTTTATTGATTGCTCTTCAAGCCGTCAAAAGCGTCCCTGGCTGATCATATGTTACCCCCAGACACCTTGTGCATTTCAGATAATAACTTGGTGCTCTAGAGAAGAAATGAATTGGATGTGCAGTCAGTAACTGTCCAAGTGAATCATGTTACTATATGTCAGCGGCCCAGGCTCTGACTATCATTTTAACAGAGAGAAATCCGCTATTTTCATGGCTGTTTGAAATTATTTTCCAGATGAATAAGATATAACAACAACTACTTACAGTAAAGAATAATATGGGGAATCTATTTGCTACTTGGAAACAAATCTTTCAAGTGTAATACTGTTAAATATTATTTAATCTGTAACTACTAACATGAAATTTTGAAACTACCTTTCAGGTAGTACAAACATCTTGTGAGATGAAACTGTCTGGGCAGCTGAACTTGGGTGGGGTATTTCATACCGCAGTACTGCGCAGATAACAGTTTCTACAGAAACTGGAGCATTACTAAAACCCTCTTGACAAAGATGTAGACTAATGCCAAACGTTGGCAGCAACGGTTATTTTGCATAGACAATTATTAAGTGCCCAGATAATTCCCTTTTTTCAGATGTGTTTGCCACTGTATGTTTCGTTTGGAATTATTGCAAAGAACTGTAAATAGGCTTGGTGAGGCTGGAAAAAAGCAAATAATTTAGAAGTTCTTATATCCTTATCAAAACAGTAATACTTTAAAATATTCAAAGCTGAACTTTTTCCTAAAGCTTTATTAATGCAGTTTGTTTGCTTTTGCACAAGCCTGGCGATGAGGCTGGGCTCCTCAGCACTGCTTGCCTCCCATGGCCGCCCTTCGTGCTCTTTTAACAGATACTGCTGGATTTCAGTTTTTAAAGAGCGTCGAAAAGGAAACAGGAGTATTTTCAAGGATGCTGTTTTGCAAGTGGCAGTGCAGAAAAACGCTGTGCCGTGCATGCTGGGCTGCACCATGCCGCAACCCCTTGGGCACCACAGGCCAAGGACAGGCTCCTGTGGGATGCATGGGAGCGCATGGGATGCATGGGCTCCTATAGGATGTATGGGAGTGCACAGGATGCATGGGCTCCTGTGGGATGCATGGGAGTGCATGGGATGCAAGGGCTCCCACGGGATGCACTGGAGCATGCAGGATGCATGGACTCCTGCAGAATGCATGGGAGTGCATGGGATGCATGGGCTAACGTGGGATGCATGGGAGTGCACGGGATGCAGGGGCTCCCACCGGATACACGGGAGTGCGCAGGGTGCATGGGAGCATGGAGTTGCACAGGAGCGCAGGTCTCCCCGGAGCCGAGCGGGTTCCTGGCCCCGCAGGTGCCAGCGGTGCTGGCTTCCGCGGTGCGGCACGAGGCGGAGGTGAGCGTGCGGCCCTGGGACTCGGCGCTGCACGTTTGCATGTTGGAGGCCAGCGCACGGCCGGGCTCCGACAGGTTTGGTGACGCCCGTGACAGGCTGTGCCGCCCTCCACCCGCTCCAGAGGATCCCTCGCATGGGAAACCCTCCCGTCGCTGACGGATCTGCGCAGGAGCCCCGCCGCCGCAGCAGCTGTCCCTTTGCCGCCTTATCTCCCGCGCGCAGGAGACTAATGAGGGGGATTATTTGACTGACACCAGCCTGCCTTTCCCATCCATCACGCGCGGCTCCCTGCGCGGGCTGTGGCRGCCCCACGAGCCCTGCGCGGCTGCCGGGGCGCCTGCGGAGCCCTGCGGGATGGGGACGGGGACGGCGCGGGACCCCTACGCAGCTCCGCTCCAGCACCGGCGCTTGGAGAAAAGCGCCGTATCTGTATGCTAAAACACCAAAAGTGACAGAAATAGAGAAAAAAATTTGGTAGTTTGGATGAGGTGACCACAGCTCTTCTATCAGTGGGGACAGAGGTCGCATCCCGTTAAATTACTTCTTGCGTATTATATGGTCATCTCTATTACTACATCTATATTATTGTGGTATCTCTATTACTCTGCACTGGAATTGTTAAAAACGTCCTGAGACACGATGGCTTAAAAAGAAGAGTTTACTCCTCGCATGGATGAAAAAAAAGTTGAGGCAGACATATTTCTTCTGGTGAGTTCCGAGGTTTTCCTGAGTCCAGAGACCAGGATTTACTCGCGCACAAACTCGCACCTAGTGCACGCGACCTGCCACCGCGGCGGGCAGGGGGGACCGCGAGCCGTCCCTCGCTCGGTCCCACTCGGCCTGACCACGGTCACTTCACCGCAGGGTGCCGCAGAGTCCCGAGGCCTTCCTCGAGAAGTTCCCCTCCTGCTGCAGCTCTTCTTCCTCCTGAATTTAAACCTCTGTGTGTCTGCACTGGGAGCGTATGAACGACACCCAAAATCACCCGGGAGGAGGTTTGATGCTGGACGGATAAGCAGTGCGGGGCAGCAGCGAGGGCGGCGCACGGTGCCCCCATCCCTCGGGGGGACATTCGCTGGGCAGGGAGRGGACGGAGCCGGGAGCCGGGAACCGGGAGCTGGGAGCCGGGAGCCGGGAGCTGGGAGCTGGGGCCGGGGCCGGGCGCCCTCTCCTGAGACGGCTCCTGCCCTCGCACCGGCAGAGCGGGCAGCTCGCCACCGTGCCGGCCACGGCCCCGCCGTTCCCGCACAAACACTCGATTTGCAAAAATGCAGCCTTGATTGCGGGCCTGGTTTCGCAGCRGGGCTGCGAGGCGCTCCGCTCCGGCCCCGTGCCGCCCCCCCACGGCACGGACCGCGGCTCGGGGCGCCCGGCTGCACCGCTCGCTGCAGCTCGCCCGGTGCCCGCGCGGGCCACCGCCAYTACTGCTGCTTGGCCCTGCTGCGGCCCCGCGCCGCCCACACTGCTCCGGCAGCGCTTAATCGGGAGTGATGCATATAGAAATTTAGATCAGGCGGCTTGACATCGCCTGACTGCTGAGGCTGTGAATCGATGGCCTCGCTACTCCCTGCCGGGGAGATCGATTCCCCAGGCACAATGGATTGGTTTCATCACTTTGGTTTCACCTTGTCAAAGTCATGTCTGATTTACTTTAGTCTGGAGGGTAGATTTTAAGTATTTCATTGCATTTTGCACTCTTGCTGCATGTCTCTCTAATTGCCTTGCCCYGCTGCGAGGCAGGAGGCAGGTCCAGCACCCGGGCTGCTGCAAATACCCTGCAAACGGCGCCGCTTCCTTCTCCAAGAAGTGCGAATTTGGCACATTCACCTGGACAGGCTTCCCAACGCAGCCGAGCGCTGCCGGGCCTCTGCGGCAGCTGAGGGACCGACTTACCCCGCCGGGGGCTGGGGCCAGCGCGTATGAATATCCCAGAGCTGCCTTTGCACGCAGACCCTGTTCGTGGTAGTTCCCGTGAGGGCAGGATTTAGTCCCTGGTGCAGCCGTCCRCTGTCGGTGGTGTAGCGGGGCCGCGCCGTTGGAGACGAGCGATTCGGCTAGTCTCGGTTTGCATTTCCCACGCGAACGATGAGGAAAGCCTGAACGGGCTGCTGGGGGGACGGGCTGCGGCAGGAGAGCTTCGCCCGAGCAGCTCCTGCGCAGCTGGGAGCCTCCGTGCGATCCCCTGCCCRGAGAGCGGCCGATGTTGAGAAACGGCCGTGGGTCCCCTGGGGTCACTTCCTTCACCAAAACGGGTCAAAATAAAAAATGCTGCTACAGCAACTGCGGCTATAAACTGGGATAGGTGAGGGGCACCCTGCAAGCTTCCTAATGGCTCGTTGTTAGCAAAATTATTTTCCTGGTGCTTGGTTTGGCCCAAACTCTGCTTTGTCCAATTATACTCCTGGGTAGGTTTCCTGAATGTAAGTATTGATCACTTCTCGGTCAGGTTTTCTGTCTGTTCTGTACATTACCTCTGCTCTTCTTTAGGTAATCAATTATATTTTTATAGCTACGGGTATTAATCAATATACAGTGGCTATCCTAATTGATTTGTCTAAGGCCTTCAGTCTGCAGGTCATCAGTTATCCCAGAGCATCAGAGGAGTGCCAGAGCCCGGCAGCAGGTYGCGGCAGCTTCGCGGCGGCACAAAAGCGGGTGCATTTAACGCGGTCCTGGGAGGAGGACGCGCAGCGGGGCCGGAGGCGGCCAAGTTTGGGCCCTTTCAAAACTCCTCTTCGCGTCTCGTTACGCAGCTCCTGCAACCACTGCTGGCCATCGCCCTCCACTGCCGCCTGGCTCCGGGGCCCTTCCCGCTTCTTATTACCACTACTTATCCGCGCTACGGCTGCATCGGGAGGCCACAGGAGGGCTCAGGGAACACTTATACAGAGAATTAGCAGTAACATTTCAGGATTTCAGGGGGAAATATATTCAAACAGAGCGAGGCTGGGCAGCGGGGCTGGGACCCAAGCCCGGTTCTCCGCGTTGCCTCCTGCCACCCGTCCGTCCGTCCGTCCCTCCGCAGCTCCCCATGCTCCACGCTGCATGGGGAGGGCCCACACTGCACATCACCGGTGCTCTTAGTGATGCTAGTTACACAGGTGACTTAAAGTTTGGGTGCTAACATGGACAATAATAAACATTTATGATTATAAAGGACACTCAACACACTCATACTTCCCTAGGCGATTTGGCAGAATTAATGTTTCATTAGTGYAGAAGACTCCCCTTGCTCTTTCCCCGAGGGGGACTCGTAGACAAGCCCAACACCTCCGAAAGCCCTTCGTTACCGTGCAGCCCCTGGGAGCGCAGCTCCGGTGGCAGGAACGTCTTCTGTTACTTGCAGGAGGGTGGCAAACAGGGAGGTGGCAGCATGTTCACTTCTCACTCATTGATGCTTTTTATTAACCTGAGTCTTTCTCAAACTCATTTAAACTGAAACTTGATGAAAATGTTTTCCTCTGCGCTATCTCCCTACACGTCGATGTCAGGCTTGACTGTGGCGCTGCATTTGTGTGCAATCTGGAGGCCGGGGCGCACGTTTCCACCGGAGCACCCTGTCCAGTCCTGTTCCGTCCCGACCAACTTGCAGTTGCACTCTTGCTRAGCTCTTTTGTTCAAGGAATGCATCTTTGGGATTTTTCAGTTACTATCCAGAAAAGCATACGCCCATTTTCTCCTAATCCCACAGAATTCCTCAGAAAAACTRCAACAACCTCTTTGCTGGGTTTAATAACATGAAGTGAGAGAGTCATAAGGTTGCCTTCACCATACGTTAAATCCCTCACAAATGTGACCTTCTTTTCACAGCAGGAAAGGGAAGTACGCAGGAGGCTTGATCGCAGCACTGAGTGGGAGAAAACCTCCAGTTCTGCTCGACAGCCCTCGCTCCTCGGGAAGCGCCCTGGCCGCCCTCGGCTGTCCACACGCTCTGTGCGAGGACGCCGGTATTTCAGAGGGCGCRTCTTAAACCGACTGGAAAGGGAAAGTCCATATCCATAAACGCTCCTGGGGCTTGGYAAAGGGCTGGTTGTGGAGAGCAGCCGCGAGGCACCGCACGGCCTCGGTGAAGTTCTGACGTTGTCTTCTGGGTCTGGTATCGGGGCTTTTACGGGTGCCTGAAGCTCATGGGGGATGCGAGGGGTTAATTTAGGAAGATCTGTGTTGATAATAAAGCCGCTTTTTTTTCTGGCTATGATATGATCGGAGTAGAGTTGCTATGACAACAGAGTCTCCAGGAAACCCCCCGACCGCTCGCCGGCGCTGCCTGGCGCCCGCCTCCCCGCGGGGCCGCGCCGCCGCCCCGCCGCAGCCTCGCCGCACCCGGCCCGGCGCGCGCGGAGCCTCCGGGCGCCTCCGCCTCCAGCCGCGCCTGCGGGCTGCGGCGCTGCGGGCCGGGCCGCGCCGGAGCGGGGAGCGGGGAGCGGCCGGGAGGCGCCGGCGCTGCCCGCGCGGCTCCGCGCGCTCGGCGGCTCCGCTCCGCTCTGCGCTGCCGCTCCGCGCTGCGGGCGGCTCCGCGCATCGGCGGCGCGGACCTCGCCGCGGCTGCGGCTGCACGTGGCACGCTCCTCCCTTCCCTTCCTGTCCCCTCCCTTCCCTTCCCTTCCCCTCCCTCGCCCGTTAATGAAATAAATTCTCCGTTTTTAAACATGAAGTTTTTTTGTTTTTTGTTTTAAAGCTCCAGTTCTGCGCGCAAGCAAATCCCAAAGGGAGCTGAGAGCAAGGAATGCAGGGCCCGTGTGCTAAATACAGAACAAAGCCTTCTGTCGGAAAATACCTAAGAGGAGCTAACAAATGCTAATGACAAAATAATGTATGGGGGGGTTTGACGCTGAATGCTTTTTATCAGCAAATTAGCACAGTTATTATGCTGTAAATGCATTTAACAATAATTTGTTTCAATAACTGTAGAACTGGTATTTTAAAAAATATACACCATATTTAGAGCACTTCATCCATGAAGGACCATTATTGTTTTTTTCCTCCCAAGAGAGTTATAAAGGTCTCTCTTACAAGTGAAAGAAATACAATCATCACCCTTCACAGTTCAGTTATTCTCTTTTATTTTATTCAGAGCCATTTAAAGTTTGTGTTTTTAAAGGAAAAAGAGAGAGCGTCTTTAAAGGGTCAGGGCTGGAGAGGGCTTGGGGAGCTGTGCTCGGCGCTGGGGTTTAAACAGGATCACAGAGGCTGGCTGGCGCAGCGTGGGGAGCAGCGCCGGCTCCAGCAGCTTTCCCAGGAGGGACGTCTCCGTGCTGCGCGGAGCCGTCGGCGGGGCCTCTCCTAGCTCAGGGCCAGCGCACACCGTCATCGGAGCCAGGGGAAGCGCAGCAGGAGGGGAGGCAGCAATTCCTGGGCAGGGTTTTACCAGATGCACCTAGGTGCAATAGGATTTGCCTGGCCTTGGGGCTCCGGGCAGGGCGCTGGCGGACGTGTGGCCGGAGGCCGCCGTCCTTGGGGAGGGGACGGTGTGCTCGAGGTCACGCATCCCGCCGCTCCGTAAAGCCGGCAGTAGGTACTTCCCGAGAAGAATGTGCATAAAGGAAGACAGCAGAGGGGCTCAGCTGCAGACATGAATTTTTATGAACTGTTTGCTATAAACAGTATTAAATGGCAACATCAGTCCGTGGAATTCTTATTCCGAGGGCTGTGCAGATGGGCAAGGCACCGGCACTCGCTTCCCATAAACAACATTTCATGCCGTCCTGCTGGGCCTGCACCAGTAACTCTGCAGAATTGCTCGTTTCGTGTTTATGAACAGGCTTTTCAGCTCCGGGAGAGTCGCCGGGCACACGGAGGCGGAGGCAGCCCCGGGGAGGCCTTGGCCGCCGTCCGCGCTGTGCCGCAGCCTGTCGAGCCTGCTCCTGCCTCTGCTCGCCGCTGCCCCGCTCCTGCAAAGCACCTTTGCTGGCGGGTCTCTGCGCGTGGAGCCCGTTGCAGGGCTGCGAAGGCCATGGAAGAAACGCTCTTCCAGCCGGCACTGCCGTGCGAGGGGATGTGGCTCCTCTGCCCGGCGCCGGCGGGCCGAGGCCGGGCATCTCGTCCCCGCTGCCCGGGAACCTCCTGTTTACAGCCGGCTCCTCAGTCACAAACCATTAAGGAAGAGAAACAGCTACATAGACACTCGCGGAGAAATGGATTCGTGTGTAAATCAGCTGCTTTTAAAATTTCACTGAGCATGAAAGTTCACCTTTAAAATCTACATAAACCACAGCTGTTCCCAGGGCATCTGAAGCGTAATCCCATGCAGGAGAGGGAAACATTTACATGTTTAACAGAAGTACAAGGTTGTCAGAAAGCCAGGCTTGCTTCTGCACGTCGCGCCTTTAAAATTCCTGCTCCAGAGACCGGATTTCAGGGGCCGGCGTCGTGGCCGGGGCAGCCGGGCTGCAAGGTGCACGTCGCCTCCCAGCGTTGCTCGTCCCGGCGAGGCGGCGCCAGCAGCGAGGCCCAGGCCAGCTACGTGCTGCACAGACGCATGGGAGGATTATGTTTTAGTCTGGAAACCCGTCAGAAAAGGTCACAGAGTTTGGCTTTCTTGGAAGATCCGGACATAATCTTCCTCGCAGTTGGGCCCCAGCGCTGCAGGGAGAAGCGTCCATGTTACGTGCAGGTGTTTCTCCCGGGTGCTGCCGCTAATTCCCCAGAAAGGTTATAAATGCATGGAGCTTTCTCCAGCCTGGGATGAGTTTGGTTTGTGTTTTGGAATGGAGATTCAGGTCTGTGCTTATTTCAGCCTAGCAAGCAGTACTGATTTCATAAAACCAAACAATAACTTTCAGGACAGTCTACTCACACCATAAACATCTGAAAGAAAATCCATCTCTTCTCCATGCAAAACCACTGATGAGTTCATGAACTGTGCTGTGCAATAAATCAGTTTTGCTTGTGCAGGAGAGCTGAGGTTTTTTAGGTTCCTAATAGGCACTCTGACAATGTGATTGCTCCATATTTCTTTGTAGCTGTCACCTTTGCAGGCCTGTCAGTGCTCCTAATCTTTTTTCATTGTGATGTCAAGTTTTGGTAAGTGAAGAGGTGGGAGGCAGAAAGTGAATGATGCCGGGACGGAGTTTGTAAAGTCATTCCTGAGCCGCGGTGCCACTCCTGGCGGGCAGCTCCCCGCGGGCGCCGCTCGGTGTGTTTTGCTGGCAAGCTGTTGGTTTTGCCCCGGGGAGGAGCGCTCTTCGGGGGGCTGCGCTGTGCTGTGCTCTGCTTCGTGCCGCGCGTGGCTCGAGCAGACGCAGGCGCGGGCGGCGCTCTGCCGAGGGGCCAGGACCAGCCCCAGTACCCGGTGCGCGGGAGCCCGGTCCCCTTCCAGGGGAGAGGGAGGCAGCACGGCCCGGCCTGGAGGGAGGATGGCGGCAGCCGGGAGTGCGGCGCCTCTCCGCCGCCCCGCGGCACGCTCCTCCCGCGGTTCGGGGGCAGAGCAGCTCCGGCCGCTGCACGGAGCCGGGCGCAACCGGCCTCCCCGGCCGCGGGCGCACGCTTCGCCGCGGTTCGGGCTCTCGGCTGCAGCCCTGACGAAGCAGCGTCACCAGCCGCCCTGTTTACGCCGGGCGGCCCAGCGACGCTGCTGCCCATCGACGGTCCATTTCTCTTTCAAAAACGGAGACGTTTTAACAACCAAAAATATGCTAGTGAGCTGGCGCACCAGGCGCTCCACAGCTGGGTAATAAAGCAGCAGCTCCTGCTCATTAACGCTGCTCGCGCGGCGCCCGGGCTGCAAATCGCAGGTGACAGCGCGCCAGGCAGCGGCAGCGGCAGCGGGGCCGGCAGGGCCGGGGGCGAGCGCCGTCCCATGCACGTGCCCTGCCGCCCCGGCTTCCCCGCCATCACGGTCCCCGTCGCCGGCCCGGGGCCGCGGCCCTGCTCCCTCCGTGTCCCTCCTGCCCCCGGCTCCCCTGCTCCCCTGCCTCCGACACACAGACGCGGAAGGGCAGGTTCCGCGACGAGAGAGCCGGCTCTGAACTACTAACGCGTACRAGAAAACATACTTTTAATATTCAGCATCTGGATAGACAATAAAAACTGGGACAAATAATCTAGTTGAGGCAATTACCTTAGCATAAATGTATATATTATTTATAAATGGCTTTGAATATATAAATAATATTGATAAAATTTGCATGAGTAAAAAGAGACATAATTACCAAATGATGCCTCAGAGCAGCGGGTTCCTGCCGGCTGCTTGCTGCCCCGATTCTGATCCTGYGGGACCCTGCCCCAGCCCTCTTCCCGTGCTAAAAATATTATATATACATTAAACCAACTTTAAAAACAGAGCAGAAAACATGTAAACCAGTTGAGAAAAACCAGCACTGTCCGCGTGGCCTTAGTTGGATTTTGGGTGGGATTTTAGAATTCTGTGTTTTCCCCGAGCGGTTGTAATTCACAGCAGGAATTACAGCTCCAGAGGAGGCAGGAGCCCCGCTTTTCCAGGCGGGAATACTGCAGCGGGCTGGCGGGATCCTCAGGACGGGCCCCCAGTGCCGTTCGGACGCCTGTCGCCTGCGCGGGCGAGGGCAGCRGAGCAGGGCAGCCGGCAGCCGTTCCCGCGCCACTGGGGCTGCCGCCACCGGCCTCGCCGCGCGCTCTCCCGCGCTCTCCCCGGGGTCCTTCCCGCTCCCGCCTCGGCGGCCGGCACGCGGCAAGGATCTCCGGGACGTTCGGCTCCAGCAGACGAGGCCTGGCCGGCGTTCTGCATCCCGCTCCAGCCGCCACGGCTCCCGGACGGGACTCGTTATCCCGCCAAAGGGACCCACCCGCTCCCCTCCTGTCCTAACCAAAGGGCGAGGAAATATTGCGGGGTTTTACCATTTTCCAGCCTTAGGCGAGGCAAGTGAGGAATGTTTCTAAAGTTGAGTTTGCCAGTAAGCAAAGTCAGAAGAGGAGCGCGAGGAAAAGCGAAGGAGCGCTCGCCTGCCTCCCGAGCCGCCTATAAATAAAGTTGTCTCTAACCGGCGTGCTCCACACACCACACACAGCTCTTTAATAAAATTGGCTTAGATTTGTTGATAAGCCTGAAGCAAAGTCAATGTGAAGTGTCAATCCCGCCGCACGAGAGAGCCTTCGGGGGTCAAGCTGTTTCCTCTGTATGATCCTTGTATCAAAGATATGTCAGCYGCGCGTTAACCGTTCTCCTATGAATCGCGCTCCCCATCAGACGCCACGCAGATAAACGCGGCGCGGGGCGGCGGTGCCTCCCTCCGCGCCGTCTCCCCGCCGGATTGCCCGGGGCCGCCGGCGCCGAGCCCTGCGGGTGCCGCTGCCCGCGCCGGGCCGCCCGCGCGCCGCGTGCTCGTGCAGCTGCRCTAAGCGAAGCCGAAGGAGAAGGAATCGAAAGAAGTGGGGTTTAATTAAGTATCAGCTAAGATTTATGCAACTTTCTCTCCCCATCATAAATATTAATAAGGAGAGCGCGGCGGTTCGGTGCGGCAGGCGCTGCCAAGCCACGGAGGGATGTTAATTCCCGGCTCTTTGAGATGGACTAAGCGTGACACGGAGCCTCTTTGAATTGGAATATTCCTCGGGTTTAAAAGTCAAATAACAGGAAGGGGGATTTAGTGGGTAGTAAACCATTAGGGAGCCCAGGATTTAAACTCCGGGACGCAGGTAGCGTATTTCACTATTGCCAGCCTGATTAACGGGGAGCGTGGCTGGAGGCGCTCCCTCACCCATGGCCGGGACGGCTCGCCCGGCACAGCGGGACGCAGTGCTGTGGGTCGGGACACGGCGGGATGCGGCGGGATGCGGCTCCCGTGGGCGAAGCCGCCCCGTCGCGTCCAGGCTGCGCCGGCGCCGATGCAGCAGCCGCGGGACTGCGGGAACAGGAAGGCACCGCGCGCCGCCTCGGCACCGACTTGCAAAGCCCACTAAATCTCTAGCCATCCCTTAAATAAAACTTTATGCCGGCTAATAAATTTTAATGCCACTTGTCAGTGCTTGATAACTGCAATCATTTCCCGGGCGAGGGGAAAGCCCGGCGCGCTGCGGCAGCAGGTCGGCCCGGCCGCAGCGGTGCGGTGTGGCACAGTGCCGCGCGAGGACCTGGGCACCTGGCCTTGGCGCGTCCAGCAGAGCACACAGACCCAAACTCCTTCCAGCCTCCCAGCTGCAAACCGACCCTCGCAGGTGTGAGCTGAGGGACAGCACATCTTCTAGGGATGGGAAAACAGCTGCGGCCCTAGGAGAGGAGCAAATGGCTCCCCAGGTGCTGTTCACACTGAAGCTTAATGACAGCAACACCAGCGTGACATGGCACTCTGTTTCGCCTGTATCACGTTTGCTCAGTCAACGTCTTGATTTTCTCGCCCTGCCATTGCACTACCTGGTGCAACCACGCAGTCTGCTAGCAACCGCCGCCGTTACAGGGCACAGCCGGGGTGTCAGCCGGAGTCTGCATTCGGCCCAGGCTGCGAGGGGAGCTGCGAGAGTGCGGTCTGCCCCGCCACGCAACGCCTGCACAGCGGGACTCTGGCCCGTGGCTGCGGCTGCTCAGCCACACTGCAATAATCAATAATGCTAATAATGATTACAGGAGCAGCGTGAATTTCCTATCGAATTAAATCACACAATGAATAATTTTCATGTTTTATTAAACAAAAGCCTCTCTTCTGAAAGGGTTTGATGGTGCTACAGCATCTTCGGCTTGCCACAGCAGAGCATCCCGACGGAGCAGAGCTCAGGCCACTACGGAGAGGCTGGGGCCTTGGATGCAACTTGTTTAATTCTGCATACTGCCTGCCTATCTGGCTTCCTACCTGCATCTATCCATCAGAGACCCGGTGCATAACGTGAGGGCGCAGGGGTCTGTATTAATAGAGCAAATGCACAGTCCTCTGACACCAGCCCTTGTCAAGGACAGAAATAATTCCTGCCTCTGCTTTCTTGCATGAATAACCATAGGCATGGTGCCTGAATGGTGGTGGCATGCGCGGGACCTCTAAATCCCTGCTCTTCTCTCGACTTTCCTGTCTTCAGCAAGGAGAAACGGTTTGCAGGAGCGGGGCCCTTGCCCCGCGCTGTTGGTCTGCGTTCACACGGGCGCCTTGTACGCCAGGGTTTCCTTATTGAAAGAATAATCAAAATTTTTTTCAGTTTTCAAAAAAGCTTTGGGGGCCACCAAATGTGTTGAATTTCACCTAATACACATAAAACGTCAGTAGTCGGGAAACAGTGTGTCTCATCCCTAATCCGAAACGCTTTCCCAGCTTTGCTCAGCGCTCCGAACGTGGGACAGGCACTGCGGTTTGTCCGGCTGCCGCTGCTCGGCCCCCTCCGCCACCGCGAGGCCATGGGACCGGGCAGCCCGGCCGAGGTGGCAGCTGCCGCTGGTGGTGGCAAACCTCCCCAAAGCCCCGTCCATGAGCCTGCTGACGGATGCTCTTGCTCGCAGGGTGTTTATGTATTGCCCGCGTTATGCAGCACAGCAGTGGTCGAGCCCCAGCGGCCGCAGGGCTGGCCCAGCAAAGCCGGGTGTGGGGAATCGCCTCTGACGGTGGCGTGCRGGGACGGATTGGATTTACCTTGCTGGGCAGGGAAGCATCGCGCAGGCGGGAGACGTGCGCGGGAAGGAACGGCTCGCTTTGCATAATAGCATTTCCTTCCTCCGCTTGCCTCGCATGCCGCCTTGCAGCACGGCTGCACACTGAGATTTCATGTAATTTTGTTTTAGTGCAGAATTTAATGTTAAGTTTAAATATGTAATTATCTTTAATTGAAATTACATCCATGCTTTTCATTAACAAGATGCAAAGAGCGAGCAGTATAGCGCAGAGCTGCAAGCTCCAGGCTGCATGACGGCTGCAGACCAGGTTGCATGCTTGCGTGCATGCAGACCGCGGCGCTGCGCTTGTCCCGCGCCGGCACCCCGGGGCCCCGCAGCGCCCGGCTGCCGGCCCCACGGGTGCCCCTGCTCCCACCGCTGCCCTGGCCCCCGCCGAGCCCCCCCGAGCTGCAGGCGCCGAAGCCGAGCCGGCTCCGCTGCTGCTTCGGCTCCGCTAGAGCACCAAGCGCGCCGGCGGAGGCCACGGCCCGGCCCGCGGGAAGCAGCGGGCAGCGCCGCCGGGAGCGAAGCCGCGTGGCCCGGGAAGCGCCCCGGGAAGCGCAGCGGCGTCGCCCCGCGAGCGCCGCGGCGTTGCAGCGCTGCGGGGCCGTGGGAGCGGCGGCGGCGGCGGCACCGCGGCTCTGGTCACAAGGGGGTAGCATTGGTACGGCTCTGCAGCGCTGCCAGCTAATGTCACCGCTCTGCTACACAATGGCTTTAAAATAATTGAGGTCTAACCCCTTTCAAGAGAACATATATTGGTTTCTTTTTAAAAGTAGCCAAGGAACAATGCATTTCCATAAGTGAACGTAAAATTGCATTTAGAAGCGACCACAGCCCCTCTGTCATGTTGCATGGAAAAAATCATCTGTTTCTAGATTTAGTCCTTTTCAGACCTTAAGGTCAGTGATTCAAGTGGACATTAAACTAATACACCAAGACAACATCGTTACAATTGTCTGGTGGCTCTTCTGAAAACCCATTGGCTGGTCCAAATTCTCATACTTCATTTAGAGCTGTTTTCCAGCCAGCTTTGTTCTCTCCRTGAACTCTAGGGTTTTACCGGGGTGCCCGTTTATTCATCTTTTAAAAATCAGCGTGGTCCACGACATCCTCTGCATCTTTATTATTCCGATGGGGTAATCCGTCCCTTCAAAGTGACACCGGTTGAAAGGGAACATGCGGGAACCGGCCCCGGTGCTGCAGGCGGGTTCCCAGCGCTGGCTATTATTATTTAGGAGCTCTGGTCTCTGTGAAGAAAAGGCTTGTCAGAGTCATATCTCAGCAGCCAGCACTTGCCACAGACCTTGGTGCAGGCTGTGAAAAGCATTCTACATTTTTGATGTAATGTTTCCTAATGTTTCACCCAACGACCCATAAATTTCACAAGAACAAGCCCATAAAGGGTTTGTTTGAGGAGAAAAGGACAGATTGCAATGGGCTGTAACTCTGCGGAGTGAGAGGCCTTTAAAGAAGCTCTTGACAAACAGCGAAATAAGTGGCGTGCATGCCCAGACCCATCCGTCAGGGAGCCGAGCCCGCCCGGTGCCGCCAAGCTGAGCACGGTCCTTGTCCCACCTCGTCAGCTAAATTCAAATTTTGCCCAGCGATTGCATTTCAAAAGCAAGAAGAAAGGTCCTTCTGCGCGCGAGCGCTCGCGGTGCTCGCCGGCAGCGCTCCGTGAACTCCGCGCGGTGCCGCCACCACGCAGCCGCTGCACCTTCGCGTTTCCTATGGATTTACACTAATGCTCCTCAGACTCGTTAGCAGCAGCCAGCRAGACAATCAGCACGTGCTAAAGTCCTGCTCTGACAGTGCAATCAATTAAATATCAATTAATCAGTTAATCAGCGCAGAGGGTACGCGCAAGGCGGGTGATGGCGAGTGCCTAACCCTGAGCGTGTCAGACCCCGTGCGCGCGTGCCGCTCGCGAGGTGCTGGCGCTCCTGCCGGGAGCTCGCGCACGGCAGCGGCTAAGCGCTTCCCTCCCTCCGCCTCACCCGCGCCTGCCGCTTCTCCCACCCTCGCCTGCAGCTCCGGCTCCGGCACGGGAAACCCAGTGATGCCGTGAGGCCGGACAAGGAGCTGGCTGCGGCCGTGGACCTGGCCGCGGACCCGGCCGTGCGGCGAGCGATCCGCCYGCCCCCGTGCCGAGCCCTCCGGAAGCCGCCGCTCCTTTCCGTAGACCCCCGTAACTGGATAACTGGCTCTTTTAATCTT
Organism: Apteryx rowi; assembly: GCF_003343035.1. Classification (NCBI taxonomy): domain Eukaryota; kingdom Metazoa; phylum Chordata; class Aves; order Apterygiformes; family Apterygidae; genus Apteryx; species Apteryx rowi. Next base: position 1,456,487 of record NW_020447420.1, on the reverse strand, counting down.
GTTACTAAATTGTAATGGAATTATCCCTCTAATCCTTTGGAGCAAGAGCAGAACTCAGCCACCAATATAAAATTAAAAAAAAAAAAAAAAAACACCCTACAGTAATCATAGATTTTAAAAGTATTTATTTTGTGCTGCCCCCACATAGGCTGTACACAGAATTTTGTTTTGGAGGCACAAGGCCATGCAGCGCACTTTGCGGCTGCAGCGTGATTAAGGCCCCTGTAATCTGCCGCGTGCGGAGGTGCGGCGCTTCCCGGCACGGCTCCCTCCGCGCCGGGCTCCCTGCTGACGGGGCTGCCGGCTTGCGGGACAAGGGAGGTCAGGTGGCGCAGGCGGCTTTCCTCCGAAACCTGGCTACCTTGGGGCAGCGGGGCCAGGGCGCCGAGCCGCCTTCCCAGTGGGACCGCTCGCTCCCCGCAGCTGCTTCCTCGCGCGCGCAGATCCCGCAGCCACCCCGTCTGTCCGTCCGTCCGTCTGTCCGTCCGCCTCACCGCGGGGCTGCTGCCGGGACGGGGACGAGCGCCTCGTGGCCGAGCACACGGGACGCCAGGAAAGCACATTTGCTGGAAGCGCCCGGCAATGGGAGCAGGAGCGCGGCCAGCGCGGGAGCGCCGGTGCCGGGGGACGCAGCCGGGGCCACCGTGGGAAACCCTTGCCTCGGCCAGCCCCTGGAACAGCAGCTCCTCTGCCTTTCTCTCCAGCCCCAATAGCTCCCAAACCCCTCTCAGAATTTTTTTCCCCTTTTTTTGTTTTCAAAACGCAGTGAGCATGGTGCGAGGCGGCGCTGGCGTAGGGCCGGGGCCGGGGCGGCACAGCGGAGCACGGCGAGGGCGCAGCAGGGCAGCTCGGGGCCGGGACAGGCCTGCAGGGACACGTGATCCTGCACGCTGGGAAGGGCCGGGAAGGGGCCGGGAAGGGCCCCGCTCGCCACCCGTCACTGCGCGTTTGCTGACCTTTCTGGGAATATCCCTCGGAAAAGGCTAAGCGCCCCGGCCAGCGTGGGGGTCCCGCGCTGCGCTGCGGCCGTGGGGTGCAGGGACGCGCGGATGCAGGGACACAGGGGTGTGGGGATGCGGGGACGCAGGGACACAGGAATGCAGGGACATGGGGACGCGGGATGGGGCCATCACGCCTCCTCCACCCGGCTCCTCCCCGGRGGCCCATTTCTAATGGCGAGAACTTCATGCAGCGCGCAGAGGATGTTTGGGAGAAACTGATGGGATTTTGCCCTTAATGGAGTGAATGCTGTGGTATCCCCAGGGCAGCACCCCCATGGTGGTACCACCAGGGTGGTATCCCCATGGCGGTATCCCCAGAGCAGTATCCCCAGGGTGGTATCCCCATGGCGGTATCCCCATGGCGGTATCCCCAGAGCAGTATCCCCATGGGGGTATCCCCAGGGTGGTGTCCCCAGGGCAATATCCCCAGAGCAGTATCCCCATGGGGGTATCCCCAGGGTGGTATCCCCAGGGCAGCACCCCCACGGTGGTATCCCCATGGCAGTATCCCCATGGCGGTATCCCCATGGCGGTATCCCCATGGCGGTATGCCCAGGGTGGTATCCCCCTGGGGGTATCCACAGCCGGCCGGGGCAGCACCCCCTCCGCTCCCGCAGCATCTTCCTGTGCCCGTGAAGGATTTCCGCACCGGCAGCCCCCCTGGATAACTGTGTTGCAAAAGCCTCACTCTGAATATTTAATAGAATTATTGCTAGTTATCAGCACAACTAGGTGATAAATTACGAGCAGTCTTTACACAACACGAGGCAGAGCCATTAGGGGGTTTCAATCACATTTCCCACCCTACCCCCTTGTCAAAATGACCATGAATTAAAAAGAAAAACAAACAAACAGCCTGCCCCCACTGAGCTTCATTGCTTTAAAGCACGGGGAGGGGGAGGCAAGGAAATGCCCGTAAACTTCGGCCCGCCGCAGCCGCAACTTTCCTCTCCGTCCCCGTGCTCCTCTCCCGCCRCCCCCCGGCAGCGTCCTCGGGTTTCGCCTCCCCGCACCCCCTCGGCGGTATGTGAATGAGGTGATCTTTTAGCTGCCCTTTGTCTTGGAAAAAAATTAATTCTCATTTGCATTACCTCGACTAAATGTCACCCACCGATATTTTGTTAGACATTAGCAATGCTGGCAGAGAGGGGCACGGGATAATTGCGTTCTGCCTAGCGGTGGGATTTACATAATTTCAGACAGCAATTAAAGAATCCCTGGGAATTTTTTTTTTTTCTCTTCCAACCTCTCCTACAAAGAAAGTGTTCGTTTACATTAAGCGCTCAGCTCCTCGCTGTTCATTTGCATAAAATTAAAGGTTTTTGTGTTCTGGAACAGCAGGGTAACATTTAAAATTCCGTTTCAAAAAGCTCACCTTAGAATAATAAAATGTTAATATCATTTCACAGGCTGGAGAAGGTTGCCAGCTGCCTTTCACTTCAAACTTTTATCCAATACTGTTTGGGTGGGTGATATTATTATTATTATTTTTTGTTAAGATATAAACTTTCTTGAAAAAGTGCGGGGAGGTAAACGCGGCCAGCAATGGGTCTCCGCGGGGCTACTCCAGAGCAGAATGTTTGTTTACTCCATAGTTTTTTAATTAAAAAATCATGAAAAAGAGCAGCAGCGGAATATTACAGGCTTTAATGTGCCGTCGTGCTCCAGACCGGGAGAGGAAATGCAATTCGGACCCAAACCCTTCCGTTTGCTCCGGYGGACGTGGAAGCGGCTCCGCAGCCGCCCGAGCTGCGCCAGCGCCGAGCGGCATTTCGGGGGGCTGGGGTGCCCCAGTCGGGGTCCCGGCACCGTGCGGAGCGGAGCCGTGCAGCCTCTGCGCTGCCGCCGTTTGGGGCTGCTGCAGGATTGTGGCAGAAAGGGTTTCAGTAAAAGCGAATCCCAATTCCGGCCGCTGGTGTCTGACTGGTTCTGCAGTGGGCAGAGCATCGAGCGCGATCCGCCCTCCCTTGTGCCCGCACCTGGTTCCTGCTCAAACCTCCGGGCTGCTAAAACTCCTACCTACCTGCCGGAAAATGCCAATTTTTGTCAACGATTTGCACAGGGAACCTGCACCTTCAGAACTACGACATGTATGAAAGCGGGACGGACTCCGAACTGCAAGCGCGCAGCTCGCTAACGACTCGTTATAAACGTTCCCCAAACCGTCCTGTGTCCGCGGGAGGTGGGACTCGCCGTCGCGCCCCCGTGCAGACGCCGTCAGACGGGGCGGCGCGCTGCCCCCCTCGCGGTGCAAAGCTCGCAGACGACGCGTGCGCCGGGCCGACGCCAGCGAGCGGCCGAGCCGCGCGCTGCCTCCTCGACGGAGCCTTCCGGGGAGCTGCGGGCTCTCCAGGCGCTTCTCGCTCCTGCTTTTCACAGTTTTAAAGCCAGCTCAGCAGCGGTCCGCACCGCGAGCGAGCGCAGCAGCGAGCAGGCAGCGATGCAGAACAACGTGTTTTACTCCAAAAAAAGCACAGCAACATGTCTGCTCTGCAAATGCCCTGAGCTGCATCGAGCAAGGTGCGGCAGAAGTAGGCGCAGCCGGAGAGGAGGCTGCAAAGAGAGAGGTTTAATGCACGAAATCCCCGTGTCGCTGGGAAGGAGCCCCCCACGGTCCCGGTCCCCTGCTGCGGACGGGCCGTGCACATCCCGCGGGACGTCGCAGCAAAAACGGGCTGGGAAACGCCGCTGCAAGGACAGGAGGCTTTAATTCATCAAGGAAAAGCTTGCATTTTTCCATTGCACTCGCATTTAACGTGCTGTGAAGGTTTCCCGCGTTTCTGCCGTGGGGGAAGCGGGGACGGACATGGGTGGAAACACGGCGGCGCTGCCGGCAGAGGCGGATGCGCTCCCGGGCGCCGGCACGCGCCGCCATCGGAGAGCCAGCCGCAGATTTCCATACCCTCTTCGAAACTCAGAGGTTCCCGTCTCGTGGGAAATGTTAACATTTCAAAACCCATTTGCCTTCTGGATGGGAATGAAACAAATATTTGCAAATGGAAATGAGAAAGATTGGCTTAGGAATTTGTTTCAGAAAAAGTCATGAATTCATTTTAAAATTTTTCATTTCAAAATTTGTTTTCATTACTTTTACATTATTTTATGACATCAGTAGTAGTGCATAATGTGACCTGTCATATCATGTCAAGTCATGTCATAATACGCATAATAGTAGTAGAAGTGCATAATATTACATGTCATATTGACATAATCAGAATATTCTATTATTATTGACTTTGTCAAACTAATTACACCATCAAGAGGAAATACTTTGCTCTAGAAAATAAGATTAAAAGGTGAAACCTATAAAAATTAATAGTTATTTCTATTTGCAACTGAGTTTTTATGTATTTTTATAAAAATAAATGTTTAGAATAGCATATGATGCCATGTTATGCACTGCTACAATGCAATCCCATGAAATAATGTAATAATAAAAATTAAAACAGCCCAAGTAAAATTGTCAGTTTGAAACTATTTCAGTTTTTTTTAAATAAATGGTTTTCAAAAAAAAAGAAATTCTTTTACAGATGAAAATTAAAAGATCCCATTATGAAATAATTCATGTGAAAATAGCAGTGCTAATGGACTGTTAGAGAAAATTCTCCGGTAGTTCTGAAGAATTTGTGAGAGAGGAGCAGCGCCGGCGTTATTTTCCCGTTGAGCCTGGTGCGCTGCACAACACCTGTCTGTGCAACAGCCGTGCACACGAGCGTGCTCGCCCGCTGCAGCCCCACCGGTGCAGTCACGTGTGCAAGTGCGTGCATGCATGCGCACGCGTGTGTGTGCATGCGTGTGCACATGGGAGCACGGCGCTCCGCTGTGCCGGTGGAGCTCCCCCCCACGCCCTGGCTCTGCCGGGAATTCTAATTGACTTGACACGTTATAAATTGCCTAACTTGGTTGTGATTGCTGTGAAGAATGGTACTTTAAAGGACTCAATATCTGTATATCTCCCTTTGATAAACATTGGCTTGCTGAGCTTAGATCTTATTTATTTACCCTTGGAGCAGGTTCATTACTATGTATTAGGTAGATATGACATATTTATGGAAATATGGGGACTCTTTATGGAATATATTAAGATTAAATAAATCATTTACTATGTGGTCAAGAACTACAGCAATCCTGATGAATGATTCTATGATTTTTTTTGATCTTTGTATAATTTTTTGAGAGCCATCCGTTTTGTCCTCCTGGAATTTTGCAGAATTTCCTGCACCACCCATAACGGACTTGGAAATGCAAAATATATACATTTATTTGGGAACAAAACTTCAAGCCTCAACATTTTCTAAACCCGATGCAAGGTCGGAAGGACACAGCGAGCGACGGAGGTCTGGTGCCAGCTGATGGCAGCCAAGGGCGCGGAGCAAAACACAGGGAAGAGCCGCGACGGCGCAGCCCCGAGGCAGCGGCAGCAATCGGCCTTCCCAAATCCTGCGGCAGCCGACCCCGGGAAGGCATTTAGCAAGCCTGAGAAATGATTCTGATTTCATTATTCCACGTCATTCCATTCACTGTAATCCTGCTCCGCGCATCCATTAGCCAATGAATTTACATATCTAATGGTGCATTTTCACAAATTAGTGGTAATTACATTTAAAACAGCTATTTTGATACAAATCAATGAGAGCCGCAGCTAATGACATAAACGCTATTCCGCATGTCCCCTGGCCTCATTACGAACATCTAAGGAGATTCGCAGCGCACAAACCGCATTAGAATAATGGTGCAACGCCGCCGACAAACTCGCAGCAAAGCGCTTTTCGGGCGGGTGCAAACCACCGCGGCAGGACCCGGCGGAGCAGCACAAAGACGCGTTCACGGCTGCCCGGCAGCTGCCAGCCTTCGAGTTCTGCTCTTCTGCGCTTCTTCCAAAAACCTGCTCATATTTTAATGGGAATGCACATCGTATTACAAAAACAGCAGCAGCGTGCAACAAAAGCGGAGGTCTGCTAAGGGGAGCGGTGCTGCCCCGCGCACGGTGTGCAGCCCTGCATGAAGCGCGCCGGCCGGCGGAGCAGCAACGCAYGGGGCAGAGGCCGTTTCCCCTCAATTCAGGACACCCAGTAAAAGCCTACAAATACTTGGGATTCTTAAGGATAGTTAAGTAGCAAACTATCTGTTGATAATAAAATTTGCTTGCTTCTCACAGATATCCAATTTGCCTACTATCCAAAGAAAGGAATTGGGTGTCTGCTTCCTAAATTGTTTTAATCTCTGGCAAAGAGCGCTTCTGGCAGAGTTCCTCAACTGGAAAATAGGAAATGAGTTCGAAACAATAGGCAAACGTGAATAATGCAGAGCGTAAGATGTTTGATCTCGATCTGGAGGAGCGGCGCCGAAGCCGATGCTCGGGCTGGGCTCCGTGCGGCGGCCCGAGGAGGTCGGGGCAGCCGGGCTGCGCGTGCCTCCAGCCCGGTGGTGCCGCGCGCCCGTCCCGCGGCGAGTTTTGGGCACGGATGCCGCATTTCTTACTGATTCTTTGCTGCGACGGCRGCACGCGCCCGTGGCAGCGCCGCGAGCGCCGGCCCCGGCAATAAAGGAAATGCTCTTCCCCATTGCACTAAGTGAAACGATTCAAACCGGGAAAATCTTGATAAAAGTTTAATTAGGAAAACTGGCTCCATCTGTAACATATCCCCCTTCTCCCCATGTATTAACCCTTTTGCCATAAATCTGCCACCCTTGAAGAAACCTGCCTTTCTCACAAAACCTACTCAGGGTTCACATTATTTTAATCAGTTAGAGGGGTTTAATACATTATTGATTTTTAGGAGAATTGAAAAAGCTCCCGTATTAAGTCCAGGTTGCTTATTCTTTCTGTATATGACATTCAGGTACGTGTGAAAAATTATACCAATTATGAAATCAGCCATTTACTGCTTCAAAGTGCAATCAGTTGTCACACTGGAAAGCACTTGCTCCTGAATATTATTAGTTGGGCTATGTGCACAGGAAAGTGCTGAGAGGAAAGACTTTAACCAAAGGGCAATTGCATGAAATTTACTTAGAAATAGCTATTTATCACCCTTGGATTTCCTACTGTTCAAATCCACTGCAGACACTTTATGGAATGAAACAGCCATCTCACCAACGTAACTCAGCCAACTGAGGGAGTTTTTTCCTCACTGACATTAAATGAAAAATTTAGAAGTCATTGTAACAGCTTAAAGATGCATTATCCTTTTTGATGTGCAATTTTAGCTTCATATCAAAAGCCATATAAAATAACCCCCGCACAAACACAAAAAAGGAACTTTTAAAAGTTTTATGACATGTAGTTCATCTTACCTTTTATGCATCTAACAGGCACCGTTTCTCCTGCTGTTCTCAGAGACCATTGCATGATTACCACTATGGGGGAGAAAATATTGCCATAGCAGCAGCAAAACCAACTGAAGGAAGGATTAGTCTCTGGAGCATGGGAAATAGAGGGGGAGAAGCYGAGCACGGCAGTGCCAGCACATTCCTCCGGAGCGAGCGCGCCGTGGGATTGCAGGAGAGCTGCCCATTAGAGAAGCCTTCGGTTRTGTCACAAACTGCCACCATTAATGGCTTTTGCTGCAGGCAATGAAGTGAGAGGGGACATAAATTAGAGAGGGTACGTTCAAGAGAAATTTCTAGCTCGGTAAAGATGTCTTGTCTGCCCGTTTCCCGGAGCGGACAYGGATTTCAGGCGGCAAGGTCAACGCTGTGCCCTCCGAGCAGGGATGGGGCTGGCCGCGGCATGCCGCCCAGCTCCAGGGACACACGGGAGCAGCAAGGGGTGCGACCGGCGAACCTGGGGTCGGATCCGGCCGCCACTCCCGGACCGGCTCCCCATCACCGGGCCCGCCTCGGAAAAGGGGAAAGCCGGGCTTGGAAGATCTGGAGGTGGGCTGGAGCCAAGGTGTCTGAGCAGCAGCGCCTGGCTCTGCCCRGGGGTCCCGGTGGCCCCGGCGCTCCGAGGGCAACCCGGCCCCCCGGAGCTGCTCAGCTCGCGTGGCCGATCCCCACATGCTTCCCGCGGGCTCCTGCGCTCCGGCTTGGAAGTGCTCCTTCTGCAGCCTGCAACTGCTGGGCTGGGCATGAGCGGCTGCTCTGACCATCCCCACGGAGAACGGTTGTGCTTGGTGTTATYCGCACAGCCCAGCGCCGGCTCCGGGGAACACAGGCGACTTCCCAGTGATCCTGTTCTGGAATTCCAGGACCGCAGGGAGTGGGGGACAGGGAAGCACGGGAATGCGCTGCCTCTGCTAGGTGCGCCGCAGCGGCATGTGAGCCGCAGACCTGCCCGGCACCGCGTGCTGCAAAACGCACGGACAATAAAGTCTTAACGGACGACAGCAACGCGAGATCTAATAGCTCTTTACATAGAAAAAATGTAAAAAACAGAACACTTGCTATACGTTAACTTAGCAAAGGGATTGTTATAAATACCATTTCATTTAATAAATAGTAAAGTATTTATAAATGAACCATTTCATAAAGTGTTACCAATTTCCCCATGCACAATAATATGATTTGCACAAACGTTTGTCCTTGAGGCAATAGAAATTTTCTTTGCAAATCAATCCTTACAAGGATTGTAATTAGTATCCGTTAAGGCAGCTAGCAGTACCTGTAGCTGTATTTCTCCCATAAAAGCCTTGATTGCTGCAAGCTCTCTCACAAAGCTAACGACACAGAAGGAAAATGCACACGTCGTCTAGACTATTCATTTTAATCAGGCAAGAGTGATTTTTTGTGGCCCATTTGATATGACTTTTACACAAGATACAACCTCGCTCCACAGGGGCTGGCAGAAAAGGTCAACACTGCTGTATAAAAATACATTTAAAGAAGGAGTTTAGAAAAGCGAAAACTACAGATAAGGRCCAGCATTGTTTGGACAGAGCTGCAAGTGTGATATCAGCTATTTGATGATTTCTGAGAAATTTATAAATCTATCGCTCCCGTGTAAACGCTCGAAAATTAAAGGCTGAAGCCAGGGGCTGCTGCCGTTGGCAACGGGATGCGGAGGCGAACGGCCGCGTGATGCCGCGCACGTTGGGGTTAGGGCGCTACGGGCTGGCCGTGCGGAGGGACCCCTGGCTGCTGGGATGGGACGGGATGGGATGGGAGCGCCGGCGCCTGGAGCTACCTCCAGCCGGTGCTGGCCCCCGACAGCGACTCCCCAAACCTGGCAGGAGCAGCCTTTGCCTAAAGCCCTCTTTTGCTGCCCAAACCGCATCCATGAGTGTTTTGGGGCGCCCGCAGCCCCGGGAGCCGGGCAGGGAGCTCCTGGCCCGGGGGGACGGGGGACGCGGTCGTGGGCCAGGAAGGGCGACCCGCTCCTGGGCTAATCCTGGCCCGTTAGCGCGCTCGTGCTGGTGCAGCACGTACCCTGCCAGCTCCCTCACGCTTAAATCAATGTTTTTCAGACTCTGTCATTATTACACGCTGTTCCAAAGCAGTGTTTTGTTGGATACAGTTTAGCTAATACTGCTCTCGATGATTAGTGCGAGTGCAAAATAAAATTAGCGACCCTCCTGTGGCCAGCGGGAACAACACGCGCCATCCCCGCAGAGCCCGTGCCGCTCTCAATAGCGGCTCGGAGCACCGGCACAAAGGGCCCCGTGCAGCGCGCCGCCTCGTCCCGTCCGCCGCGAATTAAACCCCGCTTCCCAGACGGGAGCTCTGCAAGCTGGCTAGCAAGGGCCACTTCCCACAGGGAAATCCTCTGCTCCCGGGCAGGAGCCCCGAGCAGCCGGCACCCCCTGCTCACCGCACCCCGTGCTTGCACCCCGTCCTTGTTGCACCCCACACTTGCACTTTGCGCCGCGAGACCCCGCGCAGCCCTGCTCTGCCGTCTCCCCCTCTCCCGCCGAGGGGCTGCCGATGGGCAGCAGCTTTGAAACGAGCCTCCGAACGGAAAGAGGAGCCCTTTGATCTCTGAACGCCGGAGCACGTCACAGCAGCACGGGAACCGCTTGCCTGGAAAACCCCAGTGCTGTTGGCTGCACTGTAAATGCCACCAAATAGCACAGCAGGAGCTGGATTATTCCGTGAACAGAGCCTAAAATCCTAGCTTTAGGCCCAGGTTTCAGCTGTAATCACCCCATTCATTGCCTTTGTGCACAGCCGCTCCATTCCCCGCCCCGCAAGGCAGCACCGGGGCAGGGGCTGACGCACGTTGTTCTTTTCCCCTCCAAACGAGCAAGAGGCCAAGCATCAGTAAGATCATTGATCTTGAGTGTTCACCTGTCCTCCCGAGCAAGGAGGAGGTTAATTTATCACAGGATGGAGAAAACCCAATCTTTAAATTCCCTGCTTGCTCTTAATTAAACAAAAACCTAGCAGGTTTGCTAAGCCTTGCCCTGAAGACCCGGCTGCAGTGGCTCCATGGCCGAGGACGGGTCTTCTCTCTCGCCAGCAAAGACGCATTGCAGCGGGGCAAGACTGCCGGCTGGGGAAACGCCTGGACAGCCAGATGTGCCAGGCTGCCAGATGTGACTGGTTCTGACCCCGCAGCACATCAGCCTCTGGAGCCGCACATCTGGGCTCCGGTGCCCTCTCCAAATGCATTAGCCTGCGTGGAGAAGGGCAGGTGTGCAGACAGGGATGTGGTATTTTAGAAGTGACATCGCTTGTGCCCTTAGAGAAAATACAGCCCCAAAGCCAAGAACCTCCGGGGTGCTCCAGCTCCTGCGAGCCCTCCGCAGCACGGGAATCAGCAGCTGCACGCACGGAGACAGCGAACTGCTGCCGGAAGAGCACCACCTCCTACGCCATCAGCTCCATCGGGGTCTTCTAACGAGKTGCACAGGGCACCGCAAGCTCTGGACGGGAGCGATGGGCGCACACGCTGCCAGGACGAGGTGCCCGAGCCTCACGCTGGCGGCACGAGCGAAGCAGAGCGCGGGGGGTTTCCAGGCCAGCTGGGCCCGGACGCTGCCCGGCCACGCCGACCTGCTGTGGACAGCCCTGGCGCCGGCTGCTCCCAGGCAGTCGCCTCCCGCCCCCCGGCAAAGGCGCCTGTTCTGCACCTGGCGGCATCCAGCACCGAAGCCGGCGTTCCGGGGAGCAACGCAGCGCATGGCACGAGCAGGGGAAATGAGCTCACAGTCAGTTATCAGCCAAAAAAATAATGAAGGAACAAGCCAGCAGAGCAGAGCCGCGTCGCGTTGCCCCAACCAGCCGAGTGGAGAATTGGATTTCTCGCCGGCTCCCCAGCAGCGAAGCGTCTCCGTGCCTGGCCCCGTGCGTGGGCAGGGGAGCAGGGCACCGCGGGGACGGGGCTGCGCTCCAGGCCCCATCAGCGCCGCTCTCCCTGACCTGGGCTGTCCAYGGATAACATTTAACTGTCGCTGCGGAGCTCGGAGGCGTTTCCTCCCGGCCTGACCGCGCAAGGCAGCGTGCCGGAGCCCGGGGCAGCGGGACGGCTCCCGGCTGAGGGGTTTGCAGAGACGGTCGGGGTTTGCAGAGCTGAATGTAAAGAGCTGCCTGGACCAGTTTGGGACTCCTTCCTTCCCTTTGAGTCCTTCCCCCCCCCCCTTTTTTTTTTGCTTCCAGAAAATACTTCTGGGAACGCATCTCTAGTGTCAGTGCTCTGCCCTCGCGCGTCAGCAGCAAGCCTGGGAAATCAGGCGGTGCTCTGGGACACCCCAGCAATGAAGCACAGGCAGAAGTAAAGGAATGGAGAGCTGCCAGGGAGGGCAAACGCAGCACCTCCTGGTACGCGCTAGCGCAGAGGCGTCCAGCTCCTCTGCCGCTTGYCCTACAGGCAAAAACACAGGGCTCAGCCCCGGTGAAAACCCACAGGAAACTGGCTTTGATTTCTCCCTAGAGAGAATTTATTTTTTCTTTATCTTTTCTCACATTATTGCAAGTGCCATCATGATGAGGAAAAAAACCTACAAAACTATTTATCATGCATGTGACCACCAGGGTACCACAGCTGGTCCGGGTAAGTGTTTCGTCTCATATATTGCACAGATCTCAGACCCATTTCTGGGAGCATTCTCAATTCGCTTTTGTAAAAGGAAAAGAGATGGTCTGAGTGCAATAGACCTTTAAAAAAAAACCCCACACCCAGACACACAGCTGAGGAGGGTGTTGAACCGAAGCTTGCAGCCGCTCGGCTGCAGCGCGTTAGCTTTGCTAATTGCTCGCCAGGCTCTGCTGCAGCCTGTGCGCCCCGGCCAGCCCTGGCACCCTCACACCTGGGGACAGCTCGCAGGACCTGAGCACCGGCAGTGCCGAGCTTTCCTAGAGGCTGTCCCACGTGGTTTTGCCAAGCTGGGAATTGCGGAGCAGGGGACAAGACACCTCCTTGCCCTGCAGCGTGTGCAAACCTCACCCGCAGCCCCGGCGGCAGTGACCGACGCGGGGCAGCCCGGGTCTCCGCAGGGCGGGAGCAGCACCCGGCGCAGCGACGCATTTCAGCCGTTCAGGAATCGCGCAACAATTTTCAGCTCCATGCAAACGTTCACAGCCAAGTTATAAACTCCTGCAAAATGCTGACAGACCCTTAGCGACAGCAGTGCTAGCAGGTGCCCCCATAATGAATGTGCTGAATGACCTACCAAGCAAAGTTATTGAGGCAAAAAGCGCCGCGGTCATTCAACAAACAATTAGAGAGCGTCCTGGTGGGGACAGAATACTAACCAGGGAAGGAGCTGAGTAAGCACCCTGCCTTACCCCCAAATCCTCCTCTCTCCAGCCCRGGCTCTGATCTATAGCGTGACTCACTGGAGCTCCAATAAAGCTTTGGAGATTGTTATGCTAAATGAGAAAAAAAGTAATTGCCTTTCCCACATCTAGAACTCCAGATATATAACTTGGAGAAATATAATTAGCTGCTAACTTCAAAGATGCATTGGAATTTTTGTAATGGGCATTGAGACCTCGTATTAAAAAAAGCTAAAAGAAAAATGATACACTCCTTGCAAATGGAATGAGACTTAAAAGTTTTAATTAGGATTCTCAATGCATCTGCAGCTAGGAAAACAGGAAAAATACCCATATAGTACCTTTCTGTTTCAAAGGCATACACTGGGTAAGAAGGTTTTTGCAAAAATRATTCAGAAAAGTGACATCTTTTTGTCTTATGAACAATATTCATCCATTATTGAAAATTAAAGTGATGTTTGTATTGTATTTAATATTAAATGGAGGAAATCTACCTGCCCTTTGGCTCTAGAGAARGGAGGATGTTTAGACCAGGGACAGAGAAAACATTACATTGGATGCCCTGTGCACACAGGGAGAAGATGCACCTGCCTGCAATGCTCCAGGATGCCCCTCTGCTTTGATTCAGAGATGTGCATTTAAAAGTTTCTCCAAGTCTCTTGCTTAGTTGCTGGGACCCTCCTATATCTTCCCATGTGAATAGCATTTTTCCTAGAAAGTTGCCCACATGCCATAAAGTCATTTACACACCAGAGCTACTTACAGAGGAACTCCAGAAAAAACTTATTTTTAGAACCAGCWTAAAAAAGAAAAAAAAAGACAGATAAATGTGCATGTATCTCTCAAGCCAGAGGAAGAGCTGAGGGAAGAGGTTATTTCAGCCAGCTTAGCAGGATTTTTCACAGCTAACTTACTTGCTTAGCCACTGCCCAGAGCTGGCTCAGCAGCGCAGGCTGCAGGCACGGACGAGCCCTGTCCCTTCTGCATGCAGCAGTGGACCCTCATCAATCACCCTGCGCCCCAGCCAGGGCAGAGYGGCCACTTCCCCCTGCACAGACATGGGGCAAGGGGCACTAGCAGGCTCCCCTGCAGAAGAGGGACATTGCAGGGTAACGAGCAGCAAGCCAACAGCCTAACGAAAACAGCCCTGCCCAAACCCCCCCCCCAGGTGCCCCCACCAAAGGCTCATTAGCCCAGTAAGCAGCTGAGGCCCAGAAGGCTTTCACCACCACCCCCAACCACCACCACCCCTGGGCATCCTATAAATTGGGGCTCCAGGCTGTGCTGGRCTGTTCTGGGCTTGCAGTGGAGGGGGAGGAGGGGTGAGGGACCTGCTGCCCTCTGAGCCTGGGCTCTTACATCACCTCTTTAGGGTTGCAGCAGCTCTGCAGTGCCTTAGCACAAGCTCTTTCCTTCTTACTGTCCTAATTTGGGTTAGGAGAAAGCTCTACTGATATCCTGAAGAAASAGTGAAGCTTYRCWRTGCTAAACCTTAGTCCTTTAGGCTCTGACTAGGTTGCAGAAAAGATGTTGACTACAAAGAACGAATACCCTTAGCTCTTTGCTGAGGCCTATGCGTGAGGCAACTGTCGAGAGAACAGAAGACACCCGTGTTTAGGGAAGAAAGACTCAGTTTTCTTAAATCTATGGGTAGGATAAGCTTTCAGGCTCTGAACTCTTCTAGTGCTGCTCTTCCTTTCAATATGTAGTGACTACACTGTAGAACAAACCTTGTTTTTTCCCTCAACTTTGAATAATCCGTTGCCTTTTCAACTCCACGTAGGCTGAGTCTTGCTTTGCTGGCTGGCTCGGGGAGGGAAAAGCTCTGATGTTGCTCCAGGGCTGGAGCGCGAAACGCCGAACCACGGAAGTGCAGAGACTTTCCGTGCCCGCATCAAGAGAAGCAAAGACGCTTCTGTCACTTAGCTCATTTGCGACCAGGCTGGGGTGGCTGACGAGCGCTGACATATTACGCGGAGTATCCGTTCCTGGCAGTAATCTCATCCCTGGGAAGGGCCTGGGTCCTGGGGGARCGGTGGAGTTCATTAGCTGGCAAGGAAAGGGGCGCTTTCTCGAGCGAGCTCACCTGGGTGAATCCAGGAGGAAACRGAGCAGCGCATTCCTCTCGGCTAATTATAAAGCTGCCAGCTCGATAACGAATTGGCACTGGGAAGCCAAGCCAGGGGAGCTGAAGCTTTCAAAGTTGAAAATGTTCCTACGCCGGGGTGGTGGCGAGAGACGGGTGCCGTGCCGTACCATGCCGTGCCGCGGGGCGGCCGGGAACGGTCCCGCAGGAGCGGGCTCTGCAGCTCTCGCGCTGCTTTGATGCCACGGATTATAATTTATCTCATGTTTGGCCACTTGTTGGACGGGGCCTTGATGAATTGTTGATAAACCGTGATACAGGCTGTTGCCTTTAAYGAATTTTTGTGGGGCAGGGTGTGGGAGAAAGAGGGGCTGGAAATGTTCACGGGGAATGGGGAACTTCTATTTTTTTTTGCAAGTCTGAGCTTCCTTTTCCTTTTTTCTAAGTAGAATTCCATGCGCGCTATTTCCAGTGTGAAATAACAAATTCCCACTTCCTGTGCTCCTTGCGTAACATGAGCCAGGCAGGATCCCATCGCCACGTAGCTCCAGAAAGCCCTTATTGCGTATGCATGGGCAAGCGTGTTAGAAATGCCGGACGTGGCAATAACTCCCCGCCTGCCTGACAGCCTCCCCGGCAGCCGGCCGGGAGCCGGGCGTGCGTGAAGGCTGCTCTCACCTCCGGAGCCGGCAAGCGGCGGTGGCGCCTCTGCTGCGCCCAGGGCAGCTCCTGCCGCGCTCCGGAGCRTCCGGACGCAACAGCGATGTCCTCCGCGGCGCCGCGCTGCTCCGCGCGTCCCATCGCCTCCAATAGAGCTGTGCAGAGCCCTCGCCGCTCTGCCGAGCAAACCGCTCTGCGCGGCAGCCAGCGCTGCTCGCCCACAGGCTCGCACTTGATTGCAAGCCTCGACGCGTCCCTTAGCCCCGCTCCGAAAGGGCTGCCACCGTCCGGCCCGCACAGCGCATCAAGGCCGCGTGGAGCGCCGGGAACAGCGAGGGCCGAGCAGGACGGGGAGCGTGGGAACGGCAGCCGGCAGCGCGGGGTGGCAGCGGCAGGGATGCTCACGCAGCGCTTGCAGGAACGACTCATAAACGCAGCCGTTCCCGCCGGGCGAAGGCTGCGGAGCTGCTCCCCAAAGAGGGGTTTCATGAGGATGCGGAAGGACACCGGTCCCTGCAAAGCGCTGCTGTCCATCGCGCACGCTGCGCAGAGGACACCGTACCGAGCGCTGGTAATACAATTTATTTCCACTAGTGAGTGAATTGCCCATAACTCATGACAAGCAGAGCCTCGAGTGATGATGAAGGTCAGCCCATCAGATGTGGAAATAAATTGTATCCTATTACAGCCTCCTATTAGGGGCCTATTTATAGCAGGGGCTTTGCAAACTCCGGGAAGTTTGGGGTTTTCAGCTGGGGTTTTTCCTTTTTGTGTGAAACCTGGCGGTCCGGGCTGGCTCCAGGAGCGGCGGGGGGCTCCAGCGCCCGCAGCCTTCCCGGGCTCCCGCGGGAGCACCGGCAGCCCTCCGCGGAGGACGCCCCGCGCCGGCACCGCGGGAGCCCCCGGCGTCTTCCTGCCAAGGCAGCGTTTTTCCTGCACCTTGCTCCTGCGCTTATCCCCTCTATTTACCTTGCCACGGTAATCCCCAGCTGATGGATAATGTGTGCGGGATGCGGTTTGCCATGGAAACCGGGCCGTGTTTCTTTACGTTTTTAAAAAGATTAATATTTCTCAGCTTGGTTTCATTATTCTGATATTAAAAACCGTTAGTTATGTACCACTTCCCAACCTCCGGCGGCCGGGACGTGCCCTCTGCGGGCACAAGCTCTCCTCTAGGCACGGTAAAGCAAACCCTGGAGGATCGGCAGGGCAAGGTAAAAGCACCTGGTGGCACCGCAGCCGCGAGGTCTGCTCTCCCCGGCGCCTCCGCCTATCGCCGCAGGCAGCGCGGGGCGCTTCGGTGTTTCTGAAAATACTCTGGATGAGAAAAAATGGGACTGTTTCTAAAATCCCGCGTAGAAGTATGCAAGTTCGCCTGCCTCTTATTTGAGTCGCAGATATATAGGCAGAAAGCTGCAGAGATCATCTTTCAAAATCCATTAAATGCAAGAGAATCTCATCACTGGCAAATGAGGGAAGTTACACAGATTTTAATATTGTCCTCCATCTCCTTGAAAAATATTTGAACTTCCAAAGGATTTGGGACAGAGCAAAATTGCTGTGAATTAAATTGCTTTATTCTGTTGAAGTAGGTAGTTTTGGGAAAAGGAAGGGGGACTGCTTGCTAGCAAGTAAAACTGCTTTTCTTTCAACAAATGACTTCTTTAATTTAGATGACTATGGAGGAAAAGTATATTTAATTGTAAGGGAGTCAGAACTATACACTCAGGGGTAGAAATGGAATCTTACATAATTACTTGCTCAAGGAAAAAGATGAGTGATTCATTCACTATGGAAAATGGCTACAAGTTTGGCTCCTTAAAAAAATAACAATATGGGAAAAACATCTGTCTCTTAAACCTCATAAATCTGTACAGTAAAAGGTTTGGGCAAAAACATTTTATTGTTTTTGCTGTCAAGAACACAAAGAATTAAGGGCCATGTGACTTGGTAATTGCTGTGGACTTTTTTCTGACAATAAACATTAAACTTAAAACTGTATTAAAATCATTTGACAATTTTTATGCTTTAAGAGCTGAGAGTGAATAATGTTTTTCGCATATAAAATACTTGCTCTTGTCAGCCTACAAAACTGTCAGAAATAAATTCATCAAAAAAGATTATATAATTAAAAGTCAATTCTTTTCTTTCTCTAGTTTAGGTGGAATTATTTGTTTGTCACTTTTTTCAGGACTAAATTACTGCATTCAGAGACAACTTTCTTTGTTAAGACTGTTATGAAATGTATGATTCTCACAAAGGGAGCCCAACTTCCTCTGCGATGTATCCGTTCAATATCACTTTTCAGCAAATACTTTTAATAGTACCGTTGCTAAAAAGGTGTTTTACTCTGAAGGCGAACAGGAACAGCAATGGAAAGCATGTAAAAATGGTATTTTTATTATTGAGCGGCGTGTAATTCATGGAAAACTGCTGAATTAATCCGAGTTTTTAGGAAACTGCTAGCACTTCACACTGCAACTTGGCTGCTAACGCGAGAGGCGCGCGGTGCCTGACGGCTGAGCAGCGATAGCGGGCTCCTGCCGGCGCAGCGCTGCCGCTAGGGCGGGCTGGGGGGAGCGGAGGGCGCCGGAGCCGGTTTCCGGCCTGCCCTCGAGTTGCCGGAGCCCCAGCGGAGGCGGCAGAGCTTCGCGCCGCGGCGGGTCGCTGCCGGGAACGGAACCCGCTGCGCGGCGGCTGCCCGGGGCCGGCGAATCGGGAAACCTCCGYTCACCCCGAGTGGCGGGGGCTCGTGCTAGGGTGCACCGCGGCCATCGTCCCGCGCGCCTTCCGTAGGTGACGTGTTTATTTGCGAGACGCTGGCGATACCTGCTAAACGCTCTGGAACCTCGATAGCTCCGCAGTCATCATTTAAGACGTTCATGCTCCATTAAAAACAGTTATTTAATACAATAATCATTCAATTAAAAACCTCTTGAAGCGGCTGCCAGAGCCTATTTGTATCCATACAATATTTTAATTGTAAAAAGGCTAAATACGGACTCACCAACTGCGATCGTCAAGCGAACGTGCGGCCGCACGCCCGCGCGGCTCCGAGCAGCTGCGCGGGCCCTCGAGGCTCGCGCGGAGCAGCAAGGGAGGATCCGCCCTGACTCCCGCCGTCGGGACCGTCGCCGTCGGCCGGTCGGGGATCGAGGCGGGGGAAGGTCTGGCAGGGCAGAACAGCTAGGAACGGCTGCGTTGGATTCCTGCCGGCGTTTTCATCGTCCCACACCCTGTATTTTGCCTCATTACATAGGTGCCATCACATAAATATTCCAGTCACTATTGCTTACTGTCAGACCCAATTTAGAAAAGTACCTGTCTGTTACAAATATTTTATAGTACTTGAATATGCAATTTATGTAACATGCCCAGCAAAAGAAATCCATTATACGGTTTTGTCTGATTGAAATTCTGGCATCGTAGCAGTGGGAAAAAATTAAATTATTCTGGAAAGTTGCAGTCCATTATGAAGACCTAACGGCTCCTCTCTGAAAAGGAGCCAACATCCCTTCAGCAGCGTCAGTGCCGTGATAAGAGCGCGGCCGCCCCTTGCTCCGCTCCCAGCCTGCCGGCATCCTCCACGCTTTTGTCAGGAAAACGGGGCTTCTCCGAGCCAGCCGGCGGGCGGCGCCTCCGGAGACGCGGGGCCTGTGCAGGGAGAAACGCGTCTCAGCAGCCGACTCGCCRCGAGCCGCCGGGCGCAGGGAACGACAGCCAGACCTCGCGGAGCGGCTGGCAGCAGAGCGCTTCTTTCCGCGAGCCTCCGAGCCGAGCGCCTCGCTCCCGCGCGGTCTGGCGGGGCTAAAGGAAGGAGCCGGGTCTCTGCCGGCTGCCGCCGCGTCCCCATCCCCGTCCCCGTGCCCGTGCCTCGCGCTCGGAGCCGGGGCCGCCGGCAGCTCTGCTCCCCGGCGCAGCCAGGCTGCCGTTGCCTTCCCACTACCCGCGTCTCCGGCTTCGAGGTCATTTGCATTTTGCAAAGTTGCCTCTCTCTTGCCTTGCTCTGACTAAGTCCATCTGGAGTAAACTACGGGCTTCACTGACCGGAGCAGTTTTGTTTCAGCTGGGATGAAGCGTAGGCAGCGTGTGGCTTCGGAAGCAGCCACACGTCCGCGCGCCTGACCCCAGCGGGGACGCGTTCGCCAGAGCCCCGCGCGCAGCTTGGTGCCTGCGCAGGCGCCGCGGGGCTGGGGGCGGCACGAGCAGCGTCCGGAGGGACCTCGGGGTCTCCCGTCCCGCGCCGCCTCCTGCTCCGGGCAGGGTCCGTCCGCCCTGAGGTCGGTGCTCAGGGCTCCGTCGCGGCCAGACGAGCCCTGCGTTGGCAGGGTTATGACCGCAAGGAGAGCGCGCGGGCAAAGCGGGGCCCTGCGCAACGCCGGGCACCTGCCCGGATCCTGCAGCTGGCGGCTGTAAAAGGTGCTCGGGGCGGGCGCCGCGCGGGTTAACCACCGGCACCGGCTCCCTCCCCGGGCCGGCAGCCGCAGGGACCCCGCTCCCGGCAAACCGACCGCGGCAGCGGGACCAGCGCCCGAACCCTTCCCGCGAGCGCGAGCGCGGCCCCGCGGGAAAACGCAGCGCGGGCCGGGGACGTCCCCTCCGGCACACGGAGGTGCGGCGCTTCGGAAAAGCGCCTGAAACTCTGCCCGCTCCTGCAGCAGAACTTGCTTCACAAGCGTGTTTTGGGAGGAGAAACACAGGTCAGAGCTGCAGCAGAGAGCATTTATTTCCTCGGGGACTTTGCGTGTTACTTGTGGTATATTTTATGGAGAGAGTCGGTCCCATATGTCTTGAGGAAGGCGTTTGGCTAAGCAATGTGTTAACAGTTAGTGTGCTAAGGAGCCTTTGTTTGGGTACTTTAGTTTTGACATTTAAATGCATTTTTCAAATACAGTGAGATGAATGTGATGTCACCAGGGAGTCACGAAGGACTCTCAAGCATAAAAGCAGACGGCTGGGTTTTAATCTTTAACAGCACACTAGCCTCTATCCCTGAAGATCCCTTCAGTAGAAGCTGTGTTGTGCTCTAGGTGCCTAGAATATCAGGCTTTTTATCCGCTTATGACACTCTATATGAAAGAAAAATGTCTGTAATGCAAAAGTGATATTTAATGCCACTCAGACCTTATTTTGTTTGACCATGGGAAATCTAGAGGCTAAAGATCTTTGCAGGTTTTGGCTATAGGAAACGGGTCAAACACAAAATGGGCCTAGACTCAGATTTTTATTTTTATTGATGTATGGCTTCTACAGAACATAAGGATTTTATGGTTTGACTCTGCCAAACATTAACTGTTAGAACATGTTAGAAACTCTTAGAAATTCCTAGAGACCAAGTTTTGGGACACGAGCATTAGCTGTGGTTTAGCCTTCAGAAGTGAAAAGGCTGAAAATACCATAAATAAAGGCTCAGAAAAGGTGTTGGTCTGCCCCTGCTGTCCTCCCAGGGCCGTGCTGGATCCTGTCCGCAGGGAGCAGAGAGCCTGGAGCAAGCCTGGGCGCTCATCCCGTGCAGCGGGTCTTGCGTGAGCATCCCACAGCTTACCTGCGCTTAGCTGTGTCCAAAACGCTGGGCAAGAGGCTCGTGCTCTCCAGCACGGCTAACCGAGGCAGCTCCGGGGATATGGGATTCGAACTGCTAAGAAAATAGCTGTGAAAAAACTATTCCAAGAAATCATTTAAGGAATTGTGAATAAAGAGTAGGTCAGGGACAGGGCCTGTAAGCCCTGGTCCTTAGCCTCACTTTTAACCAGCGGAAGAAATTTGAGAAACATATCTTAGTGTAACTCAGCTGAGTTCAATGTTTACCCCAGAGATTAATTTGTCCTTGTGTCTAGTATTCTACCGAGAATACACAGTGCTTTCATTTTTAAATATTAATGAAGATTAGAAATTTCTCCGCTGGGGAAACTTCGTTGCAGAAATGTAGAAGTATCTTCTAAAGTTAACCCTTCGAAAACCGCGTTGTGGCTTATTAAAAAAGCAGCTGTTGGTGCATGCAGCAGGCTGCAGACACCTTTGCAAGCGTTCGGGGATTTCCCTGCAGGAGCAGAGCTTGTGTTAATACTGTGCTACACGCGGCGTCCTGGCGCCTTGGGGAACGGGGACCGGCAGGGAAGACCGAAGGGCTCTCTTATTTCTCCGGTTCCCCGACGGAGCGGTTCGAATCGGAGCAGGGGGCAGCGGCCCTKGCTGAAGCCCTGCAGAAAGCCCAGCAGTAGCTGTTTCTGCAGCCTGGCACCTGCGTGGGAGTCGCTGCGCCCCGGCTCCTCTTCAYCGCCTTCATCCCAGTCCTGGCAAAGGCTTAAAACTACCGGAGGGGGCTTAGTCCTGTTATTCTGATAACTTATGAAGAAGACAGTGTTTTACTTATTTCCATGAGTTTCTTTACATTGACATTTTTTTCCACTTTGGAGACATCTGTAGACTGTGGTTTTCAGGGGTTTTTATCTTCGGGGAAAGATAACAGATAAACATGAGCAGGCTTTTAATTACAAGATACTGATTGTTGGTTTGCACAGCAATATTTGTTCAGTAAATTGCTAATTAATGCAAAGAAAGTGCCATGTGACTTCAAATATTTGCTTCCATTTACACTACGAAAACATTATTTTGTTTTTCACAATGATCACGATCATGGAGAGGATGAGATCTTTGCGGATGAGACTTTTGGTGGTACCTTGTCTTCTGGAAGCTGCAAATCCATCGGAGCGTGAATCCCGGTGTCCGTGCATTCACCCCGCTCCCGGCAGCGTTTTGGGCACGCGCGGTGGCGCGTATTAGGGAACGGCTCTCGCAGACGGCCGGCTGCGCGCTCGGCCCCAGACAAAATTTAAGAAGTATCGTAGGACTGTTAAATCGAAGGGGCGTCACGTCAGCTCCCGAGCAGCTGGCACGGCGGCTCTTTGGCAGAACCAGCTCGGAGGCAGACTGCTGCCAATTCACTGAAATGCACCGGCAGACGTGCGGAAGTACGGAAACGTCGTTAGAAGAGACCTTTCCAACAGCTATGGGCATGCGCGTTTGACTGGGCGCAAGGACGCAAAACGAAACAGACCTGAAGTGCGTTTGGGAGGYTTGGGATAACAATAGTCACGCTAAGAACCAATAAAAGGTTTGTCTGGCTTTGCTTAGTTGACCTGCAGCTGCCCTGTTGATACACAGTAATTTATAGACGTGCTGGAAAAGCGGGATTTATACCCTGATCATGGGAGAGAAATGCTGGTACATAAAATTGGTAGTACCTTTTGCAGTATATACCTAAATCTTTAATTTTTATAGCAGCTAAGAGAAAAATAAGCTTGCATACAGTACACACAGCATAAAGTGGCCATAAATCATAGCCCTGCTGAGAGCGAAGGAAAGAATCCTGTTGATTCCCCATCCCAGGCTATTTGCAAAAGTGCTGTAACTAATAACTCTTACCAAGAATCAGAGCTGGATCCACATGGGTTTTTTGATTTCCTTTGATGGCACTGAAAAACGGGAACTATTCCTTTGTGGTCATGAAGCAAAAATGAGAAACTGACACTTGATTTGGGACCAGCACAAAACATTTCATTCAGCCAAGGGGAAATTCTTAAGCCTCTCTTAACACTTGAAAAGCAATTGTACCTCTCCCTTTTGTAGGATAAACTTTGCAAATGAAAATGATCATCCTCAAACTGAGTCCAATTTAAACGAAAACATGAAGTTGAGATTTTTTTCAGTGTTTTAGCTACTTTTTAAGGCAGAAATTATTCACTAAATTCAAACCTGACTGATTCTGACTGACTCTGACTGACTMTTCTGACCGATTCTTCTGACTTTTTTCACTAAATTTCTTAGGTGTTGAAGAAGTTCACCAAACGAATCTTCTGAAAATAAAATGAACTTGTGGGCCGTCGGGCTAGCAGCCCCCCTCCCCTGCCCCCAGCTGGGCAGCACGGCTCGAAGACCCGGGTCCCCTTTCGGAGACTTCACGATGGAGGAGGAGGCTGCAGGAACAGGGGAGGAGAGGGAAAGGGGCGATTAATTTAAAGTATGGCAAATGAGTTTGAGGAAGGGGGTTGATTCTCTGCTGTTTGACTCCCTCCGGGTGATAGATCAGGCAGGCAAAGGCCAGACAAAAGCTTTTAAAAGAACCCGAAGAGCTAAGCGTGCCAGCCGGGCTTGACCGCCGCCGGGCGGGACGAGCCGAGGCGACTCGTCCCTGCTGCTCCCGCGCCGCTTTGGCGGAGCCGAGCCAGAGCCGAGCCGCTGGCTTCGGGAAAGCACTTTCCACGGAAATTCAAAAAACATTTGGAGTGCCTCTGCCCATTAAAGAGTGACATTTAGTGTTGTATTTTGAAATATGTCTCAAGTGCCATACAGCATAAAGACCCTAAGGGGACCCATGAGCCAAATGAGATTTCCATGTCAGCACCAGTCACGACCTTTCCTTTACTGCATCTGCTTAAATACAGAAAACATGGTTTTGTTATAAAGTCAAGTCAAAACAGGGATTCAGAGTAAAATATAATATACACTTAGGGTTGCCCTCGGGGACCTTTTTAATGGTTTCACATAAAACAATACTCTGTTTACTGCGAGATGCGTCTCCGCCGAGCGCACCCTGCCCTTTTCCCAGCACGGGAGGATTCCCGGCAAGGCGCTTGCCGCAGCCGCACGGCCTCCGAGCCGCCCCGGAGCGCGGGAAGCGCCTCGGCGTTTCTCCCTCGGCGGGGAGACGTCGCGCTGCAGCGGGTCTCCTCTCCCGCCTTCGCCGCGGAAGGCAGCGAGCGGTGCCCGGGGCTTGCCGCCCCCCCTGCGCTCTGCGCCCACTGCATTGCTCGGAGCCTGCCTGTCCCCAGGCACGTACCTGAGAAAACAGCTTTGGGGGAGGACGATGATACTCAAAGCCTTCCCCTCGCCGAGTCCATCAGCCGCGGCGGAGACGACGGAGGTGCGGCCCTGCCTTCTGTAAACTAAAGCAAACAAAGTGCTAATTGTGAAGCGTTTGAACTTGGTATCCATAAAATTACTTAGTAAGCACTTTGCCTCAGGCACAAAAGACTGGCACAAAGTCTGTTCCAGGCCATTGAATTCCTGTCAAAAGAAATCCCACACCCATTAATTACCATATGACAGGTGCAACGTTTAAAACAAGGAGCACCCGGCCACTCGGCTCTCCTCTGTGATTAATGCCGTGAGTAGCTGTCACAGGTCGRGACACGGCGGGATGGAGGCAAACCTTCCAGTTCAGTATTCCCTGCAAGGCGGCGCGGTTCGAAACGCGACAGGGACCTGTGCTGTCGGGAGACAGGACCCAAGAGAAAGAAACTTTCCACCAGCGAAGGCCGTCTAAGGGCTTTGGTCTTGGGCAGAGCACGGTGGGGATGCACCCGAGCCCTTCAGCCACCTGCCTGCCGCCTGCGTTTTGCACTCACATGCAAACTCCAGTGCACAGCTTGCACGAGTGGCCTGAATTTTCCATGCGTGAAGCTTGCTGTGAGGATGGTAGGAAAAGTCTTTCAGATTTCTACACTGAGAAGTCAGCGTGAGCTAAAGAAAGAGAAGCCACCTGTGGCAAAAGACAGGAAAAAGTAGATTTTTCGGAGGCTACCGAGGTTGCTGTCTTCCCTCCCAGCAGCGAGCTGCCGCCGGTTCGGGCATTAGCTATTCCAGCAGCTGCTAGGCATTTGGAAATGTTTGCAGTGCCTCCCAATTAAAAAACACTTTAGTGGAATGACTCTTTGTCAAAAAACATTTACCTGCTATGCATTATTCAGCGTTATCTTGTTTAAAAAAATGTCATGCAGCCGGAGAGAAGAAATGACACCACATCAAAAAAGTGCCCACCTGCCCGTGCTGCACAGGGAACGGGAGCCGTGCCGCAGGAGCAGCTATTCCCAGGGCACCGAAGGCAAAGCTAAAGCTCCCTTCGCTTCCCAGTTTGGGCCAGTTCCCCAGCAATGGGGCGCTGGGTCTGCGCCATTCCCAGCCCGCCACATCTGTCCGAGCACCCGGCGCTCCAACCGGGATCGGGTTCGGCTCCTCCAGCAGCCCGGCCAGGAGCCGCCGACCGCGCACGCGCCGCCGCAGGGCGCGCTGCCCGCAGGTTTTGCGGGGGTGTTTCCGCTGGAAACAGTGCAGATACGCTTCGTCTATTATTGATACTGTGCTGGGCGCCTTCCGCGAATTCCCAGCATCCAGCAGTCAGCAGCCGTTTGCGTGAAGATGTACGTCTGCCCTGCGAAACAGCTAGTTAGAGGTGACTATGTTGTGAAATGCATTAAAGTTGGGTAAATGATGCATTTAGCTACATGGAGTTTATCCATCATGAATGATTTATTCATTTATAAATACTCCAAACTCTACACACATATTCTTCTGGTTGTTTAGTTTCTTGTAATTTATTGGCTCATTATTATTTAATATGCAAGCTATGTCATTCAAGAAGTTAAAAAAATATATTTTTTCCATCTGCCTCGCTGGTGCTCGTTAGAGAGCGGGCAGCAGCGGCGCAGYGCGTCTGCGGCGCGGGAGCCCGGCGCGGGCACCCCGGGGCAAAGCTCATCCCCGGGATGCGGGAACGGGGCATCCGTGCACGGGGCTTTCTTCTCCCTTACGCTTCCTGATCCTGACAGCCCTTTGCGTTACGTCTGCTCGGAAAAGGTCAGAAGTGCCCGGAGCCCCAGAAGTGGGGAGGCGGCAGGAGCAGGCAGGATGCTTGGAGCAGGGTGCAGCCCCGCCGCCCCGGCAGCATCCCGAGGGGAGGGGGCGGACGCTGGCAAGCCATTTCGCGTGCTGTTAGTGAACAGCCATCAGAAGACACTGACACTAACTGTGGGCCTTTTAAGAGTGTAATGTATTAGCAACTTGTCTCCTTGAAAGCTAATGACAAATGCCTTGTTTAAAAGGAAGATCAAAACATCAAGAAAAATTAGATTAAATGGTTATGAAACTCCCAGTGGAGGACGCATTTCTCAGAAGTATTCCCTGTTGAACCTTGGAAATCTGTAATTATTTCCCCTGCTTACTGCATTAGGGCTGGGGAAGGCGTGTGCACCGGTGCGGCGTGCCACGGCCGCCCTGCCAGTGCGCGGAGCCGCGGCGCGGGGCCACCCCGAGCGGTCAAGGAATGCTGCTAACGCACTGACCGTCACCCTTCTCGATACGAGCGGGTTTTCATTTTTGAGAAACGTTTTTAACATTTTTCCCTCTGTTTTTTTTTAAATAAACGGACCTGCATTTCTGCTGACGACAGGCAGGTGCTGTGCCCAGACGGGTTAATGCCGAGCCGCTGCGCGGGGAAGGAGCGGGGCAAAGCCAGGCTCTGCGGCGGGCGGCAGGGGAGCTGCGTCCGGATGTCCGTCTCCTCCGGGAGGAGCGCGGGAAAGCCTGCGCCAGCTCCTCTTTTGTTTGTAATCAAAGTCAGCTGAATTAGGCTCTTTCTTCCCTATTTCTGCGTACCAGTTTGAGGAGCTCAGATGAGAAGTGCTGCGTTACAGCAGCCCCAATAAGTCACGCTATCTGTGTTGTGACACAGGGAATGTTATTAATTGTCAATCACCAGCCACCAGGCTTGTCAAGATGTTCTCCTCCGAACAGGCTGCTTTAGACCTGAAGTGATTTTTAATCAAATGTTAATAACGCAGCATCTGTCAGTGGACCATTGGCATCATACAATGCTAAAAAGTTAACATATGACACGGCAAATTCCAACGTTTTCATTTCGACTTCTTTCCAATTATCCGTGGAATTTCTGCCAGGGCGAGGAGCGTGCTGACAGCGCTACATGCAAAGCGCGCTGCGGAAGGACGAACACGCCTGTCGGAGCCTGCCTGYGCCGCGACGCCGCTCCCAAAAGCACCTCGCGGCCGCCGCTCGCTGCTCGCCGCCCCGGCTCCTGCCCGCCGTCGGGGCGCCCGCGCCGCAGCTGCCGTCTCCTCCTGGGCGGGAATGCAAAAGCTTTGAAATCCTAACAAGAGCGCGCTGTACAGTAGGAACTATGATTATTATTAATGGTTTGTGTTATAGGATAAGCGGTGCATAACAGATCTGCTGCAATATCAAGTCTTCCATCAGAAATTCATCATTTTGAGGACTTTGTCAAAAGTAGGCTGTGTACGCAGTGTATACAAATCTGCATGAGTGTAAAGCTATATAGATGTACCAAGCACCTGTATATTTAAAATAGACTCAATTTCCTTTTCTAAATGCATTGTTTTCACTTGAATACTTCATAACATTCAATGGATTGCAGTTGCTTCGTCTATAGATTCAATTTGTGTCTCTGGACAGAGTTTGAATGGATTTATTATATTGAAATGCAATTTTGCAGACATAACCTTATATCTGACCCGTCATTACTTATAATGCTAAACTTTGATATGTTAATTCTGCCTTATGTTTTTATATATTTTACGACACTTGGCTTAAACATTTTTAATCTACATATTGGTTTATGTCCACCTAAATTATTGTTGCTCCCGGGGACAATGTGCACACAAGATCTGGCAATTCATTATGCTATCCCCGCTTAAATGAATTTCAAAAATTTAATAAAGTTCTCCCCCTCCTTCCATTGTGTTCCCAAGCTTCAGCATAAACACCAGTCCAGTGTTATCAAATCACAGAAGAAGAATAAGGTTAACCTCAGAGAAACCCAGCTGCACCGCAAAGCCAGCGCAACGTCGCCTTTGATTAAAGCTCCCCTCTAAGGCGCGATGATGCGCCGTGCCTCCGCCGGCCGCCTGCCTGCAGCGAGCAGAGAAATGGATTTGCAAGGCGAGCCCTGCCGCCCGCGGTGCCGCTGGGATGCCGTGGCCCTGGGGAGGTGTCACTCCGCGGTGCAACCCTGCGCGCATGCAACAGCGCCACGGTGCAACCCCGTGTGCATGCAGCAGCAGTGTCACAGTGCAACCCCGCGCGCGTGCAGCAGCGTCACGGTGCAACCCTGTGTGCATGCAGCAGCATCACAGTGGCACTCACGTGCATGCAGCAGCACTGCAGTGCAACCCCGCATGCACAGGCAGCCTGCCGGAAGGAGCAGCCGGCTCTGCCGACGGCAGCAGCAATCCCGCACTGCAATCCCGCGCCGCCTCCGTGCCGGGTATGCTGCAGATTTGCAGGAGGAGCCGCCGAGCGCCTGTGATGGGCCCCTGGGAGAGCAGCTCTGCGAGAGTTATCTGCTCAGCTTCTGTTTGCAACCCGAGTCCTGCTGGGAGGGATGTCCCGAAGCTCGAGCAGAGCCTGGGGAAAGCCAGGCCCACTCTTGCCCACGTCTGCTTCCATCGAGCCGCTCCACGCTGCATCCTTCCTTCCCGTTTCCCTTTTCCTGCAACAATGTCATGAATTTTTCATCCTTGATGAACTTCAAAGTCTTTTAATGACTCTTCATAAAAAAACAGAGGGGCCAAAAGTTGAGCAAAGGGAGATGATTAAAGGACCTTATTAAAAGCAACCTTGTAGAATTCTCCACATGAAAGAGAGCGCCATTATGAGGGCTTATCCTTATAAATGACACTTCGCTTTTGCGAACATGCCGAAACCTGATTAGAGTGACAAGCACTGAGTGATACTGCAAACCTGTTAATAACATGAAAATTAGAAGAGGCTCATGCAAAGAAGGGAGATTAATTTAGCCCGAGTACATCTCGCGCAAATTGCAAAGTTGTGAATATGTTCTCAGATAATGAGCCTTCGCAGTCATCAGCTCACTTGTCATTTTCTGTAATTAATGTTAAGGAAGACTCCTTCCTGATGGTTCGTATTACTCATATACCAAGAAAATTTCTTCAGAGAAATAATTTACATTTATTATCATCGGTCTGTTTGTGTGGTTTATTTCGCTGTGGAGTAATTTATTGCAGCACCGTTTCACTTGCCTTGATTAGTCGCTCGTCAGCCTGAAATGTAATTTTTTTTTCCTGATGGCAATGTCTGAAAATTGACAGTAGTGCAATACTGTCTTTAATCTGAGGATGTGTTTTCTTAACTTGAATAAACTTTTGGGCTGGAAACTGAAGCTACTTCACAAGTTGAATTACTGTTAGCAACTCCAAGCACTTATTTGCTAATTCAGGTTCTCAGGCTGCATCCTAGGCTCTTCAGTGCTTTACTGCATGCGCACTTGTATGTCTATATATGGTATACGAAATACTTTATTCCAAGAGCACACTGATATTTAGTCAGATATCCGAGACTCCCCATCGCTTCAACAGGCCCGAAGTCTGCACGTGCGTGCAACATGCGCACTGCCCGTATTCTCAGATCAGGTTCTCCTCCAGAGCCCACCGAAGCAGTAGCGAGCTTCTCAGTGTTTTCCCTGGGTTTCAACTCCTAGCACTTAGTTTTTTCTCTTCTTGAAAAGCCAATTTAATTTTCTGACACGTGCAGCAACTCAGCTTTGCTGCACGTTCTTTTTGGCTGCTTGTCCGTCTCCCTCCGTGCAGGCCGGGCAGGGCTGCGTGTCCCGCACGCTGGGTCCGTCCTCGAGCCGTCGGCATGGCCGGGTGTCCCCCAGCTTCCCGCGCCTCCCGCCTGCTCCTTYGCCTGCTTCCCAGCCTCAGAAGCGTTTTCCAGATGTGAGGAGCGCAACTATGAAATCCTTTTCCTCCCAAATGACACAAACACATGAGCAGTTAAAGTGAATTACTGACCTCTGAGCTGCAAATGAACCAAACATTACTGATTAGGGTTTTTAGACGGAGATAATGATTTTTTTTATTGGACGCCTTCATTCYGAACAAGCCTCACGGAGCACTATCTGTAGGCAACGACCGCCTGTGCCAGTTAATGGTAATCCATATTTATAAAACTATAGTCCATCAAAGTAGTATGAATATTTTAAAAGCCATGGACAAATCAAATTGTCTTTGTCAAATTGCACACTCTCCACTCCGAATATATTTTATGATTCTTCCTAGTATAAGAATCAACGGGTTCCCTGCGCTGGCTGAAAGCTGCCTGCCTAATTTTTGCTTCTGTAAACAGGCAAGTCTCTCTGCTATTTTAAAGAACTCAATGAGCTGCGGAGATTGACATTTAAGCCATAAAATTGTACTTTATTTGATGAAGTTAACAAATAATGTATGAAGTGGATTTATTTGATGTTTCTGCAAGAACTAGTTGGTTCATCCTTATAGAAACAAATTGACTGTTTTTGAAGTACTGTTTAAAGATCCGGGCAACACGCAGAGGAGCAAAAGCTGGGCTGCTCTGGGAGGATCCCGAGTGGGAAACGAGCTCCGGGGCCGCGAGCGCTGGCAGAGGCTGCGGCGCAGTGCGCCAGCACATCGCTGCAGGCAGAAATGAGCCCAGACAAGTGAGAAACGGCACCAGCCGAGCAGCGGTTCCTCGCGGCGCCTGCCAGACTTCCCTCGCGCTCGGCATGATCCGAACCTCGCCCTGACGTCAGTAGGCACCAGAGTCCCTGCTCCGGGGGGTGCAGGGCGTCCCCCGTGCCTTGCGCCCCACGTCAGCCCCGAGAGCCGGCGAGGGTCTCCGAGCAGCTCCCTTCCCCGCCGGCAGCTCCTGGCGTCAGGAGCCTGTTCCAAAACTCTTTCTTCGCTTCTGGCCCATGTGTGCTCTCGTCCTGCTTCAGCTCTAACACGGGTGACCCGAGCGCATCCTGGATCACGCAAAGCTTCCGAGAGCCGACGGCTTGCGCTGCTCGGTGTGCGGCCAGCGGGAAGGGTGCATCCGCACTGCTGTGTGCCTGCGGCAGCGGCTCAGAGCAGAGGTGAAGTAAGGGGTGCGGAAACGTGATTCGTGCAGAGAGGTCCAAAACAGGTCCTTGGTGGTCCTGTCTGCCTGCTCTTACCGGATAAACGCTGAACTACATGTCTGCAGAAAGAACTTATGCACGGTGCTACTTAGGGCTTGTACCATGCAAATATGGTTTTTAAATGTTATCAGATTATAGCTGACTTTGCAAGCAGAACTGGGTGGTTTAAGGCAAGCTCTTGTACTTGCCGTAAATCGTGGTGGGCTCACTGTGGAGGATGGGTGGAGGAATACTTAAGAGCTTGGAAACATTTCCTTTTCACTCTCAAACATCCATTTCATTTGCTGAAATGGATGTGCATTGCCGATCCATGAAATGGGCACATCCACCCTGCACAGCACGGTAGACAACCACCGGCCTTTGCCGGCTGTYGATAAGCGAGAGGTGGGGAGATGGTTCCCCAATCCCACCGCCTTCATATGCATCCAAACAGCAACCACATGGCAGCCGCAAATCACGCTGCAGACGGCAGCAAGTGTCGAACGCGGTGCATGCCAACAAATCAAGCCGGGAGCAGCGGGGGGAAGCGGGAGCGCCCTGGTGGGGACACCACGATGAAATCCTGGTAGTGATCGTATTGCAAGTGTCATCCCAGGAAACAAAACGCTGGCATCGAGGCAGGCCTCACCTCTTCTGTCTGAATTTAACTGCAAAAAGTTTTGCCACATCTATCTTGTGATGTCAGAGAGACAGGCTGATAGCACCGAGACAGCTGAGACAGCGTTAGGTTTAGCAGACAAATAAATTTGAGGATCATCTGCATAGAAATGGAAAGCTACTCCATGCTGATGAATAATATAACCCAGTGGCAGCATATAAACACAAAATAACAACGGGCCCAATATAGAGCCCTGGGGAACCTTGGAAACAACTTCACTAATGGAAGATGAAAAATCACCCATCGAAACAAAATGCTGTCTATTTGATAAATAAGATTTGAACCGACTGAGAGCAGTATCAAATAAGCCAAGCGAGCTGCTCATGTGACGATCCAAGGGGATACCTTGAATAACAGCATCAAGCGACGGAGACCTCACGGTGTGAGAAGAGATCACGAATCAGGACTAAAACATCGACCTGCCGGGGTCCCTCGGCGGAGCCGCCCTGTCCTGCCCCGCTGCGGGCGGCCGCGTCCCACGGTCTGCAGAGGGTCTGTCTGCCGGCCGGCCCCAGCCCCCGTGGGAACGTGGGGACGTGGGACGCGCGCCGGCCGGCGGCMCGGCTCCGAGCGCGGAAGGGGAGAGCTGCGGGTTCGCAGCCGGTCGCGGAGCGAAACGCCGCGGTCCTCGAGGCAGCGACCGCCGGGACCTCAGCGCTGCCGCAGGCCCCGGGAAGCGGGTGCAAAGAGCTGGAGAGGAACCCGCAGGCGGAGCTGCAAGAGGCTGTCGGACGCTCCTTAATAAGCAATACGCTTGCTTTGCAATTCCCAGTTTGGGTTCTTTGCAATTCCAAGTGAAGAAAGACCCAAAATCTCTTAGAAGGATCAGCTTAAGAGATCTGCATGCAAACCAAGCGCACACACAAACCTTCCTACTCCCAGCTCTAGCCAGTTTAGAGAGACAGTATGTGTGCTTGGGGGCCGTTGGAAAAAAGGGAAGCTTGCTTCAGTAACAGGGATTATGCCTTTACATCCAGCTATGGGGATTTTTTCCGTCTATGTAAGCAGAATTATTATACCAAGTGGTATATTAAAGTTTTAGCAAAGATTGTAGACGTTAGCTTTTTTATTAGAAACTTTAGTCTGAACAAAACTTTCCTATAGTTTGGCAGAATATTTTTACAAAAAAAAAACAAAGTCAGCTGCTGTGTTCTGGTAGAAACAACATGCTGGATTGGGGCCATCTCCTTTGCCTGCTTCTCTTCTGAGTTTGAAATTGTTCTCTCAAATTTCGTGGCAACACTAAATAATGTGAAATGCAGGTGAGAGCACTCAGACTGTAAAAGCAGCGAATGAAAAGCTCTGGGAAGCCTTTACAGGTACATTTTTAAACACTGCTGCAGAATGTGTCACTGCAAGGCTGAGGCATTTGGGTGAACAGTTGAGAAGAAAAGAAAATGAGTCACTCGGAGCTCCTGCAGTTACTGCTGTCACGAAGGGTTTTAAAAGCTCTCCGCTTCCCCACGCTGCTGCTCAGTGCCCGTTCTGCTGCTCCCGCTCTGCTCGTGCTTTGTGTGCGGCATGTGGTGCTTGGTGTGTCCTGGGCAGGAACAGGTCCCCGTATTTATTTTCGTGTTCTGCAATGGAAATTATTATGTCGTAAGACAATTCCTGCAGAAAATAAAACATTTGTCAATAAAAAAGGGGATTTACCAAGAGGACAATTCCATCGATTCACATACAAACCAGTAATTGTGGTAGAGAATTTGAATGCAAACCATGATGAAATACTGTCGCTGCTAAAATCCAGCARTAACCAGCTGTGGCTGGCGATGGCAGTTCAGCAGGTAGCACAAAACAAGCGCAGAATTAAAAAGCGTTGTCCCGCCCCGGGGTCTGCGTGGCCGTGCTCTGGTCTTCAGCTCATGAATGGCGACGGTCGCCTCCTGCAGCCTCGTCCTTGGCCGTTCCCGCCGGCACCGGCAGCCCCGGACCGCTGCAGCGCAGGAAGCGGCGTGGGAAGTGGCATGGGAAGTGGTACGGGAAGTGGCGTGGGAAGTGGCGCGGGAAGCGGTGCGGGAAGCAAGGCGCCCGCAGGATTGGGGTCCTCACGAACATTGCAGGCTTGGGGCTGCTTTCAACATTCGTTGCAAAAAATAAGAGTTGCTAATTTAAAGAAGAAAAAAGTCACTGCATAAGTCGAGCCCTCCCTCCGCATTTTCCGTTGCATTACCACCTCCATGGTCCCTGGCCCAGCAAGGAGGACTGCTTATAAACAATTACGTTGTTTGAAAATATATTAATAATTCTGTCAGAGGCATTAACATTGCCCATTGGTTTCTAACAAATTGACACCTTTTTAGCTGAAAGAAATCCTTATTAGTTTTCATTTTGATGGCTTTTCCTGGARTAACTATAAATTATGTTTATTTCACATAATTCCTCCTGTCAGTAGTTATAAATAACTAGTTCATATGGAAATTATGATTCTGGCCTGTATAGGCATGTACCTTAAACATAATACTGCAGTAGTACAGGAGTAATGAATTACTTGAGTTTTCATTGATGGACCTTTCTAACTTAAATAGTGACGAAAAATGTATTTGCCAACAGTCTTCCTATCTTGGTTTTTACCACTTTAAATACCAACAGCTCTATTGTATCAGGGTTTTTTTATATAGCATTTTTCATACAGTGCATCTCAAAGCACTTTACAGGGCAATTAATTACCTGGAGCCGAGTGACGGGATGCCGGCAGATATGACGGCCATTATGCAGCCGGCAGCCTTCCGCACTCGCCTCCCAGCATTTGCATTAGTGTCATTTAATTTGTGGTGGTATTAACGGGCAGGGAGAGAGGCAGGGCRGGCGGGCGAGCCGCGCAGGCTGGGCTGCCGGCGCCCTCCCGTCCCCGGCGCTGCCCGGCCGGCTCCGCGGCGTTCCTCCCCCGGGAAAAGGCCATCGCCGAGCGGGACGAGCACGGGAACCGGCACGCTCCTGCGGGAGCCCCGCCGTGTCCGTCCGCGGGCAAGGCGGTCGGGAAGGCGCGAGGGGAAGCCTGCGAGGCAAAACCCCCCGGAGGCAGGTGCGGGACAGAGCTCACCGCGCCTCCGCTTTCGGTGCAAACTGCTCTTCGGTTTCCCTGAAGTTCTCAAAATCTTCTGTTTTCCCTGTGGAGTATCATTTTTCCGGTGTTGCTATGCTTATATTTTGCTTATAGCATTTGAGAACCATGAACATCATTGAGACCTCTAGCTTCTGTATAGATATATTTATTTTCAGTCTTCATCAGCCCCCTTGTTAAGTGATTCCCCTTCATGATTTTAAAAA
The DNA here is from genome assembly GCF_003343035.1 of Apteryx rowi. Taxonomy (NCBI): domain Eukaryota; kingdom Metazoa; phylum Chordata; class Aves; order Apterygiformes; family Apterygidae; genus Apteryx; species Apteryx rowi. The sequence goes on along the minus strand of NW_020447420.1, from coordinate 1,421,403 downwards.
CAGAACTAAGAAAAAGACTATTTCAACAATGAAAAACTAAATCTTTGCAAGAATAGTGCGTAACAAATTATAACTATAGGCATAACATAATTAGAAGTTATGTTTTAAAAATAATTCTTAATGTTCTTAACCGTATCCAAAACAAGTCTTTCACTTACAACAAAACAAAACCAAAAGAAGTCAGTAACTTTGCATACTTACAAATGTAAGCTTGATCAAAACAACTTGTGTTAAGAAAAAAAAAAGTATACTGAAATTTTTGCCTTACCATTTCTTCCAAGTGCCCTTTCCTGTCAATGCAGCGCCATTTAGCCAAGCTGCGTAAAATACACCCAATCAATACCAGCATCGCTCAGGGTTTAAACCATTGGAGGGATTTTTTGAAATTTTTGTCCATATGTTTTCATTACAGTCGACTGGATAATTCATAGTAAATTGTTTAGACAACACAATTCATCTGGTTTCTTCCCCCCCACCCATCTCCTCTCTACATGTGCGCAATAAGATCCTTCATTCTTTTCTTAACTCCAGGATTTCTCCAGAAAATAATTCTCTCTGAACCAATAATGCAGCGGTCCTAATGCTCAAAGCAAAGGATAATATATCTTTTATTAACCAATTTGTTAGCTGTAACAAGCCAGCTTGCTTTGGATGCACATTGGCCTGATGAAGAGATTTTGTGTCTGAAACTCATCTGCTTTATCACCAGTGCCATCCGGTTTAAGACCTCTCCCTGCCAACGTTGCTTTTTAGACTAGAAACTGTGTTTTGCCCTGATGTATACTATTCAAAATTTAATTTTGGAAAATATTTCATCATTCAAGCTAAAATTATGCTTTCTGAGTAAAGAGAACTCACAGCAAGCGGAAGCAAAGCAAACTTTTGTGTTGCAAAACCCCTTTGCGCACAGTTTGTCCAGGAGCCTTTCACCTGCTGGACTTTGCAGGCTTCCAGAGGCTGGTTGCGATGACGTACTGAGATCCCTCCAAGCAAAAATTGCCATAAAAATAGCAGCAACTGACTGGCAGAGGGCAATGCTGGTTGTTTGCTGATTAACTCCAGGAAAGAGTTCATCCCGCAACGAGGCTTGCTCTATCACAGCTGCAAAAGAGGCTAATTGCTCAGCAACGGAGCCAGGAAAGCAAAAGCTTAACGGAAGGCGAGGAGTGTGCCACGCTGAAGGTTACCACTGACCTTACCTGCAGCAGCAATCAATCAGCGTGGTTGGGAGCGCGGCAGCGAGCCTGGCACCGCCGCAGCCTCCAGCGATGGCTTAAATGGATGACTTAACGATAGCTGCTAGGACGGCAGATTAGGCGAGATTTCTGCAGCCATGTTACGGGAGTTAATTAACTAGCCGGGCTGACGGGGGGCTGGGAGCCGTCGGGGAGGACAAAGCGGGAAGGGTCCCGCGTGCCCGGGAGGCCGCCCCGGCGCGGAGGGTCCGGCGGGCGAGCRCCCGGGAGCTGCTGCCCCGGCGCCTTGGCTCTCGCGTTAGACCRGCCGCCGGCAGCCGAGGTGCGCGGGCTCAGCAGGCAGCAGCTATTTCACCGGCCTGATCTCTTTCAGAAGCGCCAGCTGTTGTTTCATCTATCTTCGTGGCCAGCAATCTGCTACCCGAATTGATAGATATCATCCTTCTAAAAATAGCACCGGCAGATTTCAACCTGTCCGCGGTAAGAAAATGGTGCAGGTAATAAAACCGTCCCACCTGCCTGCGGAGTGGGCGGTAAAGCCCATCGCTCCTGAGCAGAAACCCTAATTCCCCCCGGGATGGGAAGGTGCCCGCGCCGCGCACGGTCCACAGCGGCAGCAGGGCAGGGAAGGCTGGCACCAGCCCCGTCCCGCTGCCCGTCGCAGGCAGCCTCGCGATTCCCTGCTTTGCTCTGCGTTCTGTCTGAGCGCTCGGCAAAACGATCCCGTCGGATTGCCCATCAGCGCAGCTGGAAACAGCTCCGAAGCTGGGGAAGACGTCGGTGCTGCGCTTGTGCGAATGGGTGGTTTGCAAGGAGATCAAACGGCGCTAGATCAGCCAGCTCGGCTCCGCCGGTGCCCTTGGCACACGCCGCGTTCCTGTGCAACGCGTCAGCCTTGCTTCTCGGCACCGTTTAAGCAGAGGGTAATGCAAAAAAAAGAGGCTCCAAATAAAAGTTTTGGGAAACCTTCACCTGTCTCTAGGGACGTGTCCTCCCTCACCCAGGGCCCATTACGAATTCCTAAGCCGAAGGCCGCATGGAGCTGTGTCTCCAACAGTCACCAAACCCCATCAGACGCCAGCTCAAACCCCACTTGCGCGGCAGCCCGGGCCCGGAGGTGGCCCAGCCGCCGCACGGAGGACCTGGATGGAGCCCTCGTCCGCTGGAGCCCTGGGAAAAGGCGCCTCCCTGCCTGGGAAAGCCGCTCCGAGCCCCGCGAGCCGAGGGGCCGCTGCAGCCTGCTCCCGCGCAGGGCGCCGCTCTCCACCGTCCGCCTCCGCTCCAGGACGGAAGACAAAGGAATGCCGCGCTCGGAGCCATATGGATCACACATATATACAATACACAATAAACAACACATSTTTCAGTCTGGGTCTGTTTGAAACCTTCCAACATATGTTCTGCTAACAGTTTAACAAATTGATTGCTAATGTTATCCTGCTCTGAAATCTGGCAGAACGTGCAGGAGGGGAAAAAAAAACAAAAACCAAAACATTCCTACCTCAACAGAAATTCACAAGAAAAGCTATTAGAAAAGGCTTCAGGATGCCTGACAGGAGAGAATTTCATGCCAATTTGTGTGCTCGTTGGAAAAATCATTTATTAAAAAGAAGATATACCTTCATGTTAGTGAGATGAGGGTGTAAAACTGAGCTGGGTCTCCCACTGCTTCAGCTCTATAACTCAAGTTATATTCATCAGAGGCATATATTTAAATCATAGCTTACTTTGCTTTGTGTTCTGAAATTTATTAGCCTACTACTTAAATGTTTTATTCATTAGGCCATGTAAATAATGCATGGTTGTTTCCATGGCAATTTAACCCCTTCTCGCCGGGAAGCCCGGAGATTTTCCATCTTGTGTGCCTGCTTAATTGCCATGATCAGATTTGCCTTTTTCTCAGAGTTGAGGCCATGGCCATTTTTCTCCTTTTTGCGGTAAATTCATTAGGAAGAAACTTTTTCATTGACAAATAAGATGTATTCAGGCACAAACAGGGAGGGGAAGGAACTGTTTGCCAGGTCATTTAGCAGAGTTTGGGCATAGCTAATTTTTCCAGTTTCTGCTCTTCTGCAGGGTTTCTGCTGCGCTATTAATCCTCGCGCCCTGGCGGCAGCAAGAGCCCCCGCCAGCGCCAGCCCCTCCGGGCGCGGGACACCCGCGGAGCGGCAGCCCCGGGCGGACGAGGCCTCGTTTCGGAGCGCTCGAGGACGAGGCRGGGTAAAGCCGACGCTCCGCGGCAGCCGGAGGCTGCAGGTGGGACCGGCATCTCCTGGTCCGCAGCCCGGGACCACCCCGCCTGGCCAGCCCCGAGCAGCCTGCATGGAGAAGCGGCTGTGAAATAAATGCAGGGCTGGGTTTGCCACCCGGGCAGGAGCCAGGCTGCAGGAGGGAGTTTCGTCCAAGACTGGCCTGCGGGAGATGAGCCTTGGGAGCAGCCGCGTGGCCTGGAGCGCACCAGGAGCCCGGAGCAGAGCTGCCCATCGTGGGCTGACCGGCCGTCCTGCGCGGGCATCCCCGGCAGCAAACGCGCCGAGGACAGGCAGGAGACCCACGGCGGGGTCCACCGGCRCTTCCCAGAGTGGAGCCCGTCTCCGGGCCGGGGCGAGGGGCAGCGGCCGGGCCAGGGCCCTTCTCCCGCTGCCGGCTCCGTTGCAGCCCTCGGTGCCACGTGGCGCAGGGCTCACCACGGGGAGTGGACGGCTCGGCTCCCCCGCGGCTGGGATGGGTGATCGCCGGTGGAAGGGGCAGYGAACAACGGGAGATCACCGGCGGCCGGGTGGCTAGGACCTGTCTGCTATTGTGTGCTGCCCATTAAAATATTCATGCTCTCTAATGCATGTTAAACAGTTATTTAGGATGCAGGAGTCTAATTTATGTACTATGTAAAACTATTATGTATGCACCACTCCAGGAACAAGGCTCCCAGTCCCTGCCTTATTCCCWTTCTGTTTAATGGCAGGTAAAGCTCCCCAACGCATGTTTCTAAAAAAGCGAAGCCAAGCCCCCAAACCCATTAAACAGAGAGGAAGGGTATAAACTATCTTATTTCTGTGTCCTTTGGATTTCATTAGCAGACCGTAACCTATCCTCTAAAACCTTTTATACTAAATAGGACATCCTCTTCGTTTTGCAATGATAGAAACTTACCGTGTTTGTCTCTGGAGTGGTGCACTCGCAGTCACACAGACCTCTTTATAGGCAGCAGTAACCGTCTGATTTAATTTACACGAGTAATATGTTTGGCGCTCATTCTTCCGTTTTCCTCTGCCTTTCCCCAGGCCTCAGCTTAGCCCGGTGTTGCCTCCCGTGGCGCCGTGCCGGGACGTGGCAGCCGGGGGCCGTGCCGGGCGTGGGAGCCGCCAGGACGGTGCCACCGCTGGGACGGTGTGCGGCGATTGGGGCGCACCGGAGGAGCGCGTCCCCGCTGCCCCGAGCGGCTCTGCCGACGGCYGCCGTCGCTCGCAAACGGTATTTAAGGAGCAGGCGTCAGCCGTGGGCTGCCAGCGCGAGGACACCCAGCGAGAGCATGCTGTGGGAGGTCTGTCCGGGCGCTCTGGCTACTCCATGTTGTCATCAGTGGCTCGTGCAGAAAATAGACTCTGCAGATGACAAAGCAGAGACATTTGCAAGCGTTTGAGGAGCAGGAGTAGAATTTAAAATGATCTGCATGCATCTGGGCCATAGCCTGAAAGCAATTAGGTGCGATTCAGCAAAGACAGGCATGGAGTGGTTCTACATGGCGGCAGGAGAAATCGGACAGGAGCGCAGGGTTTGCATGCATTGCTGCTGGAGTCAGCAGAAGCCGGGGGACCCAGGGTCTGCGGCAGTGCTGCATCTGCCTGCGAGGGTGCAGACACAGAGCACCCGCATTGCCAGCCAGAGAGAAAATTCAGCTTTACTCCTCATGGGGGGGGGCTCAACATTCCCTTTTGAAGGGAAACATAAAATGGAAGAGGAACCAGAGGCAATGAAAAAATGGGAGGCTTAGAAAATACAATGCATGATGGAAAACTGGCGGAGTTGGAATTACTTAGTTTAGAACAGAAGATCAGAGAGGTAGTTAAAGTCTTTCAGTATACAAAAGTTTGTGATAAAAAGAATAGTTGTCCATTTTTCTCATATAAAGGGAAGATCAAAACTATTATGCTTAAATTGCAGGCAAGAAAATCTAGGTGGGATAAGACAGAGTAACTTCCAACCCATAAGCAAGCAATACACTGGAGCAGATAATGGATTACGGACTGTCACTGGGGGGTTTTATGGACTGGTTAGACAAACATCTGCAAGGAATCATGCAGGAATATGTGATCCTGCCTCACTGCAGAGAGATGGATTAGGTGATCTTTTGAGGTCAGTTCCAGTCCTACATGTCTATAATTCTTTGTATAAAAATTATAATGAACGCCCCAAACTGAGGAAGACAGCTACTTAATATCTTACAAATGTGAAGGTGTATAAAAAATAGATGCCTTTCAGACCAGCAGCCAAAGCTGGGCTTCTTGAGACTGTCCTTTTTCCACAGCTCAGCAGCAGCAGAAAAACTACTGCTACTGGTGCTGCTCAGCTGGAAGAACATCTGGATGGAGGCCAGGACTTGATTTCCAGTTCGATCGTTTATGTTTGTTCTTCCCCAAATTGCCTGTTTGGTGACRCAGAAGCACCTTCTTTCCCAGAATTCTGGGCCCAGAATCGCTCTTTGTGTTTTCTGCCAAAACGTAATGTCGGCACATAAAGCAAACTTCCCGGAGCACGGGAGAACCGCAGGGCAGCTTTGATATGCACGTTTGAGCTAGAGGCAGTGAATGGGCTCAGTCCCATTATTTCAGATCTGATTAAGTTTATTTTTAAAACATAACCATCCTACAAGAATCTTTTCCATCTAAAATACAGCCAGGAACCAGGTAGAGGTTAGGAGAGAGAAATCATTGAGCTCCACAGACCTGAATAGCTGAGATCAATCACCATGAGCCATGGAGATGAGATCTGGGACAACATCATTGCACAGGCCTTCGGAGGCTTGTAGATCTGCCCAGCCGTGCTCGCGCTCGTGATGGATGGGAGCAGGGCCCAGCTTTCCCTCGGAATTGGCTTCGACTTGGCTGGCGCTCGGCGTGCACRGGAGGAGACAAAGGACGAGCGGCCGGGTTTCCCGTTCGGCCCCCGGCTCACCCGCGCCGGCTCCGGTGAGGCTTCCTCCTTCCCGCTGAGATGCGCAGCCCTGCTCTCCAGCTTCCCGCGCGCTTTTCCTCCTATTTTCAGGGAGCGTTTCCTCCCTGCAGCCCCGCGCGGCGCGCCGAGCTCGCAGCACGGTGCAAACCTGGGCGAATTCACTGATCTTCCTGAGAGCTCCGAGCTGCCTTTCCACCGCTGCAGCCAGGTGTCTCGYAGCTGGACTTCCACGAAACGCGGAAAGCGAAAGGCGACTCACAAAAAGTGCCAGTCGAGTTTATTATGTTGCAGCATGTCTGCTCCAGCAATCTGTCATTTACCTTCTCAGCGGCTGTTTTATCTGGAAGCATGTACGTATTAAGTTTTCAGGACGTAACAAACCCTCCTTCTGCCAGGTCACCGAGGCTGCTATCAGACTGAGAACCGCAGCAGCACACCGAGCAACTCATGGGCTTCAAATGGATGTATTTTATTAACAAGGCCGTGCTGATCGCCTGTTAAACAGCTCCGTGCTAATAACCCGCTGCAGGTGCCTTTCCCGGGGAGCCATGTTGTACTTTCCCGTCCACTTCTCCGCAGCCCCTGCGCCCCCGCGCGCTGCGAGTCCCCGAAGACCACCTCTCCCACCGCCACGGGGGCTCCCGAAGCCCCGTAACGCTCTCCAAGCTACCGTTGCGTCGGGAGCTGAGCTGCTGTCGCTCAGCTCCGTCGGCAGAAGGAACCAGCTTGTTTTCTCCTCTGTAACGCGCTGCGGGGAGGATGGAGGAGCCGGAGTGCCACTCCCGTGCCTTAGAGGAACCTGCTGGGAACGTGTGAAAACGGTGTCCCTTTTCTCCTTCCGTGTTCAATGGCCACACCAGAAGCTCTCGCGCACGAGGCGCTGAGCTGGCGTCCTTCCGTGCGCCACGCGTGGTGCTTGTCCTCAGTGGCAGGAATCGAAACCTTCCTTGAGATTTCCTTATTCACGCCYGAACCGAGCATCAGCTCTGCTGCTTCGTTAACCTGTTTGCGCCCCCAGCTCTTCCGAATACAGCTGAGGAGCTCGCAGTCTTCCTGCTTCGCGTGAGATCAGCCTCCTGGAGGACATGGGAAGCCCCATCCAGCGTTCACATGTTGCTGCGCTGTAGAATTATTTTGGCAGAGACTGTCAAGTGCTCCCGAAAGAGAAGAACAGTGAGGAAAGGATTAGCTATTAGTAATTCCTCTCTGGGGCCAGAAGGGGTTGAAATCGTTAATTTATAAGAGCATTTTCCTCTTGGCCAAGTGGGAACCTGATGTCTGCAGCCTAGTGCGGGTAAAGCCGATGGGGACTTGCCTTTGCCTATGAGCGCAAATTCCCCTGCTGCTGGTTTACGTAAGCAGCAATTCCCTGGGCGTTAGCGCAGCCGCGCAGCTCGCTGGTGAAAGCGGGGGAAACGGGATCTATGGCTCCGCACGTGAACTACATCGACGTGAACGACGCCTTCCCGGAGCTGCCTTTGCCAGCCAGGTTTGAGCTCAGCTCGGGAAAGGCCGCGGGAACCTGCTCCTGCAGCGAGGAGGCACCRTCCCGCCAGCAGCGCCGACGCAGCGCCGTCCCGCGGCGGCGGGCAGGGGGATGCATCTCCCGCGGGAAGCCTTCCCGCCCCTCGAGCTCCGCAGCCGGCGACGGCACGCTTCCCGCTGCACTCATTCGCCCCGGGTGTCGCGTGTCGCCGAGCCGCTCTTGGAGGGTTTCGAAAAACAAGCGGCAGCAAAAAGGGTTAACAGTTTATTATATTTTTTCTGAGTGATTTTATCACTGTCGTTAGAACATTCATTGAACTAAGTGAGAAATCCATCAAGACGTGACAGCAATGTGCAGACTAATGGCTGTTAGATGGTAATAATTTTTAATATGATTTTTATTTCACTTAATTTCATATGTGCTTGACAAAAGGTCCCGTGTCACTAGGGAGCTGTGTGGAACTGGGAATACGCTGATGTGAAGGTCTATTAAACCGAGTGTTTGAAGCATTTTAAGTCCTAACTTCAGAATTCCAGAGAAAACTCTGGCATTTTAACCTTTTTTGGCAAGAAGTCAATGAGACAGCAGGAAAACGCAGAGTGCCAGCTCCAAGGGATGGAGCATCCTTATGCAAACTCGGTTTGTTTCTCGGCTCAAACTCACCGCTCCGGTGCTTCTCCTAACTGCCTGCTTCAAAGACCAGCTGCATCCCAGCGGCTCCTCTTGTCCCGGCGTCCTCGGAGTTTGTCCCACGTTGGGTGCAGTAGCGTGGGACCGGGACAGCACGACGAGGGAAGATTCCCTGCAAACCGCCGGCGTTTGTGGAGCGTCATCGCTTCCTTTCCTCCGCTGAGAGATGTCTCCTTCTTCCAAGAGGATGAAAGCGGAGATGCCGGATGCTGCTGMCATTAAAAGCCTCCCGGCAGGAGCATCGCCCCGCACGGGCTCCAGCGCGCGCTCTCCCTGCTTGCCGCGCGCGGCGGGGCGGCTCCGTGCTTCCTTCCGCGCAGCCCCTCCGGTGCCCCGCTCCCACGGGCTCTGCCGCCCGAGGGACGGCTCCCGTCGGCGGGCACCTCTGCGGCTCTTCCTGCTGCGGCACGTCGCAGAGGGACTTAATGTTTGTAAAGAAGTTTGTGATCATCTGCTGACAGGCAGCACTGTAAATTAATAATTAATATTGCTGCCAATAAATCCTGTTACAGTCTCAAGGCACAGAAACAGGAGCTGCCGCTGCTGGAGCACCACAACGTCGTGCTCTAAAACCGCACGTCAGCGCGGCTGTAATTGAGATCTATGCCCCTGCCGCATCCGCCTCTGCCCTTCCAGGGCCCAAACCGCACCGCGGCCCCGGGTYGAGAGCGAGACGGAAGTGCAGGTCTGATTCCAGGAGGTTTTCAACTTCCCTCAGACCCTCTTCGTGGGATCATTAGGAGATGTGCCGAGATCCTCGTCCTGGCCTCCTTAAGGGTTGGATGGTGCTGCGGTGATGGTGCCAGTGCCAGGGACAAAGCCAAACACTTTGTTTCTAGAATGAAAAAAATAAAAATCTAATCAGTCAGGTACTAAATTCCCACTCCATAGAGCTGACACTGAACCCCAAAGGGTTTTCGTTATTTCGTGTTTGCTCCTTGTTTTAACATTACTTCCAAGGATGAAATCCACTTGGAGCTCTGAAAGATCCCGTTTCATCCGTTTTCCTAAATACGATATTGCTCTGGTGACTGTGAATTTAGCAAATCCCCTAATCCATCATCTTAGTCCTGGACACTGGAACTCAAAATAGGGAGCACAGACCCAGGAAGACTCTTCCCGACAGATCATGTTATAATTAATGCTGGAAGACCTGTGAGCACCTTACTCAGCAGCAGGTCCTCCTGGTGTTAATTGCAAGACCTCAGAAAGATCTCTGTGCCTTTAAAATAAGGGGAGGGCGTATGTGTATGTGTGCACACGTACTTAAGTATATAATATATAATATTTGTAGTAAGAGTCAAATATGGAAGCTATACATTCCCCTGATAAATGGGAGGCTTAATAGAAAAGCCTGAGATAGATAGGTTTTACACAATATGACACTGGTTTAAGGAAGCAATATCAACCATTGTTTAATGTAATAAAAAGCCAGAGGTGTAAGAAATGATGGTAATTCTATTGTAACTGAACTTGAAGATCCCTGTCAAATATGAGTGCGAATGTGGCAGTTATTTTAGGTATGTTTGTAATCTTTGCAGGCGTTTTGTCAAGGAGGCACTGTGATATTAGTAAGAGTGCACAAAGGCTCGGCAATGGTGTCATGCACAATTAATGTCCCCAGGTAGCAACTCCATTAGTCTTATGAAGTGAGCTCACAAATGGGAATACTAATGGGGACGCGCCTTGGGGCATTTGCTGAGCTCACTGCTAGTTTATTTCATACCCTTTATGCTCAACACAAAATTTACCTAGCCTGGATTTAAAATGTGTCTCATTACACAGGCAGCATCTTTTTACTCCAGTGCTTCCCTTTTAACATGCAAGATTTGCAATTCTAATCATATCAAAACCTGACTACTCTTGCTAAAAGGGGGGAAAAAAAGGATAAATAAATGGAAAAAATAATCTTATGATAAAGACTGTCTGGGGTTTTAATCTTCCCTGACAGGCTTTTCTCGTATGTACATACTGTTAGCACATGTGTTCATGTTAGCGGCTGTAACGAATCTGAGAAACAGGCAACTCAGCTGGGAGAGGGGCTGATTCCGGGAAGCGGGACTGGGACTCACCTCCGGGTCACGGCTTTGGATTCCTGCCAAAGGGGGAAGTTCAAGGAAGTTTTCTGCATCTTCCCAGCTCTGAGCTGTTCGCAAGGAACAATGCCCAAACAGTCAACGTGCTGTAACGTCCTAACCGCACAAATTAGACAAATGCTTTATTTTAAAGAACGATTTTAAAGAAAGTAGATCTCCTCAGCTAAGAAGATTTACTGAAGCATTTCTGGAGGGACATCAGCGCGGTGGCAGTGGCACCTCACCRCTTCTCTGTTTCGTTCCCTGCCTCCTCTCCGCAGCCAGGTCGCGGTCAAGGCGCACCCAGGTGCCTGTGATGAGCCTGGGTGAGACGGCRCCCAGCTGGAATGGACAGAAATAAAGAGCTTCGCCCAAAAGCATCCAGAGCCCCTGGGTCCGAGTCCCGCTCTGCCCTCCTGGTCCCTCCCCGGGTCTCCCTGCGCAGAAGGCGGGCGGCTCCCTGCCGCCGGGCTCCTCCGGTCCCAGGTCTCCCGTCGCCGCCCTGGGGCAGGGACCCTGCGTGCTGCGAAAAGCCTTCACGCCGCCCAAGTAACTGGCCGAGAGCACAAATGCTTTAAAGCAAGGGACTCCGGCAGCGTTGGGATATCAAGCAAATCGCAACAGCTTTAAAACCCGCGCACCCAAAAAGTCGCAGCTGGCGAGTCCGGGCCGTGCAATCACAGCTTGTTCACCATGGCAAAGGGGCTCCGTTCCCAATAACGAATACTCYGTAATCAATAACCTGAGCAGGGCTAATCGCGACGGTCCCCCGTGATCGCACGGCCCCCCGCAGGGCCCGCAGCCGGGTCCAGCCCGCGGCCGGGATGCGGGGACGGCGCCTTGCGCTGAGCCTCCTTGCACCAAAGTGCCAGATGAGCCCCGGACAGATTTATTTTCACACCCTGACTCAATCACGGTATTGGATTTGTAATCACAGGCTCCAATTTTAGTGGAATAAATATACTAACAAAACTAATAGTTTGTTAGCTGCAAGGTAGGGACAATCAAAGTGTCTAAAGTGAAATACATGGCTCCTCAGGAGAAACCCCTACATGATAAAGACATTTAGAGTTTTATTTTTTTAAATAAATATATAGTGCAGTGTCAAGCTGTTTCTCGAGTGTGCTGCTCGCTAGCACTGCATGTGTGTGCGCCCAGCGGGGAGGGAGGGTTGGAAAAGTTCACCAGCGTGTAACTGTCTCCAGCCACTGCACGAGCTGCATCAGGAGAGGACATAAACCAAAATGACTCCTCGGGAACCCAGAGGAGAAGCAGGAACTGTTTGGAGGAGAATTATAGCTATGGGTGAAATTAGATGTACTCAGAGCCCCAAGGCTGAGAGAAATAAAAAGCATTTTAAATGGAGTGTAGAATTCATATTCCTCAGTCACTTCCAATAAATAAATCCTTGACAATTTTTTCTGTAAACAGTGGTTACACTTTGCTCTATTGTCTCCGCGTTGCATATTCCGGTCGGGGCGTCTGGGTTTCCGTCTCAGCGGAGCCGCGCTCTCCGCGGTGGCGCGGGCGCGCGGGATTCGGGGCTCCCCTCGAAACCCGCCGCTTCCGAGCACCTTCTCCCGTCTGGCTCCCCGCAGCATCTCCGCAGGCCTGCTTCCTTTCCAAGCGCCGGGAACGCCGGGTCGCGGACCCGCCACCGGGGCGGAGGCCCCCGGGACGGAGGGTGCTGCGGGCCGGTCTGGGGGCGCACGCGCCGCCCCAGCACCGCGGCTCGGCCGCCCCCGCGGAAAGCTCCTCGCAGCCCCTCCGGAGGACGCTGGGGCACAGAGACCCCGCGGGGGCGACCTGCGGGGACGGGTCACGCCGAGCAATGCAGCRTCCTGAGGTCAACTGCAGGAATTATGTCTGCAGATCCCGTTATCCATTAGCCAACAAGACCCCGGAGAGCAGTTGTGCGCGCCGCCGGCTGGGAGTTCAAGGCTGAGGCGGACTTCTGTTTTTTCCACTGATGTTTGCTGCTTTGTGTAGGAGGCTGGAGCTCTGCGGTGCAAATAAAACCTGGAGCTGGTGGAAGAACGGATGAAATGATTTTCTGCTGGAAAAGGCAGCTTCGGCAGGTCTGAAATATTTTGCAAGAGGTGGCAGCTCTGTCCACATCGGTAACTTTTTTAAAGCTGAAATGCATCACTTCTTTGATTTTTCATTTTGTTTAGAGTGGTTTAGGCATTATTTTTGCCTGATTGAAAATAATTGATCTAAACAATTCAGTAGTTCTGAACCTTTCTCAGAATTTCATTTTGCAGGGAATTTCTGACTTTGAGAAGTTTGGTAATCTTCACCTTCTTTCGAGGGTTTGCCCCGAATCTGTTTGGAAAAAAGTCTGATGAAGAAGTGCATGGTTCCTTGCCTTGGGTTACGGGCGCCTTGCAGCCCTTGCTGTACAATATATAATGATTGCTGGGTAGCCTTTCTTTTTACGACCTTAATCAAAGCCTTTCTTCATTCAAACAGGATCCTCCGAACAGAATACCCAAGGTCAGGTATCTCTGGTAATCTCTCTGATTATTTAGTAATTGCTCTTGTAATAACAGGACCAAGGGGTTGCAGGGGAATCATTGTATCAGAAACTGTGCAAATACAGCAGACACAGGATCCTTTCCCCGCAAAGCCCTACAGTCTGTTGAAGAAACAGCTTTCTGTGCAGTTAATATTATGGGGTCACTTGTGTTGCACTTCAGAGGGTAACTAATGCTACGGCAGAGAGATGCAGCTCCAGCAGCAGGCAACGTGAAGAGCAAATGTGAACGTAAGCAGTTCTAAAAGGATTTTGAAAAAAAAAGCAAAAATACTAGCAGAGATGCCTGAAGTATGTGCTCCTTCCTTTTTCAGAGAAGAGATTTTTAAATTCTCTAGTCATTTTAAAGGAAAATTACAACTTCTGCAATATGCTTATTAGGCCCTGACTGGCAAAAAAGAAGATGTAGGACTTGAGATGCAGGGACAATGGATTCAGCCCCATGCTCGGTCATTTATTTTTGGCTAATTAAAAGTGGAAGATTTTTCTCTTTATTAGGTACTGTTAGCCAAGTTCATTATTTGCTCACCCATAAATCATCTTCACTAGCCAAAGGTAAATTCTCTCTCTCCGTTCGGAGGCCCCACTTAGCATGTGTCACAAACTTAAGCAGCCGAGGAGCCACTTCTTCGGCCCGTGCCGCGGCGAACCAGCGCGGCGTCGCTGGGGACCCCCGAGGCGCCGCCGGCGCTGCAGCAGCTAGGGAGAGAACCTGCAAAGCTCCGCTCTCTCCCTGCGCTCACCTGCGAGTCCCCGACTTCTCTAAAGTTGGGTTGCCCCTTGTTAATTCTCCGGTATTCCCACCAAAGGTGCTCAGGAATCGCATGGTACGGAAGTCCGTTGCCTGCTGGCTCTGCTGCCCTGCTTGCTGCCGTGCTGGTGAGCTCACACCGAGGTCGGAGGGAAACCACCGTGATGCCAAACYGGGAAAGGCTCATTTCCGTGCAGGGATGACCTGTGGAGCAGACGGATTGTGTGGAGATGAGGGTGGGAAGGATGAGCTTCCACCAGCAGTCCTATCTTCCAGCAAAGACATTGGATAATAAAACCCAAGGGGAGAAAAGTACCACAGGGAACCTGCGATGGAGTAGCAGAGTTATCTGATTTTTTTCTGCAAATGACTCCAGGAAGCATCAGCAGAGCTTTAAATCTCTCAGAAGCATTGGGCAGCTATCAGTCTGCAGAAATCTGTTCCATCCTCTCTGATCCTTTCAAGTCCCTTTTCCACAAAGCTGCTTACCATCACCTAGGATTCGACAAGCAAGAGAGACATGGCGTGCTTTGGTCTTCTGCTGTGGAGTCCACAACTGAGAAACTCTGAAGATCTGCAGGCCAGCGTGACACCAGGAAGAGCCAGGAACGTCTAGTTTGTCTGCGCAACATCA
>NW_020447420.1:1381863-1401863 GCF_003343035.1 Apteryx rowi | reverse complement strand
TGGTGTGCTGGTCCCCATCATGTGTTGGTCCCTGTGGTGTGCTGATTCCCATCGTGTGCCGGTTCCCACGGCGTGCCAGTCCCCATCGTGTGCCGGTCCTTGCAGCGTGCCAGTCCCCATCGTGTGCCGGTCGCTGTCACGTGCCGGTTCCCATGCCGTGCTGTTCCCTGCAGCCTGCCGGTCCCGCTTTGCCGTGGGGTTTCGGTGTCTCACTCTCACGCCGGTGCCATGGGGTGGAGGCACCGGCCGAGGCGACAGGCGACACGTGCYGATGCGCGCTGGGTGCCGGGGGCTCCCGGGAGCAGGCACGCCGACGGCTGCACGCTGGTGTCTCCAGGGGTGGGATGCGCCGTCCCCATCCGTCCCCGGCCGGCCACGCTTGGCTCTCGACTCGGGGGCTCTCCACCCCTCACTGGGTGGTATCCGCGCTGCAAATGGTTCGGCAACCCAGCGTGTGCTGCGTGTGCCTGCCCCAGCGATTCCCCCCGGGGCGCAGGGGAGGAAGGATAACTGACCCCGAGCAACGAGGCTGACGAGGCTCGGGCCAGCCCGGCACTTTCGGCGTGGTCTCCCCGCTATACCCCCCTCCCCGACCGCTCTTCCAACGTGCGGAGGTGCCGGCAGGGACGGGCAGTCGCTCCAGGGCGCCCGCAGTGCCCGTCCCGCACCCGCAGCTCCCTCCGCACAGCGCCCGGAGCTTGCCGCTGTTCCCAGGCAAACGCCCCGATTCCTTGCCAGCCAGGGCGGCGTTTGGGGCCGGATGCTGTGAAAAGTGTGGGTCGCCTCCGCTCGCGGGCAGCACGAGGGGCGGCTGGCTGCTCCCGTAGGCAGGAGCGGGAGGCTGATGTATGGTCCTTTATGCTTCTGGGAGGAAACCARTGTGTTTTAAAAATGTGTTTGTGATGCCAGTTAGCATAAATTCCCCTGATGTATCACCAAGGGAGTGATTTATGGATTTGAAAAGAGCATGTCACCTCATCTTAATATGCATTTTTTTTTTCTAAGCACTGTGCTTGGCACTCCTACTATGCAAAATAACTGGGGAAAATCCAGGGAAAGACATTAAAACTATTAAGAGCGTTGTTTCACAGTTATCTCACTGCGGTGGTTGTAATGGCAACAGATTCCATCGGTCTGTCGAAAAACAGGAAAGGCCAAAGTTTTGGATCTGGCAAACGCTTGCACGCCCGGGTAAGCTCAGGYGCGAAGGTGCTGCTGAGCGCGAGGAGGCAGGCGGAGCCACTCGCCGGAGCGATCAAGCCCTCATTTAAAGGGCTGAAACTCCTGGAGAAACATGGGTGAGATCAGAGTCCTCTGAAAACTGAGTCAGGGCCACGTGTGCTCTGACTACATGAAAGGCTCCTCTTCAAGGGTTTTTTTTTCCTTCAGTTGTTTTGAATCTCTTTTCTCTGTTGCTCTTTTTAAACTTGTTTTTAATTTGTTATTCTCTTTGTGGGCCTTCTTTATTTTTATTCTATTTTACCAAAAGAGCCTGGATTTTATTCCCATCCCAGCCTTATTAGCATTTTGGTCTTTGATCTCTTTTAAGACGGGTTTACACCACAGTTTTATTATTCGATTTTCCAAAGTGCATTTTCGCATAATCTGCAGAAACGACTGAGAGGAGGAAACCTTGCAGGAAAGAGGGCTGCTCCCGGCGATGCCGGGCGGGTGCTCCGGGGAGGCCACGCGCGGGACGTCGCTCGCCGCCTGGCAGAGATCCCTGCAGCGGTGCCTCCGGGCACTCGGCGCGGGAAGCGCTCGCACCGCACTGCACCGCACAGCACCGCACCGCCGTTTRAATTCCACAACCTTCAGCAGCTCTTTGCTAGGAATCACTTCCTAATGAGCACAACAAAGTGATAACAATTAATGAGGAAGCAAAGCATTTATTTCTGAGCCCTAATTAACATTATCCCAAGCATCCTCTCAGTGCTCCTCGATGTCATAAAGCATGCGGGAGCCATAAACGAGCTGTTYGCCCATTAACACTGCCATGCCCCCATCCCCTCCCTCTGGTACCCAGGCATTAACCAGACCACTACATTCCCGGGGAGTTAAAGGCCRCATCTTTATTCACAACAAAACAAGATAAACAACCTGCAGGTGGGTTTGGCTGCAACGTCCCGGCACGGAAGAGGGTTTACGCGGTGCCCTGGCACGCAGGCATGTGTGCAGCTCCGGCGCCCGCTGCTCGGGATTAGCCGCTCCCTACCGGATGCAGGGAGAGGCGAGGGGTCTCCGCTGCTTGAAGTTCACTCAGATCCTGCTTTTGAACAGAAAAATGGCTCCAGCCCCTTCCGGAGCCGGGTGGCAGCTCTGCTCCAGTGGGTTCCTCTGGGGCGCGGGCAGGATCCCGCGAGCCTGCAAGATCCCTTCCTCCGAGGCTGCTGCGTGCCGGCGCCAGGAGCAGCCAGAGCTCTCGGCATGGCCCTGCAGCCCATGCGTGGCCGGGACCGGTGCCGSGCGTTGCACGTCGGCCGCCCCGGCAGCAGCCGGCAGAGCTGCTGCCGGTGGAACGGCTCCTTCCCGTCTGAGCGTGACACGGCAGGGCGCAATTTCCCGTCTCACGTAATTCAAATCCRTATCTGTTCCAGCACAACGCGCGTTAACCCTGCAAGAAGAAAACCTGCAGATACATGCCAGGCTGTTACACGGAGATCAAGCCACTGCCAAGACCGATTGTGTTCAAATACAGTATCTCCCAAGTATTTATCTGTTTTATGTGACTTATCAGGTGCCAGCGAAACCTCTCTTCTTGACGGGGTAATGCAGGCTCGAAGGCAAAAGAAACCCTCTGGCTTATACCACATCCGTTACTAATCCACCACGATGCATCACATCAATAATAATGCTACAGAGGAAAGGATCTGAGCTCGGAAAAACCTTCCTCTGCACACGTGCAACCCTGCTATGTTCCAGGCACGCTCAGAACAGGAAAAATGAACCTTTGCTGGGAAAAGCTTCAGTCCAGATGGGAACAGGACTGCGTAAATGGCCATCCTGGACAACCTGGGAGCACCCAAGAGCGAGGGAGAATGAATTCACCTAAACTCCGTTTGCAAACAAAGCCTCTAACCATGCTGCTAAACGAGAGCCACTGGCTTGACTATTCCCACCGGCTTTCCTTGGGGAAGGTGCCATGCCCCCAGCTGGAGCACCGATGTCCAGGGACCAGGACTGGCCCATTTATGAAAACGTGATAATTTTGCAGGGGTAGAGCGGGGAGGGGAAATCATCGGTGACAGACCCTGCATCAGGACAGCTCCGCTGAGCGTAGGAGGGGAGCGAAGCCGTGCCACCGGACACCGGGAAAACGGGACGCCCCGGAGCTCCCGGGTGCAAAAACGCCCTCCGCCCAGAGCATTTATCATTAACGCCCATTTAAAAGAAGAAGGAAGCTGTGCAGACCATTAGGAAGATAATTGGTCTCTCCTCTGTATTTCAATAAAAGCAAGGGACAAAATACCATGTATGTGAAATAACTACTTTAGGATAACAGCACCCGTCACCTTGACAACTCGGTCAGAGGTCTCGGCGCGTGGTGCCTGCTCAGTGAGGTGTGAGAAATAAAGGACACCGGGGACAGGGGGAAGATACTTGTCTGACCAGCAGAGATGTGAGGACCACAACAGGCTGTTAGCTACCAGATTTCTAAACAGAAAGCAGCTTTCACGAGGAAATGTTGGAAAAATAACCCCTGACGAGCCGGTGGAACCCCAGCGCCTCAGCTGCTCTCTGCTGCCTCTGCTTCCCCCATGCACCTCCTTCAGCTGTTGGGCAAAAATGCATAAAACACCTCTTTTCCCCAGCCCAAATGCTGCACCCTTGGGCCAGCTCAGCTCGGGAGGCTGTAAAGCGACACGCTGGGGAGCATGGGGCAAGCCCATGTGTGTGTGCATGCAGCACATGGGCATGCGGTGCATGTGCATGCAGCACCAGCACATGTGCATGCAGCCTGTGTGCGTGCAGCACAGGCGCGGGTGCATGCAGCACGTGCATGCAGCACATGGCGCATGCAGGCATGTCGGAGAGGTGCAGCCCTTCAAAGCATGCTCCAGAACATACCAACACATAAAACAACATAATATTGCAAAGAAAAGGTGACAATGTAACATACTAATATGAACAGACATGAAATCAATGGGAATTTCTATTTAGGTAGGAAATCAATAGGAATTTCAAGGTAGGAAAAAAGGAAATTACTTACCTTTAATTTGAGCTCTCTTCAAGTCTGGTTCTCAATAGATCGGTGCTGGGAGCTCGCAGAGCCGGTTCACAGGCCGGGGATGCTCAGCACGGTGCAAGTGTGGCAGCAGCGGCTGCTCTGACGGTGCCTGCCTGGAGCCCATCACTGCCCTGCCGTTCCCCCGTGAGGCCCGACGCCACGGGGATGGCCGCAGCCCAGGCTTCCCTTCACCTTCACCACCGGGCCTGAGAGAGTTCTTCTGAGTGAGGCAAAGTGAAGCCGAGAGAGGGGAGAGGATTTTTGCAGAAACTCTTGAATTGWTCCAGCGTTGGCAAGGGAGCACCTATAGCAAACGCAGACAAGGAGGTGCGAGATCTTACAGTGGCAGCTCTGAGATCTAATTTCTTAATCTAGCAATGACCACATTTCAGTAGCAATGTTTGCAAAATGGTCCATTCTTGGGAAAAAGTGTCTATGCAAGGCTCCTGGGATCCGGTAGCTCAGCCCTTATCCTGCGGAAGAATCATGCAAATAGACTCACTGGTCCGTGCAGAGCCCCTCTGATTTCAGCACGCCTTGGCTGAGGCTCTGAGTTCTGACTGTGTGGTGCTCGCAGAAAGATGAAGGCCTCAGTTTGAGACCCTTTGAACTGAAAGATGTTGTGAAAGTGAAAGATTATTATTATTTTGTTAAAAGGAGAGCTAGCTGCATCTCAAACTCTGCCCTCCTAGAAATGGAAAATTAAAAGACTTGTAGAAGCAAGTATTAATACCCCACAGAGGATCTGGAAATCACCTCCTGATGTGGCTGAAGGTGGAAACGATTTTAAGCCATTGTTTCCAGATATCTTTGCATGCAGCAGCAAAGCCTATGTACCAGCATCCTGTGTTTCACTCATTCATGAGTGCTAAAATGGTCTGCTGCATTTTAAACATAGCAGGAGGGAAGTACTAGCTTTGGTACAAAGTGGGAGAGATTGCCTTCTCCAAGTGAACGCAAAGCCTAAAATGTAGATGTATTTCTGGCTCTTGAAGCAGAAGGCAGCATACAGCAACTCTCCAGCCCTACGGCTTTGGCTGCCACAGGTCCTTTTACGGAGTTCAAAGGTGTATTTCTCTTCCCACTGGTTTTTGTCAGCCTCCCCGCGGCTGAGCAATGCCTCCCTTGGCAAGTCACCCCAGCGAAGGCAGCGCAGAGTAAGGGCAAAATCCATCTGGCCCTGGATATTATTCCCGAGATGTGTTTCCACTTTTCTGCAGTCACGGGCTGCTTGAAATGCACATTAACCCCAGGTATAATGACGTTGATTGGTATAATCAACAAAGGGAGATATTTTCAACAGAATATGAACAAAAATGAAAAATAACCATGTACAAAGGATTTTCTTGGCAGTTCTGCCGGTCCTTTTGCCAAAGGTCCATATGATGCTTTCTCCCACCAAAGAGGTGTTAGAGACCTCCTGAGGGGATGGTGTCTGGCAAAGCGCTTGGAAAAAAAAAGCAGTAGTCAAGCGCAGGTCTGCAGGGCAGCCTGGCAGTTGTCCCAGCCCGGACCTCTGTTAGACTGAAATCCAACAACAAATCAGCTCCACTTGCCGAGGACGCTAAATTGAGGTGAGTGCTGAATGAGCTAGCAACAACAAAAATCCAAAGGGTTTTATCATCCTTGTAGCAGAAGGGRCATATGGTAAATAAAATTTAATGTTGCCAAATGGGGAGAGAAGCACAATGACCTAAGAACCGTAAAGCAAAGAGCAGCATGAATGGAAGGGAACTGGTGCAAGAGGGAGGGTACTGAAGATAAGGGAACAACTGAAACCGTTACAAAAGCGTCGGATGWGTCCATGGACATTTACTGCGGTTGCAGAAGAGCCACAGCCCCGGCCAAGCCCCGGCGCCGTCCAGCACCGCTCGGAGACCCGCTCCTGCAGCACCTCTTGCACCCCTCATCTGTCTTCTCCAGGTCTTGTTTCCTCATTTCAACCTGGCCTATTCGGCTCTAGCTCCTTGGCCTGACCCTGTCGTTAGCTCCCTTGTCCCCACGGGACGGCAGCGCCCTGTCCTGAGCCCAGACTGTGCCGGGGCTCGGAGGAAGGTGCCGGGCTCATGGGCTTCTTTCACCTTTAATGAATAACATCTTGTCTTCTCCCCCCATGGAAATGGCAGCCATCTCTTCACATTTCCTTACAACACCATGCTTGTGGCTAATTAAGCTCTATTAATACTAATGAGCAGGCTCACTATAGCCCATCACTTTAGTTCTTAATCTAATGCCATGTTGTGACACTTGTTCAATGATGATTTCAGCCTATGAATCAAACCGGTGTGGTGCCGCCCACATGCACAGCTCCTTCCTCGTCTGGGACCGGAGAGAAAGCCAGTCCAGAAAACAGCAAGGCTGGTTAAGGAGCGTTTAATTAAACAAAAAGCCGAACGCTAGACCCCRTTGTCCCTGGGCAATGCAGCGCCCRCGAGCAGGAGCCGGGATGGCTCCCGCCTCTGGTGCTCCCACCGGAGCGGGACCTCTCAGCTTGCCTGGGGACACRCGCAGTTTTTGGGGAGCAAAGAAGGAACAAAGAGTGACACTGGGAGGGCAGATTCGGTTAATGAAGAAGCCTCAGTGGTCCCATCTTCTTTTTTCTCCCCACCCAAGAGATGAACCTAATCCCTTTAGTCTGGGAGGAAAAGTCACTTCTGCATTTGAGCACTGGCTCCTGGTTGAATGTTTTGTTTGAGATTCGCAGGCTCTGACAAATATTTCCCCTTCAATTCCAAAGGTTTCTTGGAAACAAAAAGGTCTTCTCCTCCTGATGAGCACCCATTTCTTGTCRCTCAGTTTTGTAGGGGGAGGCACGACTTCATTCTCTCCATGCTTGCAGACAACTGGCAAACTCTGTGCTTTCCCGGCCCCTGGATCCCCCTGCTGCAAGGGGCCATAAAGCATCGTGTCCGTGCTGGGCGCCGGGCGCTGGCCTCGGTGCCGCTCTCTCCTGGAGGCTGCTGAATTATTCAGGTGGGAGACGCCGCTGAACTCTAAAGGCTCAAATAAGAAACATAAAAGTTAGAAACTCCTAGATTTTAAAAACTACTGGAAGTAAAAAAATATTTCAGCCAGGTTGATTTATGGTTAAAGTACCTAAATATACTGCTGCACTGATGGATGTGAATTGTGTTGTCATGCCGGTTGGCAGAAAGAGATGAGATTTTTCAATATGTTAAAGTGTAAATGTTGTTAAAAACACAGTATTAGAAGATTAAGATTCTGACCCTTTACGTTCCAATGATCGTAAAAATAAGACTTCCAGCCCATTAAAGAACAGCTTGCCAAGGCATTACACTGAATCACTCCGCCACGAGGATGTTATAACCCTGTTCGAGCTTATTCATAGGCATCTGCTTATGTGGCATCTACACCAAACTGTGAATGCAAATGCAAGTGCGAGGGCTTGGGTGGGCTTCGGCAGCGCTGCCCGCGTGCAGCCGGGGGCCGGGGGGGTGAGAGCGTTGCGCGGCCCCGCAGCACCGGCGGCCCGGGCGCCCCGCGGGCACGGCGCATCCCAGCCCCTCCCGGCACACATTTTTCCTCTCCTATTTCCTTCGTCTGAAATCAACCTCGCTGCTTGTCGGCTGCAGGGAGCAGTCAAATTCTGGACAACTCGACAGAGAAAGCCCCACTAATTGCAGTTAATTAGGCCTTACTTCTTAGAAGACCCTAAGAAAAGTGGCTGCTGCACTATGTGGATGTGGATGTGTCCCCTTCCCCAGTCCGCACACACGGCGCAGAGACGGCTGGGTTGCCTTGTGCATCCGGAGTCGGGGAAACACCTATTTCCAGCCAAACAGTTCAGTTCCCGGTGCTTGCACGATAGAGGCGCGATGCTGTCAAGCCCTTTGCTGCAGCGGCGCAGYGCACGCCGTGGTGGGCTCCGACGCAGCTCTGCCACGCACCTTCCCCGGCTCCTTTAAGCGGTGCCTGGCTGCCCGCAGGAGCCGTTTGGCCGCTTTGCGGAGCGTCGGCTGCAGCCGTGCCCTGGGGGGCACCACGGCCGGGAAGCTGCCCGGTGCAGGAGAGCGGCACGGCCCCCACCGCCGCCCTCTGCTCTCCAGACCACGCGTTTGCCTTTCCCTGGTTCTGGACATCACCTCTGCATGTAAACACCTCCGGTGGCTGCTCCACCGCTGCCGGGGCAGACGAGACTCCCGAGGGATGGGAGCGATGCCTAGAATCCGTTTCCCACCGTTAGGCTGTGAACAATCTGCATTTGCAGCGAGGCCGGGTGTCTGCGCCTTCGCTCCCCGTCACCGGGCAGGGACCCGTGTCTCTGGGAGACGGCGTCCAAAGCACCCTGTGAGTCGGGCAAAGCCGTGTTTGCTCCGCATTTGCCTGTTTGCCTCTCGCGCTCTCTCCCCCCTTTTCTGACCTCGCCTCTGTCACTGCTTCGCCTCCACTTCGAGGCTTCAGGACTCTGCCAAGACTTTTAAAAGTGCAAYGGGAGGGCAGCGGGGTGCTCCTGCCAGCCCTCCGCTGCGCAGGGGGCTGCTCCGGGGCTGTGCCGGGGCTGCACCACAGCTGCATCAGGGCTGCACCAGGGCTGTGCTGGGGTTGCAATGGGGCTGTGCCAGGGCTGCAACGGGGCTGCGCCGGGGATGTGCTGGGGTTGCACCAGGGCTGCATTGGGGCTGCACTGGGGCTTCATAGGGGCTGCAATGGGGCTGYRCYRGGGCTKCRYMGGGGMTGYRMTGGGGCTGCAATGGGGCTGCACCGGGGCTGCACCAGGGAAGTGCTGGGGCTGCACCGGGGCTGCACTGGGGCTGTGCCGGGGCAGCTGGCAATTACAAAAAGCAGGCGCCTGCCCCTCCACGGGCTCTGCCAGCGCTCAGGACCTGCTTGCTGTTGCCGTAACCCGGTGTGTCGTGTGCTGGCGATCCGGGCGGTTTTCAAGAGCGGAGTCTGGGCACATGTGCCTCTTGCCCAGGAGAGCTGGAGACGGGAGAGCGCTGCCAGCTCGCAGGCGACGCCGCTGATCCTTCAGCAGTGGCAGTTATTTAATCTAACGGGAAGAATCCAAGCGCTGGAACTTTTCAGGGAGATTTAATGTTTTATGACACACCGAAACTCTGTAATGAAAAAGCCTGATTTCGTGTGTGGGAAGTCACTTAGTATGGAATAAAATGCATGCTCGTTCCCGCAGAGGCCGGGGCATGCCGCAGGACAGCCGGGCGCTCCGGGGCAGCTCGGAGCCGGGCTGACCCCATCCAGCGAGCCGGGTGCCAGCACCGATGGCAGCAACATGCAGATTCTGGCTCTTATTTGAGGCAGGTTTAAAATAGCGGTGAAGGTTATTGAAAACATAACCAAAGCTCCTCCTTATTTCATTAAATACAAATGTGAGTGGGGTCATCAGTTTTTATAGGGGCTCGTAAAGCATCCCTCTTGTTCAAATAGGCTATCAAATCACCCAAGGCTCCTCTCCGTGAGGAGTGCAATAAAACCAGAGTTTCTTCTTTAAGAAACTCATCTCAACATCATAATAAAATAACCTTAAATAATACAGTATGGAACAGTTTTTCAATAACATAATTATAGGCTTCCATTTTTTTCCTGGCAGGTCATTTCTTGGTATCTATTTTGGATGCCATATTGCAGAGGAAAGGGGTAGGGAGGCAAGCCTGGAAGGATTTTGAAGCGTGTCCTCAGGCCAAAGCAGATCACCTTGCCTGTCCTTCGTGTGACGCCCGCCGGAGAGGCCCCAGCAAGGCAAGGCAGGCTGCCGCCCTGCCCTCACCAGGAGCTGGAGACAGGACAGCAAAAACTGAGGTTGGCTCTGGGCTTGTCAGGCTTTCTGCAGGCTGAGGTCCGTGTTTCTGAGCCCAGAAGACCTGTTGCACACCCTCCATGGGGCGAGCCGGCTAGCACAGGGACGATAAGGAGTTTAAACGACCTTCTGTCTGTGGACGGTCAAGGAAGAACATCCATTAATGGTCCAAAAATGGCCTGGACAGCAGGGATTTGCTAGAACTCAAAGTCTTTACAGTCTGCATGCTTTATCTTCTTGCTCGCTCCTGGGCGATGCAGAGCAGAGAGGTTTGCGTGGCTTCTATCAGACAGCGAAGGAGATGGTCCTTCCTTTCCAGGCATCCAAGGCACAAGGTGCCCCCCGGCTCAGCGCGGCGAAAGCAGCGCCAACGGCTGCCGGAGGAGGTGGCCACAGTGCCTTTTCCCAGCGGGAAGAGCAGCGCTGGGGGACTCGCTCAGGGACGGGCACGCTCCGTCTCTGCAGCAYGCACAGCTCGCCTCCTGCGGCTGGTCAGGCGTGCACTCGGCGTACAGGACGGGCGAATGCTGGCGCCGGTGCGTGTGAGCGCGGTCCCTAAGGAAAAGCCTGTTCCCCCTGTGAGCTGGGGACCGCAGGCTTGCGGCAACGCCGGGTCTGCCCGAAGGACAGAGTGCTGTCCTTCCCCGACCGCAGGAAAGAGCGATTCCCGCAGGAGCGCGCACGCTTTGCAGATAGATTAAAACATTTAGCAGTATATCTGTTTTCTGCTCCCTTTTTTACGTAATTGGCGGCTGACCTGCTGTGTGCCGTGGTCTGTCATTAGTCCCCCAGGAAATGGATTGCCGGGCAGAGAGTGGGTGGGCTGGCCAAAGGGCAATGCAAATGTTTATGCTTCAGACGTGGCGCGTAAAGGGATTTTAACCCTGTGCTTGTTCACCCAGGCCATAGCTCTCTTTCCCTTGGACTAAGGGTTTGCTTTTTAATTCACAGGTGCTCATATCGTGCTATTGATTCTGCTTGGAAATTCCAGCTTAAACTTTGGGAAAGGTGTCTTATTTTTTGCGTGCTTATATTTGGAGATCTATTCACAAATAGTAATTACTGGAGGTTGCAAAGAGATTCTAAATTTGAATTATTTCAGAGCAACACAAACCTCGGTAAACCAGGGCGATGCAGGTTTAAAGTCACCTCCTAGACAAAACTCACCTGCCTGCTCATACACGCACATACGCACACATTGTACATTCATGCAAAAAAAAATCAATCCGCGTACATCATCTGCACATGTTTGCAGATAATACAAAGTTGTGTTCGAAAAAAAGAAAGAAAGAAAAGCCTCAAGTGGCAGAGCAGTTAAGGAACTCCTAGGTGTTTTTAATAACATTGATCAGGCCAAATGAAAAAAGCCGGAGCAGGGGGAGACAGGAGCAGCCAGCAGATGCTGACATTCTATCACGGCAGACACATATTGACTAGCGGTCTCAACAAGTCACTCACTCATCAGCGCCCGGCCTGATTGAGTTGCCTGCAGCCAGTAAATGAGCCTTCCATCCACTGTGGGTCGAAATGAACTGCAATCTTTTCAGACCTCGTTGTTGGCCAAATGAGAGATTTAAAACCCCGGAGGACTCCAAATGAATTTACCAAGGAGCCACAGCGACTAACAAAGCTACAATACATCAGCGCGTGGGGCACTGGGTATTACACTTACTGCTCGGTGATCAGCACTGGGGATTACGCTCGCTGCGCGGTGATCAGCCCGCGCTGAGCAATGCAGAGGTAACCAGATTAACCAGTGTGAGGTGTGTAAACCTTTTATGGTTTCTTTAAGGATTTAAAGATTTTGATGAGAAAACACTACAACTTTCCCAGGGGAAATTTGCTGTTATTGATTTAATGTTTGCTTGCATGCTACCTGTCAATTTTCCAAGAGCTTCAGCAACAAAATTCTTATTTGATATTTGACAGATCTCTCGCTAGTTTGCATGAGCAGAGCAAGTGCCTGCAGTGTGCGGATAGCAAAAAGGAAAAGGAGAGGGAGATGCCTCCCACACCTTTTCACCCAGGAACACAGGCAAAACTAATTCCAGGACTGACTACGAGCTCTAAACTCTTCAGAGTATGACCAGGGACAAATCAGCCTGGCTAGAATCTGTTTTATGAAACCACATCTTGTRATGCCAAAAATAGGAAGAAACTTCAATCATGTTTATGTTCCGGTTTGATTAAACTCCCCAGCCATGCACATGCATGTGCTTGCTAACAGGCTGCGTGTGTTTTACAGCAGTTTGAAATGGGCTTTCGTGGTGGAAGCGGGATTGCATTTACTCTTCTTCCTGACTTAGACCCAGAGTAGAAAAATCATTTTTTTCAGGTCCATTCTGGCCATTCTCGAAGCAGATTTGATGTAGTGAAACCAGAAATGTGACAGCAGCAGAGAACACCTTTGAGCTCATCTTTCCAAACCAAAATCACTGAAGAACCTCCAAACAGCCAAACGTTGAGCTTCACCCAAAAACAGTGTGAAGGCAACGGAAGAGGTGAAACAACATGCGAATACTCCCCTCCCGTGTTCCCTGCGGGTATGAAAAGGGATTTCTCCGGTGGGAAGGAGCAGCTGTGCCTGGAGGAAGGCAGAGCCCCCTTCTCCAGCGCCTCCTCTGCAGAGCGGAGCGGCCCCCACCGGGCAGTGATTACTGCTTTGCTAACGTTTTCGTGATAACAAATTGTCCCGCAGCCGCGGAGACGGGCGCAACGTTCGCTCTCTCCTGCGGCTGATTCCTCCCCCTGCTCCGCTGCTGCCCTCCCACCCGGCTCGCTGGAGGAGAGCGCGGCGGGCGGCGAGCGGGGCCCGACCCGGCTGCACCGCGACGCCCGCGGCACCGACACGCGGCTCGTGGCAGCGCCTTGCGAGCCCGCTCTCGGGATGCTTCGTTCCAGCCGGACGCGGTCCCGGGGTTTGCTGTCCTGGTTTTTTTGCTGAAGTGCCCTGGAGGAATCCGCTCCGAAACGCCTTCAGCAAGAGCTCTAATCTGGAAGAATCATTTCTCCCTCCGCCTCACAGAGCCGGAGCGATGCAGCGGCTGCTGGCTGGAAAATTAGCCCAGGGAACTCTTTCCTCTGTCTGTCTCTCACCTCATTAGACTAGTGAGAAAATGTAATTGTGAGTCTCTGAGGCTTTCTCCGCGTCGGCTGGCGGGGAACGGCGCTTCGCCAGGGCCGGCAGCGAGCAAACCCCGCGCCCCAGCGGCTAGCGCTGCGCCCCGGCCCAGCCCAGCCCTCCTGCCGGAGCAGTGCCGCATCCCGGCCGATGCCCGCGGAGCTTCCTTCCCGCAGCGCAGCGCAGCGGAGGCGGGTCGGGTCGCTGCACCGCCGGCACCGAGGCGGCAGCGGGCGCCGCCGGAGGAGGTCGGCTCTCCTCCCGCACCGAGCCGCGCTCGAGCAGGGGTCCCGCCTGTGCCGGGGGCAGGGACGGGCAATGCCGGGGCCCCCAGCAGGTGCAGCCCCGACCCTGCGCCCACCCAGCGGGCCAGGGCGCCTCCGCTCCGTTGCACGCCCGCGCACAACCCTTCCTCGGGTGACCCCGTCCTTGGCGAGGGCCCAAAGCAGGGGTTTTCACATGCTGTAACTGGGAATCAACCTTGTGCCTCGCTGCGGAAAGAGATGCCGAGTGCGGGGGGACCAGCGGGAGAGGAGAGGGCAGTGCAGGCATCACTCCTTCCGCTCAGCCCGGCTCCTCCGCAGGCAGGCACCCTGCTGCCGCGACGCTCCCTCGGCACCGGCAGCGCAGTGCTCGTGGGTAAAGCAAAGGGTCCCCTCGGTCCTGCCGTGTCCCTTAAACCTCGGCATGCAGCACCAGTCCCGACCGCTCCTCCGTGCTGTGACTGCATCTTCTTTTTCTGGGCCACTCCACTCTAGATTAATATCTCTGCACGCTTTACCGACCCTGTGATTGCTAATTGCAAGCACTGAACGTTTGCTAGGAAGTAAAGCCACAAGTTCAAATAATACGGGAAGTCTCTAGGCATGAAATCCAAAATAAAGAGGGATGTTATTTGCATCAGACTCCTGTTGTGCACGTGTGTCTGTGCATTTGGTGAGGTTAACAAAGATTAATACTCAGAGCCGGTTTTGGTGCAGAGTGGGAAATGCTGAGGCTGAGTCTACCAAGCACTTCAGAAATAACATGTCTGCCTTGTATTTTAAGGCAGGAAGCAACGCCTCAGCTGAAATCACTTAAACAAAAAGATTGCAGTGAGGGGCATAATGCAAGAAAGTAATAAGGTTTAAAACAGGTCAGAGCCCTTTCCCTGCTCCACTGCTCCTGAGTGAGATGCATTATTTAATGGTCTTTGGTCACCGCTGATATACTGTTGATGAAATAGATGATTTTGTTCAAAAGAGCATTAGAGAAGAAATATACAATACTGCATTACATGCCGGCACAGTTCCCTCGCTGGTAAAAGCCGATAGATTGAAGGTTTTTCCTCTTGACAGGAAAGCAAAGCAGTTGAAATGAAAAGTCTTATGAAATGGCAAATACAAATGGTAATAATGCCACCATATTCAAAATTAAATTGTTGTAATTCTAGTTTCCGAGCATGGCAAAGCAATACAGTATTCAGCACGGGCTGGGGGAACCAACCCCGTGGCAGTAGCGCTGCCGCCTCCCGCGCCGCCCGAGCGATCCCTCAAGAAACCGCGGCGGCTGCCGGTGCCTCCCGGAGCCGGGCAGCGGCAGTTCGGCACGCGGCCCAGAGACATCTCCCCGGCGAAAACCGCCTCGGGCGCCCATGCCCACCTCCCCCGGTGCCCCTTTCCCAGCCGGCCCCGTGCCCACAGACGGCGCAAACACGGGGCCCGGTGTCCCAGCCGCGCCGCTGCTCTCCTTGTGCCCCCGGTCACGCTGGGCTGCGCAGCGGCCAAACGCTGCTACTGGCGTTTGCCAGGCCTGGGAAGGCAACTTCGCTTTGCCGCGACGGTTCAGGTCTCTTCCACCAACAGACCGACACTGCAGCACATATAAACAGTGCGGGCGCTTGCCCGGAGCAGGGTGCATGGCGCAGGGTGCAAGGTACAGGGCGCAGGGCGCAGGGTGCAGGGTGCATGGTGCAGGGCGCATGGCACAGGGTGCAGAGTGCAGGGCACAGGGTGCAGCATGCAGGGTGCAGGGTGCAAGGTACAGGGCGCATGGTGCAGGGTGCAGGGTGCAGGGTGTAAGGTGCAGGGCACAGGGTGCAAGGTACAGGGCGCAGGGTGCAGGGTGCGAGCGCAAGGTGCAGAGCTCAGGGTGCATGGCACAGGGTGCAGGGCGCAGGGCACAGGGTGCAGCATGCATGGTGCAGGGTTCAGGGTGCAGGGTGCATGGTGCAGGGTGCAGGGCACAGGGCGCAGGGTGCATGGTGCAAGCGCAAGGTGCAGGGCTCAGAGCACAGGGAGCACGGCGCAGAGCACCCCAGCCCCCCGGCACAGCCCAGCGTTTTACAGCCCTGTCGCGCCGCCACGACGGAGGCAGCCCGAAGCTGAGCTCCGTCCCTGGCAGGGCAGCGGCAGGCGCCTTGGCAAATACCCGGGCAGCTCCCAGGAGCAGGGGAGGCCGAGCAGTCCGGGGAAGGTGTGGAACGACCCTGGCGAGAGGTGGCATCCTGGAGCAGGGCTATGCCGCTCTCCCCTGACGCGCTGTCCTCAGATGTCGCTTTAGTGCAAAGAGCAGCAACGCGGCCACGACGGCAGCGTGCACAGGGATGTGGTCGGTGTGCACCAGGCTGCGGTTGGCGTGCACCAGGATGCGGTCGGCATGCCGGGGCGCCCGCCGCGCCGCCGCGACCACAGCAATGGAAGGGAATACATCACGGGTAATTATCRCTAACCAGAAATCTCCTCCACCGCTCCAAGCCCCATCATTCCAGCCCTATTCTAATAAAGTGACACCTTTTTAATTATGGTAAGGACAAATCTGAAATTCCAGTAAGTAATTAGCATACATAATTTGCCATCTCTGACACAATGTGACTTTATCACAGGCTACCTCAGTGCAAGGGAGAAGTGCAAGGCTGCTGTATATCCTCTTTTAATTTCAGAGAAACCCAAACTGTCCATTTATTTTTATTACAATGTATTTCTCAAGTAGTTGAGTGGACAGCGCTGAGAGTGCTCCGAGAGTGCAAATAAACAGCAGCAGCCTTGGAATGTTAAATTTAAGGGTTGTTTTCAAGAACAGGACACTTAATTTCACAATAAACTATGTTTTTATGTACCTCCATGATGCCCACTGTTACGGAGAGTACAAGCTAGCTGGGCCCATTTTTAGGTGCACAGGACCAGCTGAGCCATTTAGCCGGGTTTATTTTCAGTGAAAAGGAAATGTCCATCAAACCAGAAAGCACTTTCATGTTGCAGTCAAATTATTTATTTGCCCTTCCGAATGTGGCTTCCAGTTTTATTGTGTTTCTCGGTTTTTCCCTGCTATTTGCATGTGCGCTTCGAGGGTGGTGCTTGGTTGTGACAATGGGCAGAATATTAAAACCCGTAAACCAAGGCCCTAAGAGACTTTTCTTGAAGAATTGCAATCTTTCGCAGCAGTCAAACACACAGTGTGGTAAGGTTCCTAGTTTCCCTGTGACTCCCGCGGCTAATATTCCTACAGCTAATATATTTTTGAGAAATGTTTATTCTGAGCTAAATCATGAATATTTTAAATTTGAGCCCTGCTGTCTGGCTRTGATCGGTCAGATAAGCCGTGTGGGTTTGCCTCCGCTGGACAAGCGCACGCTCCTGTCCCAGGTCGTGCGGATGGGAAATTCGGTTTTCCCAGTTAAGCTCTGTTTTTCCGACATGCTTCTGTGTGTGTTTGTCCACGGCCCAGCACAAACGTCCCTGTTTGTGAAACTCCCCGGTGGATTCCCGGGAATGCCGGCGCCCGGGATGGCCCCGGCCGGTGGGACCATGCTGCCGTGGCTCCCCCGGGGCTGCCTCCGCTCTCGMCCCCCCGCCACCTACAACGTGGTCTCCGAAACCGAAGGGGCGCTTTCATGTTTGGTCTTCCTTCAGGTAATGAGTACTTTTGGAAGTACACCCAACCACAAAAAAAAAAAGATCCCGGGCCGGCGGTCCGTGGGGAAGCTGTGCGGAGCGGAGGAGCCGGCGCTGGCGGGGGGCGCGGTGGGAACGGCACCTCCGCCTCGAACGGGCTGGGCTGTCCTACAGCTTCCCGCCGTTCGGAAAAGGGGAGAACATCTTACCTTTCTGAGATTCGGCTATGGAAATCTGTTTTGGAGAAAATGATCGGAATTGAATTGTCAATACTTGAGACACTCTGATTCTTTGCAGTTAGATGCTTCTCCGGGGAAATTTTCTGGCATTCTATTTCAAAGAGAGCTWTTCTGCGCAAAAATTGACCTCAATTAAAAGCAAAAGGAGGGTCAATATACCAAAAAACAGCACTTTCAGACTGACTTAAGCATGTTTTTCTGTCTTTTTGTCCTTTTTCCTTCTCCATCCCCGGAGACATATTTTGCTCTGACTCAGAGTGATTTTTCCTCTCCCAGCTTTCCAGGTTTTTTCAGTCTGGGAAAACCATGCCTTCTCAGGCAGGCAGCGCAGGGCAGGGGCTCTCGCCGGGAGGAACTCTCCGCGCCGGGTGCTACCTCCAGGCGTGCTGTGCCTCCGAGAGGATGTGTCCGCCTGGACCGAGGGCGATCCGGGCCGGGCCGCCCCGCTGCATTCCAGCGCGAGCTCGCTGCAGCGCRCCCGTGCACGTGCAGCACGCCGCTCCCGAAAGCAGCCGCGCAAAAACCTTCGCGCCGGTGACGGGCAGGTCTCAAGGCACCATCGTACTCTTTTCCAGCTATCGGCTCCGGCTGCAGCCTCCGTGCAGCAGAAACACGTAACGTTTTTCTCCGGCGCTTTGTGTGGGCTCCGGTATTTATGTCTTGCTTGCTGCAGCTGCCTCCTCCTGCGATTCCCCGGCTCCTCGCCGGCGTCGGAGGGCTCGTGTGGGCATYGCGTCCTGCAGAACACACGAATCAGCACTGCCTTAGACCTGCAAATTACATGTAGCTTTGKTTAATTAAATGTAAAATCATTGGAATAAAATTATCCTTTCATTAGAAATTAACTCACTGCTTAAGACTTCAATAATTACTTTTTTTTCTTCCAAAACCACATACAAAATGGTCAGTTAAACAGTATGTAAAAAAAAAAAAACTTTAATGACTGCATAGCAATCAAGATTACTATTATTTAAGCACAAGCTATTAACATGTGCAATGAGGTATTAGCTAATAAATTATCTTTATAAAATTAAATCGTAATTTTATCAYGAATTTTACAGAGGTTATGGTTTTTAATGGCTGTATTTAGTTGTGGCGCCGAGCATGCCGCTTTCCTTCATTACTTCATTAACACGTTGCATTTATACTCTTTTTTTTTTTATTATTGCTTTAATTTAAGGCCAGGCTTAAGTGATTTATTTCTGGTCCCTGCGGGGTGTCGGAGGCACAGGGGCTCGGCGCGCCCTGCAGCCCCGGGGAAGGTGCTGCTGCTGCTCGAGGGGCGAAGCTCAAAGCTGGCAGGGTGTTTCGCAGGGCCCTTTCACGGCAGCAGGGCCAGCGGGAGGATCCGCGCAGTGCAGTGCAGCGCAGCACGGTGCAGCACGGTGCAGCATGGTGCAGAGCAGTACAGTGTGGTGCAGCATGGTGCAGCAYGGTGCAGCATGGTACAGTGCGATGCAGCACRGTACGGTGCAGCGCGGTGCAGYTCAGTGCAGGGCAGTGCAGCTTGGTGCAGCTCGGTTCAGTGCGGTGCAGCGTGGTGCAGCGTGGTGCAGCACAGTACAGGGCAGTGCAGTGTGGTGCAGCTCAGTGCAGCATGGTGCAGCACAGTCCAGCGTGGTGCAGCATGGTGCAGCACGGTGCGGCATGGTGCAGCTCTATGCAGCATGGCGCAGCTCGGTGCAGCACGGTGCAGGGCAGTGCAGCTCAGTGCAGCATGGTGCAGCACGGTCCAGCGTGGTGCAGCATGCTGCAGCTCAGTGCAGGGCAGTGCAGCTTGGTGCAGCTTGGTGCAGCTCGGTGCAGCACAGTACAAGGCCGTGCAGTGCAGTGCAGCGCGGTGCAGCATGGTGCAGTGCAGCGCAGCACAGTGCAGCACGGCGCGGTGCAGCCGGGGGGACGGGGCGATGCCCGCGCGGCGCCGCGTGCCGGCTCCTTGCAGACGGATACCCTTGAGGCTCACCTCCATCTCCTYGCCGGGTCGCGCGGAGATTTAGCGGCGGGGAGCGGTAGTTAAGGTCCAGCTCTGCTCTCCGCGCCTGAGTGATGGAGGACACGCTGCTGGGACATGTTTATTGTCACCCGGCGGCCCCGGCCCCGCGCGCCCGCCGCCGCCGCCGCGTCCCCCCATAACTCACGGCCTGACGCCGCCGCGGCGTGACTGATAAGGGCTCGCGGGCTCGCCGGCCGCGTGCCTCAAGGAGACTCCGGAGGAGCCGCCGTGCAATATAAATGCGGGTCCGTGCCGGCCGCCAGCCCCGGGAAAATTCCCCGCCTCGAAAGCGCAGCATTTTAAGTAATAAAACCATAGAGAGATTACAACAAAATGTGACAGGAATTTAYGGCCCTCTGCATGAACCTTTTACCTTAAGATGGAACAAAGTTGAGGGGAAAAGATTGCGCGGTTCATGCTGGCAACCTTTCCCGCACGCTCTGCTCGGCTCCCGCCCCGCGCTCCTCTCCGCCGACTTAATAACAGGGAAAGGAAAGGAAGAGCCCGGGGAAGCGGGTGACCCTCGCTGCCTCCTCCCCGCCTGGCGCGCCRCTGTCACAGAGCGGAAGCGAGGCGTCTCCGGGCTCTCGCAAGGTTTCGCAGCAGCGCCGGGAGCTGCCCCTAAGTCCCTGCTCCTCCTGGCCGCCTGGCGGGTGTGAGCAAACCTGGCATTTTTCTCCTTTTTTTCCCCCCCCCCCCCGCTCCCGTTCTTTTAGCGAGACCGTGCGTGTCCTCGAGCTGTTTGTCCCGAGGGGGGAGTCGCTGCGGGAA
>NW_020447420.1:1345429-1381818 GCF_003343035.1 Apteryx rowi | reverse complement strand
TGCCGCCAAGCGCCGCGTCCCGGCGCGCTGCAAGGCGAGCGCTCTTAGTGCCCGTGCAAGGGTCCGGCAGCACAGCTAAGCAGATTCCTGGCTCTCCCCGACACTGAATTTACTGCTGCTTTCAGCAATAAAGAGTGGAATTAATCCTGAGTGTACTAATCCAGAGAGTAAACAATATCCAGTGGAGACACTCAGGCAAGATAAATGCAAGGGAGTTAAAAGCAAACGGARTGAAATCATTCTGCTCCAAGCTAAGGCGGCGTTTGAGGAGCTTGAAGCYTCCACACACAGTATTATCAAATTGTTAATAAGCGCTTCCAAAGTCTGTAATAACAAGAAGCTTTTCCTTCCGATTCATCATAAGAGGGGATTTTGTGCATGAAGCACGGTTGGTCCCGGGCACTAATTTCATATCATATGATCTGCCAGTTAAAACAGCATTAACAGGAAGGGCTGATCATAGTTTCTGATACTAGTTCAAGCCTTGGAAGACTAATTTCCTGTCATTTATGTGAAGCACTTAATTTTTTAAAATTCCCTGGTATGGACCGTGGAAATAAATAAATTCTCAGGTGGTTTCTCCTCAAATGTCCCAATGCTTCACAAATTATTTACACTGTATTTGCAGCCTCAAACAGGGAAGGCGCATCAGCAGTCGCTGCGCGCTCGCTCCTGGATCATGCACCCCGTTGTAAATAGCTTATTAAACAGTTATGCAACATCCTGGCTACATGCGCTTTATCATGACTGGCTTATTAAGCAGCTTCAACCGCTCAATCCCCGCAAGAATCCCAATTACTTTTAATTCAGAGTTGCCTGTTGCAAAATACTTGCTGCAGGTGCGTGAGCCGTTTCTGTCGGAGCGCCCAGCCCCTGCCCAAGGAAGCGGACGTGTGCGCAGCCCGCGCCCAGCTTCCACTGCTGTCACGAGTTATGTGGGTCCTCTCCCCTGCGCTGCCCCACGCAGTGGCGGCCACCCCCATCCGGGCACCGCCGGACCCTCTTCGTCCAGAAAAGTCAGAAATAGTACTTGATGGTTGATTTTATTGGTTAATGAATTTCAAAGATACTAATTTCTATTTGCACAGACGGTGTTTTATAGCTCCCAGATACCGTGAACTGAAGCCCAGCTGGTTTCACGGACCATATTGACAGCAGCCCCTGGGCGCCTTCTCTGGGTATAACCCACCGGAATAGTACCAAAACAGGCAAAAAAAGGACCAGCTGAGCGCTGTGGAGCGCGCGCAGCCGGTAGCCATGATGTGCAAACCTCGCCGCCCCGTCCCGCGCTGCCCGTCGGGAGAACCGCGAGCTCTGCCGCCCGCGCGGGCTGCCTGGCCCTCCCGGCCCTCCCAGACCTGCAAGCGCTGTCTCCCGGCAAGGAGAGCACCAGCCTCCCTCGGGACTTGAAACGTGGCAGGAAATGGGAAGGGTGAGGAAAAAATATCTTGATGAATGAAAACTTCTTCCTATAGAAGAACGTTTTAATTTGTCATGCTCATGCAAGAATAAGTTGGTTCAGTAAAGAGTACAAATTATCAGCCCTTCAAAGCTTTCCCATTTAACCACTTTATTGCAATACAACTGCCCATAACATTTGCTTTTAAAGCCCATGATGCTGAGTGTAGTTATTACATTGCATACATAAAAGATGTTTACAATTTTTTATATATATGTAAAATGTTGATCCCCTGGGCCACATTGATTTGCGCTGGCTTCACGGCTGGGTTGGTGCTGGAATTTCCCAAAGAGACGTGATTAGGCTGCAGGGAACTTTCATTCTTTCTTCCTTTTTTAATCTCCTGCTTACCCAGTTAAAGCGCCTGCCGTACTCTGCGTACGTCGAAACTTCCAGGCGGTCTCAGGGCGCACATGGCAAAGGCAGGCTTGCACCCTGCATTTGCAGAGCGCATTTGGCTGCACATAAACTGGGTGGGTTTATTCGTTCCTGGCTGTTTTCTGTCCGCACCGGTGGGGCCAGGTGATCCCCGCGGCAAAGCTCAGCTGCGGCCGCAACACAGCTGCGGTGCCCGGCGTGGCCATAAAACCCGGCGAGCGGGGTGCTTCCAGCTTGGTGCATCTGTCCCTCACCCCCAGGTCTGTAAGTACTGCTCCAAAATAGTCCAAACCATGCCTGGCTTTGCAAGAAGCTTCTGTTTTTGTAAGCACTGATGTAAGCAACTGAGAGGACAAATAATTTCCTAGTGATTTGTTTCATACTGAGCGGGGGGGGGGGGGTAATTAAGATGGTGTTCCTTCTAAAGAAATTAACTGTTCTCTAACAGGGGAGAAAAAAGCGTTTTATGGTTTCAATCTTTGAGCTTTGACAAGTTAAACTTTGCAGTAAAGTAATAATGGGGGAAAATGTTACAGCTGTCTCATAAAAACTCATGGAAAAATGCAGAAATCCCAGGGAGGCGGAAAGGATCCAAGGCTGGGCAGTGGCTCTGTTGAGGGGCTCCACGCGGGCCGGGGCGGAGGAAGGTGCCTGGCGGCTCCCGGCCCTCTCGAGGGAGGGTTTTGGTGCTGAGCCCCATCCYGGTTATGCGGGCGCAAGGGGTGGTTGCTTCCACTCGTGGTTTGGGGGATCGTAGCATATGCAATTGCTTAAGAAGACAAATTTGCAGTTCACTTATGTATTTGCCATGTCTCATCCTAGAGCTGGTCTGGAAGAAAATAAAAGGCTTTATTTAGATATTCATGGCACTTAAGAAACTGTTGAATACAGCAGCACTGTTTGCACCGTTTTCCTTTCTGGAAGGGGAGCAGAGGAGCTTTATCTGTATATTATACATTTTTAAAAGACTCTAAGTGTAATCCAAGATATTAGACACTATTCAGCTTTGCACAGGTATCTGGCAAAATGGTTTAAACATTTATTAAATATAGAATGATAAAATACCTTGAAGATCACATCCAATCAACACAGTTTCTGCTGTAGAAAATCATGTCTCATTAATCTGTTAGAATACTTTGAACCTACCAATATATAAATGGATAAAAGAGAATATCTTGACATATTTTTAGACTTTCAAAAGGCTTTTAATGAGGTCTTCCCACAGGATTTCTTAGGAAACAAGATAAAAATGGGGGTAAGAGATATAGTAGCATTATGAATCAATGAGATGGACTAAGAGGAAGGAAACAAAAGTGGTAGAAAGTCTTTTATTAATCAATGTAAAGGGTCACTAGCAGYGTGCTACACGGTTACGCTCTCAGTCTAATGGCATTAATATATTAATTACTGACTGGGGAAAGGAAACGGTCGTATAGATTAGTTACATTCAGAAAAGACCAAGAAAACGCGGAGGTATCTGGCCAAGGCAGAAGAATGAATAACACGATGGCTAGGGAAGTTTGATGTTAATAAATGCCAATGTTCTGCAAAACAGCCCTTCCCCAGCACGTTCCTGGCTTGCAGTAAACGGGTTCTCTTAGAAAGCTGGTCGCTGCTGGGACCTCGCACAGCTCGCGTTCAAAGCCAAACGGCAAAGACCACGTCAGGATTGGGAATGGGAACGAGAAGAGCATCGAAAATGCTAAAGTAGCTGCCTGTGAGCGTCTGGTCCTGCCTCCTCTCGGATGTGGCAGGCAGTGCTAGTCGGCTTTGCTGGGAAAGTGCCCCAAAACAGGAACGGGCTTGGAAAACAGAGGGAGATGGCCAAGGCCTTGGGAACCCTCCGGAGGAGGGCGAGATGCCTGCGTCCTGCGGGATGAGCCGGGGGCTTCCCCGCACCGCTCCCCCAGCACAGGCACCGGGGCATGGGAGGGATTCAGACGCGGAGAATCCCGAATGTAGGGAATGACGCCTTCCCGTAGCGTGGAGTGGGGCTCCGTGCCGCAGGAGAYGAGGAGAGGCCCCCGGCGAATCCCGGGCGTCGGGAGAAGCCTGTCCGGGGGCGTCCCATCAGTGCCAAACACCGATGGAGCTGGGCTCCACTCCTGCACGGCCGGGAAGGGCTCGCTTCGGGAGACGGCGGTCGTCGGCGCCCTGCCTGTGCCGGTTCCCGGGGCTCCAGCGACGGTGCGGACGCYGGCACGGGCGGTACAACCAGCTCACGCTCGTAAATGTTGAGATTTATAAAGCTTAGTGTTGCAGGCTGCGGTTTCCAGGTAGTTTCTCTTATTGCCGTCCTGGAAATCCATTCCAATTAGATGCCGATGCTCCGGCTCCCCGGGCAGGCGCAGCGCGGGGAGGTGGCGCGGAGCGGTCCCCGCCGCCGCGGGCTCGCAAGCCTGGCTTACCTCCGCCGGCATTTCATTAGCATCATATTTCTCATGAAGCTTTACTTTCAGTTCCTTCAAATTAAATCTCAGCAATAAAAAAAAAAAGGCAGGAAAAATCAATGGGCTCTCGGCGCGAAGCCCGGGCTCCCCTCGCTCGCGGGCGGCCGGGGCCGGTGTGCGGAGGGGGCAGCTCCCGGGCGGACCGCGGCGCTCGCAGACCCGCGCGCTCCCGGGAGAGCACCGGGACGCCTCGCTGGCCCCAGAGCAGCCGCCTTCGGAGAGCTCGGGAGGCTTAATTGTCTTGTTAAATATAAATGGGCTGGTGATTTCTTAAAACTGGGAGAGTGTGGAGAGCCATTGCGAGGAGAATAATACCGGTGGTATTTAAAAATTAAAAATCCGCTGTAGCCAATCGCAGCAGCGGCAGCGTTTGTCCTTTGGAGGCTGACTTTGGTAGTCACTCATGGATGCTATAAACACCGAGGCTGCGCTTGAAGCGAAGCAATAAAGTGACTGGTGCATTTCTTTTTACTTTATACACCGCTGTATTGATTTTGTAGTTTATTTTTTCTTGGAGGAGAAGCTAAGGTATTGCGATTTCATTTAGGTTCTGCATTATAATTTCCCCGATGATTTTGTCAAATGTTCCTGGAGGAGAACACCTTCTCGCAGTGAGCAGGATTCAAAGACACAGAGCCGACTAATCCATACCTAATTGGATGAAATCGTTATGCACTTTCCTTCCTTTTGGAGGTTTTTTCAGAGTTCCTGGTTCCTTAGGGATCCTAAAAGCCACTGAAGAGGTTATTATAGTATGTCCTCAGGGATGTTTAATACCCTAGCCCTGTTCAGACATGCAAATAATCTAATTCAAAAGCTTCCTAATTAGCAAGCCAGCTACAGTTCTGGATAAGGAGAGAGAGAGAGAGAGCACGCGCACGATCTGAAAGGACTGTGCTTTTTCCTTTTATAGGCTGCTATTGTGCAAAAGGCAGCATAATGGATAAAAAGTAATTGTTCTGATTTTAATTGCGATCCACTATTTATAGTTTTGTTCTGTCATCTGAATAATGAGGAGGGATTTTGCTCATACGGCTCACGCTAAACATGCCGCAACTTCGCTCATGCAGAGTGCAGCGTGCGCCTGGCATTTCCTCTTGGAAGCAAAATCTTGCGCAGAGATGGTCCAGGGAAAGGATGTTAAGCTCGTTAATGAATTAGCCATTTAATTAACATAATTGGGGATAATTATTTTCTTTTAATCTATTGCCAATTTTAGGACAATTAAACTAAACAGTGGCGAAGCAGATCACCGAGGGTCCTGGGCAACCACGGTAAAGGCTCTTGCCCTAAATAAGATGTTACCGGCTTCGAGGGGTGGGAAGGGTGGAGGTGGAGGGAGGAGAGGTGAGGTCCCGCTGGCCTCCGGCCGGACAGACGGACTCACCCCGTGGTGCGAGATCCTGGGTCGCGAGGGCGGCGTCTCGGCCGGGGCGCGCGGGAGCAGGACGACAGCGGGGCGAGGGCAGACCACACGCCGGCTCTGCTCGCTCCGCCGCCATCCGAGCTCGGCGCCCACGAGGAGCGGCGTGCCGTGCTGCGAAGCCCCGGCGCAGATTAATTTGTAAAGACCTTGTCAGACAGCTGGTGTAAAAGCACACATTTATCTGTATGCCTTATATTTAATGCTCGCTACTTCTCATTCGCAAAGAAAAGCCGGGGAAGAAAGGATGTGTGGCTGGGATGATTCTTTCTGCCAAATATGAATATTTTTTTATGGCACAGCAAAAGTATTTCTTTGGCTTTGGGCTTTATCAACCTCAATAACAAAAGAAAAAGAACTTGCTGCAAACAGTGGTGTCTGAGTAACTCCAATGACTGAAAACTTACTGTTTTTTTTGTTTGTTTTTATTTTTTTTTATAGTGGATGGTAATAGGCAACTTGCATGTAGGTCTAGCTCTGAGGTCTGTCTGTAATGTGCTTGAATTTCAGTGGCTTCCATTTTCTTCTAATGCTCTTTCAGGAGTGTCCTAAAGGGCTAAAAAAGTTTCATTAAGCGGGTCTCTTCGGCGTTCCCGGCGCCCGTCTGTGGGCTGCGGCCCTGGGAGGCGGTGATTTTTGGCCGAACGCCGGGTTTTGCCGTCCTGTCGCCCCGAGCACCGTGCGCCTGCCTGCACGTGACACCGCTAGGCGGTTCATTATCCGATTAGATTCCCACACAGYACCTGCTCGATCAGAGCCTCGCGTGCTAGCAATTAATATGTTATGCCCTGATTAATTAGCAGGGTTAATTATGATTGCTGTTGCTTAAACCTATGTAGAGGGAGATGGCATCACGTTGCTGCGACTCGCAGCGCTGAGGATGCCCCCGGGAGCGGCGCCGTTCCCACGCCTGGGAGCCGTGTCCCTGCACGTTCCCGCGCTGGGGGCATCTCGCCGCCTCGGTGACGGCGATGGACCCGACCACCCGATCCTGCGGGATGCTGAGCGCCCAGGGGCCTCCCGTGTATTTGCCTGCGTTTTGCCCGGTGCGTTTGACTCTGAAGCGAGTTGTTTGCGAGATAAGAGCCGACTCCTCGAACCGCTGCCAGCAGGGGTGGACGCGACGCCTCCCCGCCGCCGAGCATCGCCCGCTCCCTGCCGAGCTTCCGCTTCGTCTGCGCGTGAAATAGTGAGGCTTGGGGCCTCTTTGGCAGCTGTGAGTGAGAGATGACCACCCTTCTCATTGACTTATSCTCTGGAAGCTATCATCACTCATTCCTCTTGGGGAAGAGGCTGTGAGGCACTGGTAAGTAATATAGGGCTGTGTATTTCTTTATCTCCCATAGCGTGTTGTCTCCTACATGCTGTTCTGTTCCGGCAACATCCATCAAGGCAAATACATACCTGAGAACAGCTTTCCTCAAACCGCAGAAATCTTTTTCTGAGGTCACAAACGGCACAGAAAAGACAAAGAAGAAACAAGAAGGAAATTGCACAAACAATTAAACATTTTTTCTTTTCCCCGGCGACACAGAGGATTCCCCTTGTCTGCACAAGGCAAGCACCAAAATAAGAATGCCACATCTCAAACACGAGGCAATCTATTATTCTCAGAGCAGTAACATGATACATTATCAGCCACCTTATCCTAGCAAAATGTATCATTACCTGCACTTTCTGCACTTTCCAGATCAATCCACTTTAAAAATGTAGTAATATAGAAGGGTATTAGGTACTAGAAAACTCATTATGAAAATGGCGCACTCAAATTCTTTAAAGGTGATATTTCATAAAATATACTATGCCTAGCTCTTGGCTCAATCATTCTTTTTAATAGCTCCATAGCAGCCAGAAAATAAAGTATTCATGAAGATTGAAGAAGATGATCCCATGAACTTCAATTTAATTGGTGCAAATTAAAACGATCCATCTTTTCACGCTGCCCGTCTATCTCCAATCATCAGTGCACCGCACGTCCAGCACCCTGATTACAATTATCTTTTAATAGGAAAACTTGTCACTTTTTGTGTGATTTACATAAGCTTGCACAAACTTAGTGGTATCATTTAGGGTTGGAGTGTATGTTCTCCCCCCACCCCCCTTCACGTCCCTTGATGCGGTTGGGGGACAGAGGTGAGGTGAGTGCTTGGCAGGGGGCTCATTTGCTGCACTTAAAGCCTGGGCTCGCGCGGGAAGGATGCTAGGGAGCAGCCTTCAATACATCTTCATTCACCGGACCTCCCCCCAAAGAAGCGCTAATGCAGCCAGATTTCATGGTGTCTTTGCAATGACCATTGCAATTACAATACAAAAACCTAGATGACATTTTGACTTTTAATTAGGAGGGAAATGATGCTGGTCCCTGCTGATGGCTCTCTCTCTCCCTCCAACTGCTCCTCGCACTCCCATCCGGAAAAGGTATCCTGCAGGGTTTAATAAGCCATCAAATCATAGTGGTGTGGGATGTAGTCTCAAGAGTTCAAATAAAATTACCATAAATGCATGTTTACTGTTCCCAGGCTAGTGTCTGGGCTCTGGCTGAGGGCCCTCCAGCCAGGAGCAGCAAAAAGGACCCTCAGTATTAATTGTTATTATTATTATTATTACTATTTTCTTCCTAATGGCCACAATCCAACAGCGAGGACACTGCAGAATGATTCATTGCCTGAAGACATTTATGTATAATATGTTTCAATTTTGTTCCCTTATCTTTGAAAGGCAACCGTCCTTATCACAGATGGCTTCCATGCCTTAAGATGTTGTGAGATTTAGCTCTG
Organism: Apteryx rowi; assembly: GCF_003343035.1. Lineage (NCBI taxonomy): Eukaryota > Metazoa > Chordata > Aves > Apterygiformes > Apterygidae > Apteryx > Apteryx rowi. The sequence continues at coordinate 1,373,331 of NW_020447420.1, read as the reverse complement.
TCTTCTGAGGCCAAATTTTTCTATACATTGAAATAATTAGCATTGTTTGGCTTTTGTCTGTGCGTTCCCTGATAATATCAACCCCAAACGCGAGGTGGGCAAACTGAAGAACGACAAATGCAACCTGTGCGCGCTTCACGCTCCTGCTGCATCTGCTCGTGCCTCTATCGATGCACAGGGAAGAAGGTTTTTAATAAGCTCTAATTTCCAGCTCCTCCTTTCCCATGGCAATGGGAAGCAGCTGAAAACTTTCTGCAGCATAGCACGCCAAGGTCCCGCAGAGGTTATCGCTGTGCGAGCATTAAACTTTTTAGCACATCCACTGCAAAGCAATTCTGAGGAGTCCTTTGCTGGTGGAGTTCAAATGAAACTCGTGGCTGATCTCATTAAGGGCTTGTCTCATTTTGGTGCATGAATATTAGATAGAGACGTGCGAGAGCCGGACGCTGCGGAAAGGCACGTTTTTCCTCACGGCAGCCTGGTGCTCCGTGCGGGGGGCAGACGTCCCCGTGCAGGTCCCRTCCCCCCTGCTCGGGGCGGCAGCACGGCGGGAGGGTGCGCGCAGCGGGGTGGGCTTCAGCCCCAGCCACCAGCACCCACGCACCGCCTCGTCCCGGGGCTGGCACCGGCCGTCCTGACCCGGATCAGCTCCACTCCGCTCGATCCGCCGGGCAGCGGCACGGCGCTGACCTGCCATAAATCCCCGGCGCCCCGCCGGTCCCGCGTACCTGCCGCTCCGCGGATAAGCAGGTAATCATGAGCTGCCACCGAAAGGTGACCCATTAACGTGATGGATTTGGTGTGAAAAACAAATGGAGTGAAGCCTGCGGATTGCTGTCCTTACTGCACCTTGGCCTTTTGGTCTGTCATATCAATATCCGTGCGGGGCCTCATTACCGGCGCTGCGCGGCGCCGGCGCGAGAGCGGGGAGTGGGAACGGAGCCGGGGAGGAAGGGGCCAGGGAACCGGAGGGCACCCCGGGGCGAGCGCGTGTGCCGCTCCCAGCTGGAGCAGGGCAATGCACTGGGACCAGCGTTCCCAGGTGCGGGAACGCCCTGGTCTCGGYGCCGGCTCTTCCCCCTCCAGGTTGCCGGGATCCCTGCGGGCTGGCGGCGTTCCCGTGGGTCGGTCTCGGCACCGCCTGGGAACGTGGTTGGCTCTTCCCGCTTTGCGCCCAGCACGGTGGCTCCCGGAGAGCCCCGGCCTGCCGGTGCCGGACCCATCTGCCCCAGGAACTCTCAGCGTAGCATAAGGCGAGAAGAGCAGCTTGCTTTTTTTCTTTCTCCTGAAGCCAAGTTCTATGATATTTGCTCAATATTGAAGATGAGAAGTTAAAAAAAGGAGAATGTTTTACACCATATGCCAATCCGGTAATACAAACAATTCAATAATACATTAGCAATATATTTTAAAGCTGCTGAACAGACTTGCTATTTTCTCTCCTAGCGAGGTTCAATTCTCAGCTTTCTCCCTCTCCGCAGTAAGTGGATTAAATTATATAATGTGCCTAAAGAGCTGCGAGGAGCTGTAAATGCCACCGCCGCCCCGCTGGGCGGCTGGCGGAGGTCTTTGCCGCGCGGGGGCCCCGATCGCTGCCGGTGCGGCGGGAGCGCGGGAGGATGCTCGGAGGCAGCGCGGGAAGATGCTCAGCGGCAGCATGGGAAGATGCTTGGCGGCAGCACAGGAAGATGCTCGGCGGCAGCACGGCAGGATGCTCGGCAGCCGGAGGCAGTGCCCGGCCACGCTGCCCTTGAGCCGGCGCCGGCCCCGCAGCGGCGAGGCTCTGCATGCTGCGCACGGCGCCGGCGCCGCTCACCTTGGGGGGAGCGCGCCCGGCCCATTCATCATCACAAACGCTCCCATTTACCCTTATTTGTTTGTACAGTTAAGCCCGGTTACATTTACACCAAGGAGGAGGAGGACAAATTGTGATTTTATCCAATGTTAGATCCTATCGCTCCTTGCTGCAGCGTTCGCAGCATTAATAAGGATAAAGGGAGACTTTGGAGAAATCCAATAACGCGGCGCATGCGATAAGGGCCGGGCCGGGCGCGGGGAGGGAGCAGCGGGGGCACCGCAAGGCTCCCGGTGCTGCCGCGTCCCGCCGCAGGGAGCTTCCGGAGCGGCTACGCGCAGCCGGAGCAATGCCCGCGCCAGGCTGGAGACGTCCTGCGAGGCGCCTGCCTCTCGCAGGGCGCGCGGGGGCTCCGGCGCCTCTCGCCCGGCGCGGGAACGCGCTTCTGTTAATGGAGGCGGAAGCGGTGGTGGAAGCTCCCCAAAACGCGGGAACGTGGGAAAACGGGGCGCACGGAGGTGGGGAGCACCGAGCCCTCCAGGCACTTCACTTCCTGCGTTTTTTGTTTATGATCAGCTAAAGATTTCTTTTGCATCTGCCAAGGAACTATTTTCACAAATAAGTATGTAAATCCTGGGTAAATGTATGCTAATTACTTGTTTTAATTACAATGTAAATAAGTAATTACTGAATAATTTTAAAGTATTTACATGGGGGTTGTGTGATTTAGAAGCTAACTTGTTGGAAGTATAAAAACTATAAATTTTGCAGCAATTACAGCACAATTTATACGCTGTGGCCAAATACAATTTCCGTGTGCTTCGTAAGAGATAAATAAATACACAATTCACCAGTAATTATAACTGGGAATAATAACAAAATTATTACATACCTCTTTTTTTCTTTTAAGTGAAAAAAAACCTCTTAAACTAAAGCAACTTGAAGTTGAGATTTTTCACAAGGATGAATGGAAAATGCATTCCTCTGATCCTAGGAAGTTCTTGATGAGAAAAAAAAGGAGAATTCCAAGCCCAGTTTCTGAAGTGGGGGAAAGCAGGGAAACAGGGAAACCTGGGGGAAGCAGGGAAATGCGGGCGCTGCGGGGTGCCGGGAGCCCCCGTCCTGTGCACGCCGCCACCAGCGCGGAGCTCGGCAGGGAACTGGCAATCGAAAGGTGAGTATATAAACGGTTAAATTATATTTCCTGTGGGGTATTTTTTATTAATTTCATTGCAATAATATGTTAAACACCAGTACTGTGAAAATTAGTGTTAATGAACATCAAATGTGTTGGACAATTTAAATGGTGCGTATATATCACCTCTCTTATTATCGGGACTGGCCCGGTGGTAATATCCTTTTATCGATCCGCTGCCTCTCTCCTTGCCTCCGTCCCCGTGGAAGTGCTCGTGAAGGACACTGTCGGCACACAGCTATCAGYGGCGTGATCTTTCAGCACTGTAATAACGCGGCGAGCGGCCGCCGCCTCCCAGCCCGTCGCTGCCGTCCCCGTCGGCTCCGCGCCGTTTGCAGACCGGGGCGGCGTTGGGCAACACGGTCCCGGGAAGGGCAGGGCGGTGGGAGCCGCAGTGAGGGGATCTGCGGAAGCGCTTGGTGCTCCGGCTCGGCGCCGCTCCGTGCCGCACACTGCTGCCTGGCTTTGCACCGTGACGCCTGTTCACGGGGACTGCGGCGTCCGCATGTCCCGCCGCCGGCCGTGCATGGCACGACGGGGCAGGCGAAGCCTCTCCACCGGCCGCGCCAGCCTTGCCTGCAGCCCGGAGGAGGATATGCATCCCTCCGGAGAGGCCGCACCAGCCTTGCCTGCAGCCCGGAGGAGGATATGCATCCCTCCGGAGAGGCCGCACCAGCCTTGCCTGCAGCCCGGAGGAGGATATGCATCCCTCCGGAGAGGCCGCACCAGCCTTGCCTGCAGCCCGGAGGAGGATATGCATCCCTCCGGAGAGGCGTCTTGCTGGAGCCACCTGCCCAGGAGCGCCCTAAAACTGCAAAGCCCCGGTGCTGAGCCTGCCCGTCCAGGCTCGATTCCCCGCTTTCCACATGCACATTGCAGTGCAGCCGCACCTCCGCGCTCACCCAGCTTCTCTTCTTAAAAGTAGCAGGAGCCGAGCCTCGGTCAGTGCCGAGGCGCCCGTGCTTCCCCCCGGGGAAGTGCAATATTTTGTGCCTCTGCACTCCACTCACCTCCGAGTTCTGCCGGCAGCTGCCTTAGCGAGGTTGTGCGGCTTCAGAAGAGCAGGCTGGGGTAAACTTGGTACGTGTTCGCTAACTCCGAGGATGCAGCTGAAGGTGCCTCAATATTTTTCCCGAACACCCTGCATTTTCCTGGCATTGCACACGCTGCAAGCCCAGACCCTAGCACATTGCATTCCTACTGGGATTGTTTCGCTGTTCCAAAGGATTTTGAAACACAGATGATAAAACGGCTGTGAGATCTGTGCGATGTGAGCTTGCCTCACCCGCCGAAACCTCCTTGCAGATGGAATTAGCTTTACTGCAAAATTCACTTGCATATAAGCAAAGACAGAGCATCAAAGCACTGCAATTTCACTCCACTACGGCAGATTTTCAAAGAATTTGTAAAATGTCCTTTCTGAGGCTGAAACAAGACAATTTCCAGTCTCTGGTCTGGAGTATAAAGGCCTTAAGCTTTTTTGAGTAAATGGTTGTAAAAATCATTAACAGAACAATTTGTCTTTGCATTAACCCTGTTTTCAGAAATGAAATCTCTAAAATTAGCTATACGGCTCTCGGTGCATTTAGACTTTATCTGTGCGTGTTCATGAATCTAGACAGGACTTGTGTGGGGAGAAGCTTAAGAAGAAAACAAGTCTGAGGGAGCCGGAGCAGGAATGCCCGGAGAAGGGAGTGCCGGCTCCCCCGCGCTTGCATCCRCAGGGGGCAGTGTGTCGCAGCTATTGCCTGAAAGCGCAGGCAGTATTTTTAATTATATTTTTTCTAAATTTCTGTTTTATAAAGAATGTGGTAAATTCAATTTGTTTTATTGTTTGAGATTCATATCCAACACTGCGGAGTAAATTTAATACACAGTGGTTACACTTTAAAGTGTTTTAGTTAATAAAATGCATAAAAATAAATAGGAAAATCAATGCTTTTGTTAATATTCTGTCATTTTTACACATTTTAAAATTCACAGCCGCTCTAAAAGCACATCAGAAGTGCAGTGGGCTTCCGTCTGGCAACGAGCCAAAGCTGCTGAGCAGGCAAAATGTTTGTGGGAAGTTGGGTTAATAAGTTTATTTGTTATGGACCCAGCGGCTTGGAAAAAGTTGCTTTGCCGGGGCCGGGCGTCCCCAAGACGCAGCGCAGGCACCGGCTGCAGCCTCGCGCCCTGCTGCAGCGTGCAAACGCTCGTCGCTGCTCCCGGCCTCCGTCCCGGGCGACAGCGGCGTTTTTGGTGGCTTTAGCCTTCTTGTGCATTGGCGGTTTGACGTTTCTTCTGCCCACAGAGAGGAAAAAATATTGGGGCAGAATAATACGGGGACACGTAAAGTGAATAAACTAGCAAATTTCCACGTTACCTCGTGGAAATCTGCCCTGAGCACGGTTAAGGTTCCCCCTCCAGAAGAATAACCCGGCGAATTCCAGCAATTAGAGAGGGAAACGTCCTCCTGCCGTGTGCAGACGGAAAGAGCCACGACGAGACAGAGCTGCCGTAGGAAATCCCATTTTCTTTGTGACTTTTTAAACCGCACAGTGTTAACAGCCACATGGAAAATCTTTCTCATTAACACCTAGGGCTCAAGGGAAATGTTGTCGACGAACGCCTTATTGCATATAACCCCAAACCCTTTAGGACCTTGAGACGCTCAGACGAACTGGAGTAATGACCTGGAAATAGTCCTCTGGGCCTGCTGCAATAATGATGTGGCTGGCTGTATTTTTTTAATATGAGGAAAGAGATTAAAGAAAATAACAGCCCTGCTTGACTCGTTCATTATTACTGAGGTGAAGTGACCACTAAGAAATGATGACAGAAACCTTGCTCACCAGTCACCGGGACCCAAACGGGGCTGCGAAGGTTTCAGACACTGCCTGCCTGAAGGCAGCATAATAAATTCAGACATTATCTGATATGGATGTATCATAATGAAAAATAAATTTGCAAAACAGTCTGATATGAGTTAATCCATAAAGTATTTTATTACTTCATTTTCTTGCATTGAATCCATCATGCATTTTTCTGGCAACACATTTTTAATTACTTTTAATTTAAATATATGCATCCACTGCTCAGATTGGTTTTGACACTGGTAAATTTAAAAAAAAAAAAAAGTAATTATTGTCCGTCTCCACCCCCACCCCTCTGCAGCACAGCACTCCTCTCCCTGGAGACAGCGCCGGCTCCTCGCCAAGGGCTCCATCCGGCCCCACCGCTGCCGGGACCTGCGATGGGACCTGGGACAGGATCTGGGATGGGACCTGGGACAGGACCTGGGATGGGACCTGGGATGAGGACCTGGGAAGGTTCCTGGGATGGGATCTGGGATGGGACCTTGGGACAGGACACTGCGATGAGGACCTGGGATGAGGACCTGGGAAGGTTCCTGGGATGGGATCTGGGATGGGGTCCTGGGATGAGGACCTGGGATGGTTCCTGGGATGAGGCACTGGGATGAGGACTTGGGAGATGGAATTGGGATGGGATCTGGGATGGGGCACTGGGACGGACCCTGGGACAAGACCTGGGATAGTTCCTGGGATGGGACCTGGCACAGGACCTGGCACAGGGCAGCGGGGCCGCGGGTCAAGCCCCTGTCCAAGGCCCTGTCCTTAAAAGACAGGCGAAGCAAGCTGGCGCAGGTGAAGACGCGTTTGCTAATGACGACCGCCGTCGCCGCGCGTGCAGGATCGGAGCCGCGCGTTCCCGCAGCCGTTGGGACGTGGCGTGCTTGCCCGAGGGAGCCAGCGTCCTCCCGCACGATCACRGCAGGCTTAGTTAATCCGGCAACGTCCTGCTGTACGGCCTCTCGCTGCCGTCTCGCTTAGGGGACGCGGCAAGCACCGGTGATGCAGGTCCTCTCCCCAGACGTGACCTCCGCGGATGGCAGAGCCCGGACATGCGCGTCCCGRCCCAGGCAGCCCCGGCCCCGGCAGCTCCCGCGCTGGATGCTGGGCAAGGGTTAAGGAACATCACGCCCGCGCTTGGCGCATTCATTACTACTGATGCAAAAATGACCATTAAGGAATCATGACGGAGACCCTGCTCATTTGTAGCTGGGACAAAGCGCAGCTGCCCGGGGCTGCCTAATGAAATCTGAAACCATCGCGTTTATTTGTCATAGGGGTGTAACACATTTGCTGAGCGCTCTAATAAATGCAATAATCCAAATATTCCTCCAGTTCTTTTAGAAGAAATACATTCGTTGCCCGCGAAGCCTCATGACAGCATTTCTTAATCACTTCCCCGCCCACCCCGCGCCCCCGTTGCACCGCGGTGGCTGGGTGCTGCTCGGCGGCGGGCAGAGGGGCAGGGGCACGGGGAGCCGCGCAGTGCACGCAGCGCCCGCAGTGCCCGCAGCACCTGCAGTGCTCGCAGTGGAAGGACGGGGCTGGGGCGGCCGGCGCGCAGCTCCCACCGTGCAACACCCGGCTGCACCGGGCGCTGGTTCCCGCAGCACCGTGCACCGGCTCCCGCAGCACCACGGCACTCGGGCCCCGTTTGCTCGCCAGTGCAAATACCCGTTCTGCAGCTAGAATGGATTTCTTTTAAATTCTCCTTAAAGTTCCTCTTGAAATACCCTTTTGTAAATTTTGACATGTTCTCACTTTCTTAAAACTAAAGAAAAGTTTGTCGAATATGAAACCAGATATTACTCCCCAGGGAGCCAGGGAGCAGCAGAAGCTTTCCCCAGTCTAAAGGTTTCTTGGACCAAAACCMACCATGGTGCCACAAGGAAGCGTCTGCACACGGAGGGTTTGTGAYCTGCAAAACACGCCAAAACCGGCCCCCTTGGGCCACAGCTGCCGTCCCCAAGGCGGTGGTGGGCCGCGGTGCCCGGCCATGCCCGAGGCTCGCGTGCCGGCAGAGCCGGAGGCAGGCACTCGCCTCGGCAGCGCGTGGGCTGGCGTTTCTGCACCGCCACCCCAAGCACAACTCCGATGTGCTAGGCAAATATTGAACTTTATTGGTTTAATTTAATTAAAATTTATTAACCTTTTGTTAAACATAAACCCTCATTAAAATTCTCATTCCTGTCTCCTCCAACAGCACGGCCGGATTCCCATCTCCAAGCTCATTAAATATCACCCAAAGAGAGTTTCCTCCTCGAGCGCTGGTTGTTGATCAACTGAAATATTATCCCAGGTGTGTCCCAGGGCGCTGGGGAGGAGACGGCATGAAACCTGGGCACGGGACGGGACGGGCCAGCAAGCGCCCGCCGGCAGCGGGTTTCTTTGCAAAGGAATCCGTGCAGCATCCGCCCCTGGATTACTCGTGGCTCAGCATCCCCTGACGCAGGGATGTTGTTTCCTCTGAGGCTAAACGAAGCAAAAAGCCGGCGGCTCTCGGCAGCAGCTGCCGGGGTGGCTCCGGCCCGGGGGCGCGGGCGGCCCGCCTGCAGCGCTAGCGAGCGCCGGCCCCATTGGCGCTCGCACCCCATCCCRCCTCACCCTGCCTGCAGCGCCCGGAGCCGGAGGGGAGCGGAGGGCTGCAGCCCTGGTGCCTGCGGAGCGGCGGGATGGGGAAGGGGAGAGGAGCGATGGAGGTCAGCAGGACTGGGGCAGCCCGGGGCAGAGCGGCTTCGCTCGGAGCGGGGGGACGGGGACAGGTGCCCAAGGAGAGCCAGCAGCTCAGGAGCTCCAGAAAACGAGACCTCTCTGCGACTGCCAGCTCACGAGGCTTCATCTCCGCCTTTGGCTGGAGCGTCTCTCGTTGCAAGCATTTCCCTAAAAAATGGTGTGAGGCCAGGATTTCAGAGCCACCGATTGCTTCGCGCCCTTTACAAAGCCAGGCCCATGTTTTCAGCGCCCGGGGAGGGATTTGGAGAACTCGTGCTCCGCGTTCCCGGGAGCTTTGCTCCTTACTGTCACACGGTGGTCAACCAAAGGTCCCAGCCAGCGAGTGCCATCCTCCCCCAAGCCGTTCCCCTCCCGGCTGCTGGACTGCCTGGCTCTCCGATAATGCGATGAGCAGGTCTTAAAATCTATACCTGCCACATCCAAAATATGCAATTACAGGGCAGAAGCGGCACGCTCTGCTACCGGCTCTGGAGAAGATTGCGCTGCAGTCAACTCGCTGCAGAATTACTGAAGCAATTCAGCGCGTGGCTGCCTGCCAGCGGCTCCCGTCAGGCGGTGGTGCAAGCGTGGCACCTGCCMTAAAGGATGGCGTTGGCTTGGTGCACAGCTTGACCTTGCTTATCACGGACACGTTCATGTGCAGTGGCTATAAAGAAAAGATATGTTAATTGTGCCACATAAAATCTGTGATTACTCTGGCTAATTTGTCAAAGCTGGGAAATATTGACTATTGTGGAACGAGACAACAATCTGCTCCGCATCTGCAGAGGTGAGGCAAACCCTGGGCGGCTCCTGGCCCGAGAGCGTTGACTGCAGGGGAGACCAGAGCTGCTGGTGGGCAGAGGACACACCATTCTGGAGAAGGGACACAACTGGAACTGCCCTGGCGGGTTTAGGCATATTTTTGAGACATTTGCGCTAGTCTCCAGGACACACGCAGTCCTGAACCAAAGGCATGGACGTTACTGTCCTCCAGCAGCGTCTTTGGGTGGAGCAAGGCTCCCTAGGTGCAGGGACGGTCACCAGCAACGAGAAGGGCCAGAGAGGTTTGCAGAAGGTGGTGGGATACCGGCACGTTGTGGTTCACCCAGTGTTTGCACACTTTTCTAGTTGCAAATACAGCATAGGAAGGGAAGCACAGAGGTATGTAAGGGACATTTTACTTGCTTATTTTCAGGCTGTTTCAAATCTGGCATCTCTTCCTAGCTCCTACAACGGCTGCTCCTGAGCTGCTAGGGACGTATTTTAGATATCTTCATCCCATCACTGCAGCATGACCCAAGCCTGTAAAAGATCTTTTTATTGATACAACCTGGGTATGTATATATTACTTGTGGCGTCATCCCGTTCCTGTTAATAAGATTAAAAGCCACTGCTTGCATGTGCCAAGTTTACCAAATCATTACCTGCTCTATATTAAGTGTTTAATTGCATAAAATGACATCATGTTTATCTCAGCAGCATTAGCATCTCGTCTGCAGTGTCAAAGCAGTAAACATGCATGATATCATCAGTCATTACGTGGACTTAAAATCAATTGCTCTCACTGCACCCTCTTGTACAGAGAGGAGCACAATACATTAATGAACTTGAGCAAGAACCTAAGTGACAAGATGAAACAGCATAAATAATATCACTTAAAATGTGTTATCTATAACAATGAAGTGTCTCAAATAATAGAATTATGGATTCCAAAGAGGAAAGCAAGTTATTGAAATTCACACCATGGGAGCATCAGTGTGTGCTCATCAACAAAATCACCTATAAATTAATCTGATTTAATGCTGGACCGAGGTTGTATAAGACACCAACATCACTAATCAGCTTTATTTTATAAATATGTCCCATTATATAATCTATTTGTCTGCATAACTTGACTAAGCAAGAATTTAAGATGTGGGTCAAAAATTTTTGTTCTTTTAGCTTTATGATAATTTCACTTAGGCCCCTGCAAACAGTTCTCTTGGCACCTTATTAGTCCCATTATTTCAGAATTTTCTTCAATGAACCATTTTTGAGCTATCAAAACATTTAGTTCCAGCTGACTTCAGTGATACAGACTTCAGACCAACTGAATTTACAAGTTTAACAAGATTACATAGTCAAATAGCCATTCTTTACGGAGTTCATATTTTTAAATAAACTGTCGAGGTATAACGCAGAACAGAGTCTGTTAGAAGGGGAGGTGTAGTGCCCATTGACTTTAACTCCATTGATTATGGATAATTATTTGGTCCCTATTGTCTTCTCATGTTTTCACAAATTTTCCATGGGAATGCATAAACTTTGTTGTTTACTTCTGCGAGCAAGGGAGAAGGACAAGGGCAGAAATCCTTTCATCTCCACTCAGCCATTGCGAAACCGCCCCGTGCCCTATGGCACCGCGAGAGCGTCCATAGCTGGCGGTGGATTATTTGCAAAATCAAGGCCAAACCGGGTGACAGTCTGCCAGGATAAACAAACCGTTCAACCACAGGCTACGAGCGCCGACCAGAAGAAGAGAGATGTCCTGCACCTAGCACGTCAGGTGCTTCGAGTCCTGTAACTGAAAAGACACAAAAATTCGACAGCCAGTTCAAGGCTTTTTGGTGTGACCATTGCAAAATTAATTCTCTTGTTCTTTTTATTAGTGGTAAACCTCCTTCTCCTCCTCCTCCTCCTGCTCCTCTTCCTGCTCCTCATCCTCCTGCTCCTACTCTGCCCTTGCAGCCCGGCCAAAACCACGCAAGGAGAACGTGCGGCGACACAGCAGCCGGCACAGGCGCGTGCTGGCGGAGCCCCGGGCTCGCAGCCGGCGTGGCGGCGGTCCACGCGGAGGGGAAGCCGCGGCGCATCCCCATCCCAGGAGCAGCCCCGCGCTCCCCCCGTGTCCCCGGGTGGCCTCCACCGCAGCCGTGCGAATAGTGCCGGGAGCAATGATCCTGCCTCGGCGGCCTCGTCGCTTTGGCGCTTTCCCCGGGCCAAGCCAAGGTGAACAAAATCTCCAGGAGGCACCAGAAGCTGCTGGCTGGGGGTGACGGGCTCCCCCCAGCAGCGTGCACGGAGAAAACCCTCTGCGGGAGGGAGCCGAAAGCAAGCGGCTCGGTCCCTGTGCCGTCCCTCGCTCGGGCGCCTCTGCCTCGCGGAGCAGGTGCGGCTTCGCCTCGCCTCCCTGCGGCGTTGCCCGGACCCGGGAAGGCGGCGGGGAGCGGCGCGGATCCGCCTGCCCTCGAGCCGGCGGGACGAGCGCGCTCTGCCCGCGCCCGCGCTGCCGCCGCAGCAGCGCCTGGCCCGCCCGCCCGCGCTCCGCCGTGCCCGCGCCTCTCCTGCCGTTGGGGGTCACTGTTCCAGCAAAAGCTGCCGCGCTGCTTCTTTCTCCAGTTATTAAAAACAATATTTCTGCTACAGCTGTTTCCTGATTTGGCTGATATGTTAAGCTGGAATGAAAGGGTTTGTTGGGAATTTTTTTTCTCATTTACAGCAACTTCCTTAACTTCACTTTGAATTTCCTCTAAACTCTGATGAAATGCAGTTCATCTGCCACCAAAACCTGAACCAAAATGATGTGAAAAAGAACCCGCGAAAGGCTTTTTATGAGATCTCATTCTCCCTGCGCAGGCAGCCCTGATCAGGGACTGTAGGCAAGGAAATAATTTCTTTTAAATGAGTGTCTGGTTCCCTTTATATTTTTTCTTTCGCTTCAGATTACAAGGGAAAAAACCCAAGGTGTCAATCAGCTTTAAAACACTTGAGCTGATCTTATTTCTTCTACATACTGTATTCAAGCCAAACATTCCCTGAATAGAAAAAGCATAGAAAACTCATAATAGCTAAATTGGTGCTTTTAAAGCCCAAATTTAACATGCTTCCTCAGGGACATTTTCCCAGCATAGAGGAAAACAAATATATGTGATTTAGTGTCTATTATAGAGGTTAAAATCTGCACCTATTCTTTTTTACACCCTGTCAGGAGAAGAAAGAGCATATCTGGAGTGGAAGAGGTATTGCAGAGCAGCACCGTGCAGGCGAGCGGGGCAAGGGGTTTGGGGGAACTCTGCGCAGGTTTGGGCCCCGAACGCAGCCCGCAGGCCTGCTGCACAGGCGAYGTGGCTCTTGCTAGCGTACGGGGAAGATGCACAGCATGTTTCTTTGAACTCAAGACAGTGGGAAGGAAACTGCATTTTTCTTTTCTTTTTATTTAATTTTTAAATCTAGGTGTTCATTGGCTAGTAATAACATTCAGTCCAGGAAATCGAGCGCAAAATTGATGCCGAGTTGGTCGGCGAAAGAGCGAAGCTGCTGGACAGGGCGCCAGGACGTCCTCGCTCTGCTCCGGGACCAGAGCTTTTAATGTCCTTGGCCCCGGTTCCCCTCCGTGTTGGGAGGCTCCCGGCCCCTTTTCGGGGTGATTTAGCCTTAGGCTGGGCAGGCATTGCCCGCTGGAGAAGGAGGCACCCTGCATGCAGCAATGCCAGCTGTGGCGGCAGTGGGACGGGCTGCGAGGGGCCGGCGCTGCCGCAGCCAAGCGCAGGAACCACCGGGCTGGCACACACACCGGGAGCTTCAGCCTTGTCCAGAAAGAAGGACGTCGGCCCCTTCGAAAGGGAGCTTGCACGCGGTGGGGCGCAGGCAGAGCAACCGCTCGGGCTCCCGTTAACCACCCAGGAATGCAGCACATTTGCACACGTGGCACAAATGCATTTGAGCTGCACAGAAACTCCACAAGCAGCCCCTGTCCGCACCCGGGGCACATCCCTGTTCTGTGTATCGCCTTCCCGGGCACCGGACAGCCCTGCCGGCCGCGGGCTCGGCATGTGGGTTGTGGGCTCGGCATGTGGGTTGTGGGCTCGGCATGTGGGCTGCAGGCTCGGCGCACTTGCTTTGGGGCTGCACCTGGGCCAGGTGCCGAGGCCATCTGCATCATCCCCAGCCTTGCACCAGCCACCTGTGCTCAATCCTGCTTCACCTGGAGGTCATCAGCTCATCAGGATGGTGGGGAGCTATTAAAAGCACCTCAGCTGAGCAGGGTGGGTGCTCTAGTATGGCTGAGGAAGATGAGGTGGAGAAAGAGCAGTGGGAGAAAGATGGCTGGAGCTGGGACCAGGACTGTATCAGGATGTTGCTCCAGGTGAGCTGTGCATCTGTCCCTGGGTGGCTCTTGGTGGGTCCCTTGAGAGAGGGTCAAAGAAGCAGGAAGAGGCCTAAAAATGACCGAAGCAGGGTGCCTGGGTGCAATGCAGGGCCCTTATCTGTAACTAGGGAATAATCCAGGGAGTGGGGAATGCTTGGCTGCTTTCTGTTTCTGTTCTGCTCCCTTTCACTTTTCATACACCAGTTCTTCCTTTTCATCTCTTGTGTTTTTCTCTTGGCTGTGTCAGATGTCCCCTCGTTAGCCTATAAAGCTTGTCTGCAGCTCAGGTAGGGAAACTTCCTTCTTATTTCACCTTCTAATATTTCTGCTGCCTGCCTCCAGGCCACTTCTCCTTGTACAGCAAGCTGGAGAGATGCAAGAGCTGTTGCGGGTGGCTCCTCGCTCTGCGTTTATTACTGGACTTGGGTTCCCCGCAGCGATGTGCTGCGGCAGCAAGCGGTGCACCTGAGGCACCCTGCATGTGGGTGCTGAGTTGAGCTGAGCCCGGCCGGGCCCTGAGCCAGGCGAGCTCCGTGTCTCGGACAGCGCGGTGGAGGAACGTGTGTGGAAGAGCTTCCCAGTGCGTTGGAGGTCAAAGTTGTGTTGTGTCCTGGAGCTTCTGCAAGGTCTGGGTTTAAAGAGCCGCCTGTGCTGCTCTGGGCAATTCCTTCTTGGGCCATACCCAATGCCCCAAGCRTTTGCTCATGAAGAAGCTCAATCTAGCAGGGAAAGGGAGTTTAAAGTTACCCCAAGAGCTGCACAGAGTTCTGCGGGGGCTGGCTGATAGCTGGAGCGACAGGATCTACGTTGGGCAGCAAACCTGCTGCCGGATCCCCATGTCCAGAGAAGCCTTTCCGTGTTTGACGCTCCGTACAGCGGGAGAGTTGTTGGCCTGTCTGATAAATGGCCAAAAATGTATTTTAAGTGGCGCAAGGGGTAGCGCAGCTGCCTGCTGGATCAGAAATGAAGAGCAATTCGGTAACTCCTACCCAGTGACTGCGATATGACTTCTGCAACTCCAAGTACGCATTTCTACAGAAACCTTTCTGGAGAAAGGAATCAAAGTGCAAATTACTTTGAGAGATTTTTTTATTTACAAACACAGCTTAATTTTTAACCCATTTTCAGGCTCGGGCATCATACTGCAACGGGTGCCTAGCTAGAGTACTTCAAACAAACCGCTTTTCTTTCTGTCTTTGTGTTGATTCCTCTTATTTTATCTTTAATCTGATTTTAAATACTGTAAGATGAGAGGGGAAAGGGTCTCCCTGAGCAGTGTGCAGAATGCTAACCCCCATCGCAAATATATACCAGGCTTAGGAGCTTAAACCAAACACAGCTCGCTCTCTTTCAGCAGGTCTAAACAGTTGTTCCTGGAGCTGCAGCATAAGTAAATGTTTAAATTCCTTAAAAATATTAGTATAAATCTTCATAGTGTATATTAGAACCTAAATCCTTCAGAGCTGGGGGAGCAGGCAGGGCCCCCTGGTCAAACAGACTCATTGTTTTGTTCATCCCAGAAAATATCTGGCTGCCCGTGTTTTCTTGGTGTATCTCAGTCTAACTTATTTAGCTGATTAATCATCAGTTACAAAAAAATGATTTTTGTTAATATTTTTTTCTGGATCAATAGATTTTATACAGGAATCTTTCTGCTCATTAATTGGAGGGCAGCTCCTTGAAACAAATTCTGCCTGTGAATCTACCTTAAATTCATCAGTAGATGTTAAATAGGTCATTGGTGTAATAAGGGCCAAATTTGCTTCTCATAGATCACAGTGGCCAGTGCTCCTAGGGTCTAATTATCCCATATTTGGTCAATAAGCCATTAACATACAGCCATGGATGTTAATAACCATTTCATGAAAAAGTCCTGGTAATTTATGAGATCAACATTGGTTAGGAAAATTAATAAATATTTCATTCGGCAAGATTTATCCGAGGACATTTGGATCTGAGGGAGGAAGCAGTGGGGTGGGAAAAGGGGGACCATGCTCAGATGAAGGGAAAACATGGGGGGAGAAAGCCCAAATGCCAAACCCATGGTAGCTGGGTTTAACTTGGGCTAATAAAAATTTACTTCAAATCCTATAGCTAATAAATCCAAAGGGTGTATGAGGGAGTCCAGTAAAACCTGACTTAACATTATGTTAGTGCTATTAACAATATTTATATAGATGTCATTTCACAGGAGGGTTAAAGCTAGTAAATTATGGGCCCAGCGTAGCGAGTCGCATCACGGACCTGGCATGTCTGTATATATTCAGATACCGCCGCCTGCACCTTTTTAGGTAACAACAGTTTAAAATAATGTGGAAAATGAAGGTGTCAGGCTTGGAGTTTTCAGATAACTTCTAGCTTTCTCATCTTGGTAGACACTGCCTTGGAGTTCAATGAACTTCATCACAGGATTTAATTTACTGTGTTTGCCAATCTATTCTTCAGCTGATAGTAAATCTATTATATTTTTATTAGGTATGCAGCAGTTATAAAAAATGTGACATACTTTTTCCAGCTGTGGTCTTCAGCAGTAATCATATTTTGCACATTTCTATACTTAAAATGCTTTTCAACCACTAACAAACCTAGTGGAAGCTTGAATTTTACCTCACAATCCCTTCCAAAATGTCATCTATTTTTAACTTTAGACTTGCTTTTTCAAACCATTTTTAGCCTGTTAGCCTTTTAAAAAAAACAGGCTTTTATCAAGAACAGAATGCAGTGAATTAGCAAGATGGGGAGAACTGCAGCTTTCCGAACAGCTGCTAGTGACGGCAAAATCCAGGACACYGCAGCTCAAGGAACAGCCCTGGTGTCTTGTCAGTGAGTCTATCCTTCTTTAACGTGCTTTATTTCATAATCAAGGGTAGTATTGGACACGCCAGCCATGCATGTAGAAATGATACACAGTGTTAAGCCTTGACTCAATACAGTGCTTACGCAAGTGCTTAAAACAAAGCAAAAAATAAAAACATGTTTAGTGCTTTGCTGAATTGTGCCTGTAATTACTTTGGTCTTGGTTGACACTATAACACCCAGGTGAGGTGTGTTTTCCTCAGGATCTTGCTGGCAGGGAGACAGATGGATATACACACACACTCAGTGATTATGTCTTCTTACAAATATGATTAGACCTGACTTTTTTCCTTTTTTGCAAACAAATTAGGTTTGATAAGAATTTAAAAGCTAGATTGTGCTGGGTGTTTAGAGTTGCAAAGAGCAGTTGAGGGTACATTTGCTACTGCTTGTATAAATGCACCCAGCAAGGGAAGCTGCAGTTTGCTGCGGCAGCACCTGCTGCCAAAGCCCCTGGGTGCACCTGCCAGCTGGGTGCACGCTGCACCGGCTCYGGGCTTGCAGATCCTTTCTCCATTGGCCTCCTCGAGGGTCCCCGGCTCAATGCTGCCTGCGCTTGCTTTGGGGGATGCTGCAAACACTTGTAGGCTATTGACCCTATTGCTAATCTATGTTGAGTGATTGCACTCTTCCATCCTGCTGCCTCTCTGATTAGACTTGTAAATGAAAAACCATAAAAGTCAAAAATGAGAAAATTGAAAATAGCAGAGAGAAGGAGAGAGGGTGCTTTTCCCCAAGAYGCATGCCGAAGCACAGCAAGAGACCCCAAAGCTGAGAGCAGGGCTGCTGGTGCTGGGGCCTGAGGGCAGATGGGGGAGAAGGGAAAGAGCCAGGGTGTTCGTGGAGCGCTGCTGGGCATGGGCTGTTGGGCTCCAGGTCCTCGCCTGCTGATGAAGTTCCACCACCGGCTTCCTCCGTCTGCTCAGTGGCCTTTTTGCCCTTAGCAATACTGTGTCTATTGCCCTGCCAAGACTCTCTTCAGTGCATTAGCTTAGCTATGGGTAAACTCAGACATCAGGGGAAAGAAAAGCCCCCTGACAGCTAATGGAGCCCCATAGGTGCCTGACCCCTGGGGATGAGCGTGCAGTAGCTGGCAAAAAAATGCATTTGAGCATCATGGGGAAAAGGTCAGAGAGGCAAGAGAAAATAGGCTGCTCATGTTTTGTGGAATATTTATCAGGGCTCCGGGGCTGCGCGCGGGGGGCAAGGGTCTCCGGCTGGCGTGCGCGCAGGGTTTCCCAGCGCTGCAGCGCAGAGGTCTGTGCGGCAAACCGCCGGCAGTCAGGGGGCTACGCGGCATTTGCATGATCTGCAAGATCTCATTGTGTCTCTGGGCTTTAATGAAATGGGATCGGTTTTATTTCGGTGGTTGGCTCGTGACAAAGGCTTCGGCGTTCCCGGCGTGGGGATGGATGGCGTGTGCGCTTGCAGCCCGCTGCCTCCGGCCGAGGCGCCCGGGAAGTTTTGCAGCCGCATCCGCGTGGGCTGCGGTGCTGCTAGTGTAGGGTGGAGGCACCCTGGTCCGTGTGTCCAGCTGCTGTGGCAGGATAGGCTGCATGATCAGCATGTCTCTTTATCAGTCTAAAAATATATATTTATGTTTTTAAGGTTGGGTTTTCTTTGAAAATGGAGAGCAGAAAAAGGGCAGGGAGGAAAGTAGGTGAATAAAGATTAAGAAAGTGAAGAAGAAAAGGAAAAGCRTATGACCGAGATGTTATGGAGAAAGATGGGCAGCCACCCTCTCCATGCCCAAGCTGTCCGTTTGTCCCTCTCGCCTCCGCACAGGCAGGCGGTGCCGTCCCGGTGCTCACGCTGTGCGGCCGCAGCTGCCGCCCGCCTCCCCGAGCCCTCGAATTTAGATCTCCCTGCTGGGAGAGCACCGCGTAGCTGCTGCACAAGCAGCTCGGCCGAAAAATCAATAATCTTTTCAATAAAGCATTTTATCCCTTATATATATTGTCTCTCATAAAGATTTTACACGGACAAAAAGTTCAGAAGTTGGTGTAAAAAATGTTGGGAAAAAGGTGAAGATACGTAAGTAAATTACAAACTTGAGGCTGTTTGCAGCACCTTGGGAAAGTGGGAGTTATATTGATGAGTTTTTATTGATTTACCATCATTCCCAGTGTGGACATTTTCTGGTCTATTATACCACAGTCGCGGCATATTCCCATCGCAGTACTAAAGAGGAAATATGGACAGCCTGACCTTGGCAATATGGAGATAATGAAATACCCTTAATGATCCTTCCAAAAGATTTTACAGGCCAACTTCAGATTGTATCTACTCGGTGCTATGCTAATTCCTAAGTYGACTTGCAAACTCGGAGTTTTACAGCTCGTGTCCTAACTCGCGGGTAGTCTGGGGTTAAGCGGAGCAGAAAGGGGCGACGCGGGCGGAAGCGGCCATTCGCAGGAGGCCGGGAGTTATTCCCGGGCGACTTTGCCCTGTGCTGTGCCGCCTGCCTGGGGACACAGCGCTGTGCCGGGAAGAGTTGCAGCACTTCAGGGTGACTTTGGGGACAGCTCAAGGAGATTTACCATACAAACCTGCCTGGAATTGCACCTAGCAGGGACATAAATAGTGGGTTTCAGTGCTCTGCTTTCCTCCTCTCCCCTCCYCGGCCCAGCTGGCAACACAATTACCAGCCCCAAAGTATTATTTTCTTAATAAAAATGTTACGTGTAAAGCAAAGCCACAAATGAGTAACAAGCCCATGCAGATTTCAATCACTCCCTTCTTTATTCCCTAGTGAGATTGCTAATGACCTTCATGCAAACCTCCACCAAATCTTTTTTAAAGGCAAATATTAATTTCCTAGCATGAAAAAAGGAAATAAAAAAGCCTATTTTTCATGGGAACCGTGCAGAAAGAAAGATATATTTTCCTTCAAAATGCGGGGAGGATTTTTACATTTTTGTCACTTGCTTTGCATAGACTTGGTACCACCATTTGTTCACCTCTGAATGTAATCTCTCCCCATAAAGCTTTGCTTTAAATTCCTAAGCTACCTGTTAGGCTCTGATAGCTCTTTAGCTACACCCTGAGCGTTGTAGGCTGTATGTTACTGCGGCGAGGAAGCGTGGTTTTGACTCACTGGGAAGAGACTGGGAATGACTCTTTAAATTTTAATAGCTGAACCATTCATTTTTTTTTAAAACTATGCACCAAAGCAATGTAACTTTTTTTATTGCGAGGTCTCCAGAAGTCATTTATAGCGTGAAACCGCTTTGTAGGAAGTCGTTGTGCTTTGCTATGAGCCTACCCGCTTCCCCATGCCRGGAAGCGCTGAAGGTCCGTCACGGATGAGGATGCACGGGCCGGTACGCCTGCACGTGCATGGAGCTGCACGAAAGCAGCCTGAGCACTGCCCGCGCCTCCCTCCCGCCCGGGACACGGCTGCCGCTGGCCGTGCGGGACGGCGAGGGACAGAGCTGGCTTTGGAAGGAGACACGTGTGCTTGTTTTTCCTTTAAGTCTTGTTTAATGCTAATTTCTGACGCTTCCAGCGTTTCGCCCTGTTCCCGGAGCGGGTCTGCGGGTGCGTTCGGGTCTGGAGCGCTCACGCAGGGCGATAGCCGGAGATGAGGCCCTGCGGACGGCCCGGCCGAGGCAGTGCTGTGACCCTTCCCATCCGCTCTGGCACGCCGCCGGGCTGCGACCACGCGGAGTAAGCGATGGTCTGCCAGTACGTTTTTGGGGGGAAACGGTTAATATGATAACAATAGCACTAAATCAGGCACAGAGCTTCAAGTACAAGTCACAGCAAGAAGTTGTTAATACCTTTATTATGGGATAAAATGTATTCATGATATTAAAGACATCACATTTCTGCCCTGGTGTCACATTTTAGATGTAGCGTAGATAAATGATATATCACTGTAAGAGATCTACAAAAACCATTAGTAACCATGACATTTTGACGTCAGATTTTAAAAAATTCCTAAGTAATCTTTTTGATTTATGAAATGGTGTCCAGGTTCATCGAGACTGATCTCAGATTTATCACAGCCTGGTTAGAATTATTAATGATTTTCAATTTGTAAATCCAATGCCAGCATGTCCAAGTGCTCTCAGCAAAATCACAGAGAGCTGACAGGGAGATTTTGCTCAATCTATAGTTTTCAGCTCTTACGAGATTTTTCTCTTTAACCCCTGTTTTGCTGGTGGCGGGGCTGTACAACAGCGTGAAGGAGGCGTCCAGCACTGCCRCGAAACGCCTGGCGTCAACAGCACGGAGCGAGCTGACTTTTACAGGCTCCTCCTGAAGACCCTTAAAGACTTAAATTATAATGAGGAGAAAAGCTGATCTAAGGCAAAGCAGCCAGGCTTGGGTGTTTTCTCCCTGCAGTACATCACAGGAGCAGAGGGAAGGAAGGCAGGGCAGAGAAGAAAGCGCAGGCACGGCTCCGTCCCTCAAAAGCTTTGCGGGAATATCTTCGGRAAGGAAAGCACTCCTTGAGTAAATGGTGACAAACGGCAGGGCCCATGCAGGATATTTATTCCCTAATTTACTGGGTGGTTCTCCCATTGCTATGGGGAGGAATTAGAGGGGGACTTGGATGCTAAAATCGTCATTCCCGCAGGGAGCTGGTTGTTCCTTGGGACGAGGGCTGGTGGGTCTGTACTGGTGTCGTGGGCCGGTTCCSCTTCCCGCCGCCTTCCCCATGTGCCCAGTAAGCCCGGCGCCGGCTCGCTGGTGCAGAGCTGTGCCGGGTTCCCGTGCCTGAGAGCGGATGCACAGCTGCCACTGGGCAAGGGGAGAGGAGCRGGAATAGCCATGAAGCTAGAAAAGCCGGGTTAGAGACTTTCCTTCCCTCTTGGCACCGGTGTGTCTGTTTGGGTGAAGAACTGGTGAAAAGGGGGTCCCCTTGCCCACCGCAGTGTCYGTCCCTGCAGCACCCCGGCAAGCTGCAGGGGCCTTCGAAGCTGAAACGGGCATCGGAGCTGATTTGAGCTTTATACTGCAGGGAAATCGGGAAAGCAGCATTTCAAACAGGGTAAAATTCCCGTAATCCTCCAGACTGAGGCTGCTGCGACTCGCGGTACTTCACAGGACACTTGGATGCCTGGCGCGAGTCAGTGCACAGTTTTCTATGAAGTACTCCACTGTAATTGGGCAGGTAAAACTCTATAATTAGGGACCTTAGCTGGGGAATTTTTCCAATCCATCATATCTGCTCCATTATTCAGCTCTATCAAACCCGCACATGCAAGGAGAAGCAGGACATTCTTCACAACACTGTCAATAGCAACGTCTTCCCAATTACAGAGCATTATAATGGCAATCTAATGAGGAGCGGTGACATGCCGGCTGCAACTCCTAACTTTTGATTAAAGCCTCCTTCAAGATGCTCCCTTTAATTTATGGCGCAGGGATGTCCAGGTGTCTGCAGAGYGGCGCGCCGAGCGGCGCAGGCTCCGGCACGCTGGGCACCCCGGGAGCTCTGCAGCTGCTCCTGCCGCCGAGGCGGCTCCCTGCTGCTGGGGGAAGCTTCGGCTCCTGTGGGACCTACGGGGGCTTGATCCCGCAGGATYCAGGCCTTGGACTTCACCGTTCGCTGGGTGGGCAATGGGTGCGGGCAGACATCTCCTCCAGGCGCTCCTGGGACTGGCATGACCCTGCGAGGTTTGCAAAAGGGGGGTCTGTTTGGGAAGGAGGGGTGCAGCTGCGATCCTTGSTGTGCGAGAGAGAAGTAAGAGCTGCTTTTGTACAAAGGCAAGGGGAAGGTCTTGCAAAGTTGCTTGCCGGGCCGTAAGCAGGGGCTACRGGGAGCTGGAGCATCCCTGCGGCCCTCCTGCGCTCCCCTGCTAGCTGGCCAAATAGCGCAGGTATTTGCTTTTTCCTGCTGCTTCCTTCCCAGGTGCCACCCAAACCACGGAGCACAGGAAAACTTGCTTTCTGTCCTGTGTAGACCAGCTGTTCTGGTTCCCCCCCCCCTTTTTTTTTGATCCTCCTGAAGTATCTTCCTCTGAATTAGCAGGCATCTGGGACTAAAGGCAATAAATACAGCTTTGTCCAGCCCACACAGAGCTGCTTTTACTTTTCTTGCTCTCCGATGTGTCACTTCTTCGTGTGGCCCCAATATTTGCTAGCTGTCCCCCGTCCCCAATGCTACAGTGCAGATGTGTCTCACTTTCTGTCCACCGTCACCCACCCTCTCCTTCAGCACTGCTGCTCTCTCGATTTCTTAGGAATCTTTGGATCTCTGCAGATGGAAAGGTC
The DNA here is from genome assembly GCF_003343035.1 of Apteryx rowi. Taxonomy (NCBI): domain Eukaryota; kingdom Metazoa; phylum Chordata; class Aves; order Apterygiformes; family Apterygidae; genus Apteryx; species Apteryx rowi. The sequence goes on along the minus strand of NW_020447420.1, from coordinate 1,350,562 downwards.
TATTTTCAACGCCATACTTTGCAAATTGCTGCCACATTATACATTTCATCTAATGCAGCCATTGCTGATTTCTATTTAAAATGCGAGTGTCAGTTACTTGAAAGCAGCGTGGACAACGTGAAAGACGGCTTTATAAGGAGAACCGCCTTGGCGCAAGTGGCATACGAAGAACAGAACGAAGCGGCAGGAAATTTGCTAATAAGCCCYGTGAAGGGAGCAGCCTGCTCACCCATCAGTCATTTTCTTGCCCCACCTCCCAGCACACCTGGATATTCGCCCGGCTGCAGCAGCTCTGACACAGACACCCGGCCTGATCAGCCGTGCGCTACGCCTGCGACGAGCAGGGCAGCTCTGCCGCTGGCAGCCCCCACTCCATCCTTCCCAGGGGATGCCTCYGGGTGTCCGTGCCGGGGAGACTGGGCAATGTGCAGCCGCGGCCGGCAGAGCAAGGTGAGCTGCATCCCCTACGCCCGGCGCTGATGCTGCAGCCGTGTTTGCACGTGTTGCATGTTAAGGGGGTGTCTGCAGCTCGGTCATCTCATTACCTGTCACCTCCTGTCCTCAAAGCCGGCAATGCCACGGCTTGTCCCTAAGCTTTGCCCCCAGAGCATCCCAAGGGGACGTCACCAGCGTGACCGGGAGCCTGCGGGATGTTGGTGCCCTGAGCGAAGCAAGGGGCTTGATTAAAATAGTCTTCGGACAGGTTCATGCTCCGAATTCCTGCGGGTTATTTCCAGCATTCCAGTTCCACCGGAGACTGCTCCTTCCAGGGGACGGGGAGAGGCCGTGAGTCACCGCTTCCCTCTTCTTCCCGCCTGCCTGGGAAAGGTTAATCCTCTGCAAGTCTAGGGCAGCCGCCRCTAACTCCAAGAGTCTGCAGTTTCGCAACGCGAGGGGGGAAAGTGCTTGGCCGGAGCAACATCCTGAGCAACCATAATCCTGCAAGAAAATTCATACGGAGGGAACAAATTGTCACAGCTGTAGCCGYGGCTGCCGTTTGTTTTTCTGGGTTACGCGTTTGGCGTTGCATCAGTTCCCGGCTCGCAGTAAAGCAGAGCGCGAGCGGTGCGGAGCCCCGCGGGTGCAGGGCGCTCGGCGCGGGGCCCCTTGGAGCGCGGCAGGGACCTGGCGGCACGCGTGATCCCAGCAAGCGAAGCAAGGCTTGTCTCCTTTCAAAACTGCGTTTTTCGTCAAGCTTTTTCTTAAAGTCTGACTAAACTCGGAACGGCCGCATCCTGCACTAGACGTTTGCCCCTGCAAGGTTCTCCGCGGCTTTAGGGAGGGCTTTGCGTGAGGCTCGCGTGTGGCCAGAAGACAAGACCATCAGGGTCGCGGCAGGGCTGCAACACGCGCCGGGCAGCGCGAGCTCGGACCCGACGGGCCGGCAGCCGCCGTCCCGCGGCGAAGGAGCCGCYGCCTGCACCTCCTCCCGCAGCAGCCGTGGCGCCGGTTCCGAACTGACGGGGCGACAGGCGCGCGCGGCAGTGACCCGGCGAGGAGACGTGGCTCGCAAGACATCTGCAGGCTCCAGATGAAATGAAGCTTTGACAGAGAAAAATATGTATTGGCAAAGTTTCTTGATCCACAATTCAAAGAGAAAATTGAAACCATATTTCCGTAAGAATCAGACGCTGGAAAGAAGTTCTTAATAAACAAAAAGAGACAGGTCGTGTAATTCACTCCCTTTTCCCCTTTTTCATTTGTTGGCCAGTAACTATTACGAGTCAAGGAAAGAAGGTTTTTAGCTGAAAATTTGTGCTTGAACTTGACAAACAAAACAATTTGGAAGGAAGTTTCCCAGCTGCAAGTCAGAATATTTATGTCTGGAGACGTGAGCAACATTTCAAAACATTAAAGAATTTGCAAAAAATAAAAAGCTGCTGCTCTCTACGGCTGGGGTGGCTGGGCTGCACGTTCTTCCCCACCGCCCTCCTGAGCGCCGGCACCACGGCGGCCCGGCGCGGCTCCCRGCGTGCCGCGTGCCCGGGATGCTGCTCCGCGGAGCGCCCGCGAAGCCAGCACGGAGCGGCGCGAAGCGTCCAGTTTTAAGGAAAATGCCTTATTCCGAAACAAAGATTTGCTCAGAAAAATGGTGCAAGGCCAGAGTCTTTTCTCTCCGCGTTTTCTGGAGCCAGATGTGGGTTTTAGTATTGCATTTCTTTTTCCTGTTTGAAGTGTCTCCTCCTTCCTCTTCAGTGAAAATTGAGGGAAATGAGAGGAGAAAGCAAGTAAACAGGGCAAATAAAAAGCTCAATTTGTGGAAATCTTTAAGAAAAAGAAAAAAATCCACCGAGGCCATACCGTGAGGCGCACTGCCACACGTGGGCAGGTTTTGCTGAGGTTAATTTCACCCAGGTTCCCAGTGCCAAAGGGGCCGAGCGGGGCCAGCGGGCGGAAGCGCTGCCGGCGGCGAGGAGGGCTGAATTTGGGGGCAAAGCCCCGGCCCTGGGAGCCCTCGTCGGCCCCGGGGGCGGCTGCGGGGCGGCGGGTGCCCCCGCGCCGCACGGTGACACGAGTTAGCACGTGACAGTGACGGAAAATGGAAAAGAACGGCCCCGCAAACGCGGCTACAAGGGAAAGGCAAATTGATTTAGTGGACGTGCAAGTATTTTTGAGAGAGAAAGCGAGAGCGGCATGACATGTTCCGAGATACCCTGCGATTGTTTCTCTTAAGGAGATGTCATTCAGATTTTCCTGAACCGGCCTTTAAATTGCAGCTCTATAAATAGCCGGGACACGGGCGGTATTTACGGCCCCGGCGGCCGAGCGCCCCGCGCGCCCCGCGTCCGCCCCGCCGGAGGTTAGCTCCTATTTCCATGTTAGCGCTGCCTCCATCCCAGCGACTGCCATTCGTCAAATTAACATTCGTTTCAACAGCCCAAAAGTGAGAGCTTTCAAACATTAATTCACAACTGCGAGCTCTTCTCAGCACATTATTGTGTTACTGGGACGGAACTGCCTGCGGAGAGACGTCGCTCCCGCCAGGAACGTGGGCGCCGCCGGCGGGGACCCCGGGAATCCCTCCCTCCCTCCCTCCCTCCCGCGGCGCCGGCGGCCGGGGACACGGTGGCACCGCGGGAACGGCGGGCGGATGAGCGGATCCGTTCCCGTGCAGGTGGGCGCAAGGCTTCGCTGGGTGCCGGGGATGCGGGTCGGCACCGCGCGTCGCCCCGGCGGAGCAGAGCGGAGCGGAGAGGAGGGCACAACGCCCGCGGCTCCCGGCATCACCGGTACAGCCGGGCTCCCGCGCCAGACGCCGTCGCGGCTCCAGCGCGGGAACAACGTCCTCTTTGTTGAGCTCATTATTTTAATGCACGTAAGGAAAGGGCAGAAGGGGCCTGTTAAATATTTACTGCTTCGCGGCTGCTCTTCGCAGGACGTTTTTCCCGACCGCTGCTGATGGGAGCTGTTAAAGCTGCCCATAAAAAGGGACGGGTCGGACGTGTGCGTGACGAGTTTCAGGGGGCTGCGGCAGCACCGGGACCGGGACCGGGAGGCGCCACCCTCGCCTCGGAGCGCAGCTTTGCATCCGGGCGTCAGCACCTCGCTGGCACCCGTGCCATGAGTTGGGCCGGTCTCAGCCCTAAGGGGAGGTTGTTGGGTTGCACCCGCGCCATGAGTTTGGCTGGTCTCAGCCCTAACGGGAGGTTGTCGGGTTGCACCCGCGCCATGAGTTTGGCTGGTCTCAGCCCTAACAGGAGGTTGTCGGGTTGCACCTGTGCTATGAGTTGGGCCAGTCTCAGCCCTAATGGCCGAGGGTGCACAGGGTGGGAAAGCTGCCCCAGGTAGGGGCCCCTGGCAGCGAGCCTGGCAATCCTGCCAGAGGGACTGGGAAAAGCCTTGGCATCTCCCCGGGACCCGGCGTGAGCTGGGATCCGGCCGGGGGCCCCGCAGGCGGGAGGCTCCTGCTGCCGTAGGCAAAGCTCCTGGCGCAGCCGGTTCTCCGACTGCAGCGTCCGGCGGGATGGCAGCGCTTAGGGCAGCCAGGAGCACAYGGGCTCCTGGGACGGGAGGACCGGCCTGGTGGGATGGAGCCCCGGCGCTGGCCCAGGGAGACGCTCAGTCTGCAGCTCTCAGCAAAAACTCGTGCGCAGAAAGGCCCGATTTTCCACGTGGCTGCATCGCCATTAGCCCTGCCCATTAATTAGAATAATGCTAATTGTTATGATAATGACGATTATATACRCAGCTTCATATTTACTGAGATTGGAAACATTTAAAACAAATCCTTGCAAAAAGCTGCATGCTTTTATCAAAGCCAGTAACATCTTAGATAACATTTTTAAAGGCTGAATTTTCTATGAAAACGTATATTTATATCAGTGAAATTAAATTTCAGCTTAGGCTTCTTATTATAAATAAAAGAAAATAAGTCAATAAAAAAATAAATATCTAACTGAATGAAGCAGAAATTATATCCAATTATATTTTCCTTAAAACCCAATTTATCTGCCAATATTTTCTTTAAATGCTCATGTTACTTTTTCACTTACTAACAATAAATGCCTGGATGCATTTCAAAGTGGTGCCTTTTCTATTATTTCATTTCCTGGAGTCCTCGGCTTGAAAGGACATTAATAGCACACTATAAATAAAAAAAAAGTTACTTAAGGATTTACAGCTGAGGATTTCTATGGAAACAGCCGAGGAGGGGCGTTTGCCTCGGCGCGGGGGAGCGGGGAGGGACGTCGGGGGCCGGGGGCTCCCGCGGTGCAGGGCGTCCCGCCGGCCCCATCCCGGCCCCTCCGCCGCGGAGACCCCCGGCCCCCCCAGGGGCTCCGGAAGGGCCCGCGCGGCGCCGGCAGCGGCCCCACGGCCGAAGCGCCTGCGTGCGCCTAGCGGGGCCTCGAGCACCGGGCCGGGCGCCGGGGCTGCAGCCCCGAGTTCGCAGACTCCCGCAGGGACGGTGCCCCGGGGCTGGGGTGCGCCAGAGGGGGGGTGTGTGCAGGGGGTGGTGTGCCGTTGTTGGTGTGCTGTTGCTGGTGTGCTGTTGTTAGTGTGCTGTTGTTAGAGTGCTGCTGTTGGTGTGCCGTTGTTGGTGTGCTGTTGTTAGTGTGCTGTTGTTAGAGTGCTGCTGTTGGTGTGCCGTTGTTGGTGTGCTGTTGTTAGAGTGCTGCTGTTGGTGTGCTGTTG
>NW_020447420.1:1321494-1343842 GCF_003343035.1 Apteryx rowi | reverse complement strand
GTGCTGCTGTTGGTGTGCTGCTGTTGGTGTGCTGTTGGTGGTGCACTGTTGTTGTTATCATGACATTGTTGGTGTGCTGTTGTTATCATGATGTTGTTGGTGTGCTGTTGCTATCGCGCTGTCGTTCCTCCGACCCTCCCCACCGCACCGGGCTCGGACCCAGCCGGTCCCACCTGCCGTGGCACCCAGCACCCGGACACCCTCGGCTGCGCGGCCACGTGCTCTTCGCCTCCCCGCGGGGACCCAGCACCCGCCACCCCGCTGCGCTCGGCGGTTCTGCCCTTCCAACCGGAGGCTTCGTCTCGCCCGTCCTCTCAAGGCCTGCGTCCCCTCAGGAACGCGTCTCTGCGAATGACGGGCTGCAAAGAAGAAGGGAAGTCTGCAAGGAAACGTGTTCTCCAGCCCTGGCTACAGGCCCGGGACGGATCCTGCAGCCGAAAACCCCTTCGACCGCGTACGGGCTGCGCTGGCAGCCGCTGCGGCGTGCGGGGCGCTGGGCGGCCGTGGGGACCGCGAGAGCCCGGACGTGGGGCGAAGGGACAAACCCGGTGCCGCCGTCCCCGGGGCTCCCGCTCTGCCGGGCCGCGGGGGGACGTGCGACGAGTTTGCGAGGCCTCTGCGCGCTGCTCCGGGGAGGCGGCACCGCGGCGCCATTCCTCGCTCAACCTCCCGCCGCGGAGAGAGACATCCCGGTGCCCCTGCCTGACCACTGCGACTTGATTAAGCGCTGAACTTTAATTAATTGACTGGCTTGGAGTAATAAGGCTCGCCGATTCGCTTCGCCCGGCGAGGACCTGAGCAGTTCATTTGCGCTGCACTGCCAGGTGTGAGCCCACTGTGGCGCAAACAGCCGCTCGGCGCCTGTACCATCGGCCGGGGCGGCACAGCTCTGCGCCGGGACGGCAGCCCCCGAACTCTCCGAGCAGCGGCTTTCCGCCCGGCTCAGGTATTTCTACCCCGCGCCGGGGCCATTAAAGCTTGGGCAGCAAACCCGCTGCACCCGGAGCACATCCCGGCCCTGCTGCGGTGGCCGGAGGCAGAAATTCCCACGGCCCGGGAAAACGCTCCCCGGCACGAACTGGCTCCAGGAAAACGCTCCCCGGCACAAACCAGCTCCGAGCGAGTGCCCCTGCCTGCGGCGCCAGCGTGCGTCTTCCGCTCTTTAAATTGATTGGCACTTTCTATTTGAGGAAAAATGAGTTCTTAAAATTGAAATACTGGTTATTGTTATGGTAATACGCTGAGGCTGCGGCAGGAGAGATTTTTAAGATACAAAAAAGGTTAGTTTAAATCAAGCGGCTGATGGGTTAGTCTATATAAAGTACTCACGCCTAATGAGCGCAGCGGCATCCGCGCGCCGGCGCCGGCCCCCTTAATGCCGGCGATTCAAGTGGTAGGTGCATGGTAATAGCCAAGATAACCTGAGGCTCCTGCGGTCATTACCGCTTTATCACGTTCTGTATAAAATATTTTTGGCCTCGTTCAGGCTGTCAGCCTTTATCAAACGTTTCCTTGCATTAGGAGCGCGGCGCAGAGGCGGGAGGAGGCGGACGCAGCCCCGCGGCGCACCGGGCGCGCGACGGAGCGCCGCGGACACCGGGGTCCTGTTAGGGCACCCGGCGCTAAGCGGAAGATTTATGAATAATGCGACAACAAAAGTACCRAACCCGCATTAGCATGACACAGTGACTGATTCCCAACATATGTTATTGCTTTCTCTCGTCTTTACCTGAAATTAGTAATTTAGCCTCCATACCTTTATTTGGAAAATAATAGTACGCACAGAATTATAAAAGTTTAATATGCTCACAGTAAAATGAAAAATGAGTGGTTATGATATTGTCTAACACTTTCAAATGTGTTTATTAATTCATGTTTTAAATCATAAGTTTCATTCTGCAGGAGAGTCATACACAGCAATAAGCAAGTTTTAAAATATTAATGAATAAACAATATTTCTCTATTGAAATATAACATGCTTCTTTGAACAATGTACCACCGGTAATAAATCACAACCAGCAGAAAATTGCATTTCATATTTAATACAACTTGAACTCTGCCTTTTTATAAATGATATCTTTTTTGTTTAATTGGCGTCAGTTCAGATCTAGCAGATTGCTAATAAAATTCTGGATTTCCATATTTAATGACGCGTGCTCTTTATGCTGAATTTTACCAGGAAAAATGCAGCCTTTTATTATCCTAATAGATAGCATTAATAGGTGATCTCGTATCGTGAAAAACAGCCCCGCTCCATTTTCCCAAAGCCTCATTTGAGTTCTCCAGGAAGCCGTGGGAGAGGGGAGCAGCATCCGCAGGCCACGGGAGGAAGAGGAGGAGGAAGAAGGTTTGCTCCTGGCCCCGGCCCCGGCAGAGGGTCCTCGTCCTCGGACGCGGCCCCGTGGCTCTCCTGCCCGGGCAGGACACGGCACCGCACGTCCCCGCACCAGCACCAGCATCCGCATCCAGGTTCGCAGCCGCGGATGCAGATGAAATTAATTGGTCTTAATTAGCCCACGTAAACAAGATTCTTAACTTTGTTGCCACATGAGGGTTTTGGCAGTCTCCAATAAATTAATCCTTTTTATTAGCGCAGTGACAGGGAGATGATCAAATAGGCTTTGATATAGATTTTGGGATTTATCACCTAGTAGCGCTCTGACATGCTTGAACTCTTTTTTCCTGCTGCTGCTGCTGGAGGCAAGAACCCGGCTGCGCCGGCATTCGGCTCCGCGCCGGCTCCCAGCTGGGACAGGGAGCCGGCAGCAGGTGCAGCAAGGACGTCAGGGCAACTTTGAAGGAAAGTTTGTCTTCGGAAGTCGGCGCGGCAGCCGGGTTTTCAGCGGGAAGGGTCTCGCAACGCAGCAGGGCCATGAGCGCCGTTCCGCTGGCAGCGCTGGAGCYGGGACGTGTGGCGCTCCAAGCACCGTCCTGGCGGTCGGGGCCAGCGGACGAGGACCGGCCGCGAGCAACCGGGGTTTAGCCGAAATCGGCAGCTCYGCAAGGAAAAGGCGCAGGTGCTGCCGAGCGCAGCCAGCCCTGGGCTGCTCCCACCGGCTCCCGGCTTCCACAGACCGGCTGCGTTTGCAGACAGCCGCGGCACACCGAGGCTTTTGCGCTGTATTCAGAAACACCACGTGCAAATGCTGCGTGGCTCCTGCGGCCCATCCATCTGTCCATGCGTCCGTACGTCCTGCCGGGCAGCAGGATGCTCCCGGCCGCGGTGCCGCGGCTGCCCCAAACTCTCCCACCTTGGTCCCGTTTGCCAGGACACAGCTGGGTTTGCACAGCAGGCAGGACGGGCGCGCTCGGACGGGGCCAGGACACCCCCGCAGTGCTGTCCGTCGTGCGCCGTTCCCGGGTACCACTGGGGCGGAGCAGCCCCAGCCAGCCGCCAGCAAGGGCTTCAACACCGGCACCATCCTCCCACCGTTATACCTCGCGATGGAAAGTGAGCGGCTTTGGTTCCAGGGAAAATAAATCCTGCTGCAAATGCGCGAGCCGATGGGCAAGCGCACGGGGTGCCCGGCAGCACCACCACTGCCGCGTGCAAAGCCCCGGACCTCTCCACTGGGCAGCGGCCCTTCCCCTCCTCCGCCACCAAAGGAAGGGTGACTGGATGGGGATTCTCATCATATATTATATTACCGTGTCATATTAGACTAATAAAATCCTAATATGATACAGGAATGGGGAACATATCATAACTCCTCTGTGGCTAATACAATGGATGCAATAAATCACTCCCGGGGCTTATCCTTAACAATTGTATCAGTGCTTTCTGTGTCACGCTGATAACTCAGTCCCTCTCATCTAATGGTTCACTTTTCTTCACAGTCCATATGGCAGTGACATTAAAGCTAATGAAATAAAATAAAATTTGCCAATCTTTGAAGAATTCCATTCTTTAAAAAGATGTATTTTATTAACACAAACTGGAAACATCTTCAGTTACTTGGGGTTATTTTTATCGCATTGGAAATACATGGCGCAGACATGGGCATCAGGATCTCGCCCACGGCGCACAGCCCCAGCGGGAGGCGTCGCACGGTGCCGGGCAGCGCAGTGCCGGGCAGCCCAGCGCCATGGTCACGCAGTGGCGGAGCAGCTCCCGTTCAGCCAGTCCCGTGCGGCACAGAGCACCCTTGCCAGAGGGCCTCCTCCTYCCTTCCTGGATGGAGCATCCCGCGTTGCGTCCAAGGCTGGCTGCCCAGGGAGCAGCACGGCACAGCAAGCTCAGCGCAAGCACCGGGGAGAGGAAACCTCCGCTGCTCTGCTCCGGCGCAGGAAGGTCGGGCGGCTCCTCTTCATGCTGGGCGCGGAAGGGCTGCAGCGGCTCTTCCAGCCACGCCGACGATTGCTGGCGCCACGACACGCCAGCAGCCCTGGATGGCRGCTCCTCCACCAGCCTCTCACCGGGCGCCGAGCGGCTCCTCGGCACCGTGTTCCATGTGGCAGAGCCCACGGCGGAGCTCAGGCCACTGCGGCTGCCTGCGGCACAGCGAGCGCCGCGCTCCCTCCCAGCCCATGCATCCCGCTGCTTCCCCAGCTGGCACGGTGCAGCACAGCACGGCACAGCACAGCATGGCATGGTACGGCACGGCCCCTTGCAGCCCGCTGGGCTCCCGTGCACTGGCACAGCCCTGGGATCCCACCACCGGTGACCCGCTCCTCCGCGCCCACCCTCGGCCACACGCGTTCACGCCGAGCGCTCAGCCCAGGGGCGAAGGGAGAAGCCGGCGCGGGGTTTTAGCTCTGCCGGCAGGATGGAGCGAGGCCTCCTCCAGCTCCCAAGGGATCCCGCCACGCAGCGGCCACGCGGCTCCGCTTGCGGCTGCACCGCTGCCGGCCGAAACACGATACCATCAGCGGCACTGATCTTAATACCGGTGCTCGCAGTAAACCTTTCTGATGTGCGAGCGAGCCTCAAGGACAAGATGTTTATTATTTGCCRCGCAGCCACGTGGCCGTTCTCCAATGTAAGGAAAGGCCAAATTGCACTTGTAATTCAAAGGGACCCAAAGCCTTAATGCTGTAGAGCAGCGCGCTAATGATGCCCAGCGGGCGCGGGGCAGGCAGGAGCGGCCCAGAGGTTGTTGATGGCCTTCCCGTGAACCTCCTCCGCGCGTGACAGGTCCTTGCCTGTGGCCAGCGGAGACGTGATGGAGATGAGGGCCGGCTGTGCGTTCATTACGCTGCCTACGCCGCTGCTGCTGCACGCTTTACATTTAGAGCACTGCTTCCTCCGAGCCGGAGCCTGGTGGCGGCGTGCGGGCTTGGGAGTGCCGGGAGCCAGCGCCAGGCGTTGGGTCCTCCGGCCGCGGCGTGCGGGACGTCGTCGGGCGTCCGGTCCCCTTGCAACCCCGCGCCGGTCACTGACAGCGAAGGCTTTGCAAAGAATGTCTATTTACTTAGTTATTTACTTAAAGTCACCACCTGCAGTGAAGGAAGCAGAGTTTAGTGCTGAAACTGGCTGCGAACAGAGAGAAGCAGCAGCAGCGACCGGCGCGTGAGTGGCTGCGCAGGAGGCGCGCGCAGCCCGGGGGGAGAGGGTGAAAACAAAAATACTTTACAAAACAACCTGATACAGAATTGCTGATAAGAARAGCTGACCCGCAAGCTAACCGAATCATGCAAACAGCCATTTAGCCACCAAAACACCACCCAAAGGCTGAGAGCGCGGCTGGAGAGGAGCCGTGCGGTGCAGGCACGGGCGCTGCCGCGCTGGCTCCACGGCCGCGGCGCAGCCCGGCTCTGCCTTTGCCTAGCTGCACCAACCCAAGTACTAAAGTAGTTATATCTATCAGAGACCATTTGCTGCAAGTGATTAACGTTAATTTGATTTCCTGTGAGTCAATTTCCTTGAGATATGGTAAATAGGCTATTACCTGTTATTGACCTTTACTTTATTAAAAAGATTTAAAATTAGTATTTATATATATATATGTCCCTCCAAAAAACTTTTTTTAATAAAGAAAAATATTTCTATAACCAAATTATACTTGCTAGCTGAGGTTATAGTTTCAAAGTTAATGTTAAATAAAGATGATAATTAAGAGTAAATATGATGATGTCTCCTTTTTTTAAATTTATCTAAAGGATTGACCCTTTCCTTAGCCTCCACTTGAATGTTCGCTCCCGAGCAGAGCGGCACAGAAGCGAAGGCTGGGTAGGGAGCGGAGGGGCCAGGCGCTCCGGCAGCGCCAGCTTCGCCCCGACCTTCCCATCGCCCCGGCCGGAGGCTGCCGCCGGCTACGGGCGCCCAAAGGGATGCTTCGCTCCTGCKGTAGCACAACTTCTGCATTTTGCAGCTGACTTCATCTCTCATGTCTGACTTACTTAAACTGAGCAGGAAGAAATTACATCAACATTTGATCATGAAAGCAAAAAGTTTATTCATGTTTGAAACTACATATAACTACCACGAGGAAGACTTTTCAATCCAGGGTGTAATCCAGTTAGAAAGTAACACGAAACGTTTTAATACATTAGAATCACTGCCACAAATTATTTTCATGACTCAATCGGTTTCAGAATCGCATACAATACAAAAGAGAGAAGGAAAGGGCCCCCTGTTACACAGGGGGAGATATACAGTACTGAATACTGAAATCTGTATGCATTACAATTAGTTGTTGTTTTTTGCGTGGATTAGTAACAAGATGAAGAACATTCAAAATGTTTCTCAGTATTTACAACAGTTTTACTGTTTTGTGTTAAACCTAAGACCCAATGTTTCCACTTTAGCTTCTTTAAAAGTTGCAAACGCAACCCTGATTTCTTTTAAAAGATTACAATGTACATTACATTTCATGAGGGAAACAAAGAGTTAATTACAAGATGCAAAAAGATAAGAAAGAGACAAACTACAGCGTGAGTATCGTTCAGAGGTAGTAAGTGAGCACTCTAAGCTACAGAACATGTTGAAAGTCTATTGGTTCGTATGAGTTCGCATGAGGTAATAAAGCTGTGTTTTGATTGGTGAGATGTATAAATACTCTTTTGCTACACTATATACAACACTCCATATAATGGTGCTTTTTTTCCTTTTCTTTTTTTTCTTTTTGTTTTTGTTTGCTTTTTGTTGCCAAGAAGAAGTAAAAAATCTTGGCAAGCATGTGCAGCACCTAGCTCGTACTGTAAAACCCCAGATCTTGGCTTTCACAGAAATAAGCAGCAAGTATCTTCATCTCTTAAGAACAATCTACGTCCATTGTCGAAATACAGAGAGGAGACTCTGGGTCCTGGTATTTTTAGGAAGAAAAAAAAAAAAGATGTTCCTGGTATCCAATCTAATTTATAAAACAAYAGATCACAACAAAAATGTGACGAATAAGGATTCTTGAACACAACCATTGTTAACCGAAATAACTGAACAGTTCTTTTTATTCCAACTCTATAAGAGATATGAAAAGATTAAACACAATCAAAGTCTGTGATTCATTTAGACTTTCCATGGAAATATGCAGGAAGTTAAATTTGGGTGAGGTGTTTCTTTGTGTCTGCTCTTGCTATTGAGGTTAAGCTTACACTGTACTTTTACCCTTAAGGCCAAGTAATTGGCAACTGTTAGACCAACATTGTTAAAACTGCTGATAATAAATTATGATAAAATAGTTACAGGGCTACAAACAATGCTAAATCTTGGCCTAATTGGATAAAGTGCTTTTTAACATTGTGTGTTTTAAGTATAAATACAAATGATTATGATACCTTTAAAAAACAGATTTACCAAGTTTTCTAATAAGACAAGGTTTTACAGTAAAGCTGTAGGTGGTTGGCTACAAAAAATTCTTTCCTTTTTCTCCTGTTCCTCTGAATGCGCTAATCAAGGCATCTCAGCTCAGGGAAAAAGTGTTGCTAGGAGATTAGTTAGAGGTATCAGAGTGCACACTTCCCGGCCCTTCTGTCGGGGAAGTCACAGAAGATGGAGTAGTTGCGTCCTGCCAGCCTCCATTAGCCTGAAAAGGGAAAAACAATTCAATTGACACAATTATGCATATTAATTATATCGTACACTGCGAGTAGCAGCCTGGCAGAACCCGTGGTTGGGAGGAGGTGCTCTGGGAACGCGATTTTCCTAAACTCCCTCTGGCTGCAAAATTTGTAGGAAGAACGAACAAGCACACGACAAGAGATGCTGAAAAACGCCCCTGGCGGATACAGCGGATCCGTTAGCGGAGGAGCCAGCTAGGAAACCAGAAGTCCTTTCGGCAGCTGTTAGCGGTAATTACGACTTWGGGATTTCTGTAAAGATCCTCCACACTTTAATGGAGAACATCCTCCAGCAGCCAATACCCAGAGCTTTTTCCCCTGAGAAATGATTCTGGGAAATCAATATTTTACCCCACTTTTCTCCATTTCATGACCAAAAGTTCTCAGTTGTCTTTCGCCCCCCCGGCAGAGCTGTTCCTAGGGCAAGTTTCACCTGCTGAATTTGGGTCCCTTTAAATGCGACCTGCCAGCCTAAAAATACATGAGTGCAAGGAGGAAAGGGACTGCTCAGATCGGTTTTCCAATTATCTGTAACTGTACTCTCTATTTTGGATGTTGCTCCATGCCTCCACACGCCGCTGGCCCTCACCGCATTAGACCTGCATCAGCAATAACAGTACTCAGAAACAAATTTGCCTTATGTCTCGGCCTATAGAGGCAATTGCTGGAATCAATGTCTGATCAAATTTCTGCTGTGGCAGACAGCTTGTCGCTACATATTTTTATGTCAGTCAAGAAGAGGGCGGCGCGGGCCTCGTGAGTTGGGGGACGCTGAGTGGAAGTGACGGGGCGGCCGTGGCGGGGCCGCGGGAGAGCGCCGCGCTCCCGGCTCCCGGCTCTTCCCCTGGCCGAGGAAGGTTACCGTATGTTAATTTATGCACGACGCGCTTCGTTACCAAAGCAATCAGCCGGCCGTACTCCGGTCACTTAGCTAGAAACTATTCCTTTGGCCTGTCGATAGCGCTCACTCTCCGGAAAAGGAGAAGCGGGAAGAGCGATGCGCGCGCTGCCGGCCGGCACGGCTGGGTCTGCAGGTCTCACCCCTTTTCTAAGCAGCAGCCCCTGAAAACCCCCCTCTCCCAACACCCACCGTGCTGGATTTTACTCATGAAATTTGTTCATCCTTCACGATAAAAGCAAATGCCTTATGGCTCAAGCAGGAAGAGAAAGGAAGCCTAAATAATTATCTCCTTTACAGATGAAAAACGGCAAGGAGAGCAGCTCTTATCATGACAAATTCAAAGGTTTGGTTTCGGTTTCTCGTAAGTAATATTAATGGAAATACCAACCTGCAATCACATTAAGACCGAAACCTTAACACATGGTTTAAAACACTCAGCAGTTCACATACAGACTGAAAGCGTACCAAATCCTACTCTGAATGCAGAGGTACCACTGCTTTTTATTTCTTAAAGATATGAAAATCTACTTAGAGAAAGAAAAACTCTTGTGCAGATATGAGTCTAAAGATATTCCATCTGAAGTAAACATCATTCCTCTTTTATCCAAATTTATAAACAACAAATGTACAATATTTTTACCCAGCTTGGCAGCTGGAGGAGAGGTTGTCAGCAAGCATTCTTTTTTTCAAATAAATTAATCCTTACTCTGGTGGTTTGAGATTATGCACTGTATTATACAACAGCGCCTTATCAGGCCTCATCAGTGAAGATGGAATTCATGTCTGTAAAATGCTGCAGGCAATCACAGTTTCATATTTTATCATGTTGATAAGGATATCRCAAATTCTCTGAAGCATTTCAAAACACTTAAATGAAAAAGGAGAAATGCAACTAAAAGGCTTTTTATATGGTTTGTTGTGCGTTATTATGAGTTATTTATAAACCCAAAAAGAAAGATTTGACATTTCAAATGTAAAAGATCTGAGTATTTAATGGTACTTTTTTCCCTTTACAATTGAACATCTTCAATCACATTTTAAATCATTAATATTTACTCTCATGGCAAGTGGAAACCCTAAAAAGGGGGAAAATCTCCCATTCTCTCTGGCTGCAGTATTTCACATTCGGTCTCTCCATTCCTGCAGCAGCTATTCTCTCCTGCAGGTTCCTGACGCTGCTCAGCACCCGCTGCCCTCCTCGACAGTGGGTCATGAAACACTAGAGAAATCCCTGGGATGGGAGAGACAGTCTCTTGAACGTGAATTCATTCTCTACGGTAGTTTTAAAGTTCACAAATATGAAGGAAAACAAATGGAAGTCACCTCTTAAGCAAATGTGAAACAAAAAAACCCTAAAAAGCATTAATTTTTAAAGTTGTAAATGAGAGAAGCACGTTGAAAATGAAGGATAAAAATGATTTGCAGTGGAGCCCTCATTACAGAGGTTTCTTCTGGGTGGTATTTTATCCCAGGCATTCGTATAGAAAGAATAATAGATGTCTGCATTTATTTATTCTAGAGCCTTCCTGTGCTAGTTATGGGGTCTAGGCTGGCAAGGTCCGGAGCACTGTCAGGTCCCATCGATTACAGTGAGAGTTAGGACATTTAGCACCTATCACGATCAAACCTATAATCCCTCAATTTACTAGCATCTGTTTGCCAGACTTACTGCTCCCTTTCTGTTTCTAGTAACAAGGCCAAAAGTACTTCTCAAACACAGAAAAAATGTGCACCCTTGAAATGGCTAAAAGTATATCAAAAGAACAGTCCTGATGTCTGATTGAGGGCAATAACACACACAAGTAGAGAATTATCTGACCATCTCTGTGCAAAGAAGAAGAGCCTTCTCTCCAAGGCTATTACAGTTTAACTTGTAAGGCCCAAAAATATAAAATCGGAATCGTTTGTACTCATGGCTCTAGGAATTTTCTCTCTTCTTATGTTATCAACACTCATAGCTATATCAAGGGCTGTTTGTGGTTCATCCCTGAAGATGTGATATTAAAAAATGCTACTGCAAGAGTAATTAATACATGTATTAATGACTGCATTTACCTGACACCATGCTTATGGCTCTCCAAACTACTGTTCCCCTGGGTACTCACATTTAAATTATGTGGACTGTACAGTGAATTTCCTCCCAAGCCATCATTGTATCCTCCCGTCTGATTGATAACATGACGCAGGGTATCCACCTTAAAGTAAGAGGAAACAAAATTCATCATTCCAAATCTATTAAAACATCATCATTTACAATAGGCAACATTTTGAATTATGTGAGCCAAAAGGGTTTAGCATCTTCTATGAAAGACAAATTTATCAATCAAGAATGACTGGCAGAATTTCAACAAATCCTTGCATGTTAAAACCCATACATCTTTGCTTCTCACACCAGCCAAATAACTTCCTCATAGCAGTGCATCCTGTAGGTCCTTCTTAAGTGTCTGCAGCAAAGTGCTGTGCATATTTATACATTGGTATGTGCTTGCATGTATGGGAAGAGGTTATGGAATATATACTGCATATGGAGTCAGCCCTGTCTGAACAGATTGGAACAGTGACTGAGAATGAGTTGCATTTTAATAGCTCAGCTAGATGGGTTCTGACATTTAAATAAGCAAATAAATAAATGTTTGTTCAATAAATGAAACAAAGATGCTAATAAAAAAAAAAGAAAAGTAAAAAAGAAAGAAAATTCACTGGATTTACTGTGTCTATGAAAGTCGGACGCACCCAATCCCATTCCATGAGCTCAAGCCAGAGCCGAATGCATTCACAAAGCTTAAAGTTTCAATCAGAAAAAAATCACTCTTTCCTTTGTATTTGTGAAATTCAATGCTGGGGTAAGAATAGGTCACATTTAGAACTATGCAGCCTCCCTTCTGCAGTGAGGCACAGAACATTTAATAGATTCAGAGTAAGGTGGAATTTTTAGCCCAAACCCTACCCTGCTAGAAAGGCCCTACTWTGGGGCATTTCTCCTACCTGTGACTGCACATTGGCTCCGACTTGGGACCCCTGGTAAGAATCCCCATTCAGACTCTGCATGTTCATGAACATGTCCCCAGAATTTGGGAGGTTAAAAGAACCAGAAGAACCTGGAAAGGAAAGAGTTAGGTAGCTGAATAACAGAGAGCTACAAATATATAACCCCAGAGACCTCAGGGCAGGGGAAGGAGAAGAAGAAAAGGAGACAAGAAGGAAAGGCAGCGCACAACAGAGCGGCTCGGGCCCCCGAGGAGGCGAGCGGGGGCCGCGGCGGGTGCCGCTCCGCAAAGTCGCTCCGGGAAAGCATGGAAAACCAGTGCAACCCCTGGTCAGCTTTTCCCTGCGGAAGAGCAACTCGCGCAATAACAAGTATTTAACGTAGAGTGCTTTCCTCTAGCGCACCGCTTCGTCCGCCAATGCTAGCGCTAAATACTCTGAGAAAAACCCATTTGGAATCTGTGTTTAATGTCTCCTTCAAAAGGAAATGGTGGTAATTTCTAATTAGTCGACTTATTACTGTCAGAGGAGGAACCTTTTTTCTTACTTTCTTTTGATTAAAGGTTTTTTTCCCATGGATCTTTGTACCCTTTAAGAGTTGTCTACAACAAAGTTACAGCAAAACTTTACTGTAAATAGCGTCAAACATATCTGTGCTTTGTGCAAACCTCTGGAGCCCAAAAAAGCTACTTCCTCTTTAGATACTCCCCCTACTAATTTAATGCTTAGATTTGCAAAATGTCAACAACATGCTAGCAAGACAATTTTTAAATACTGTAAAAGAACATGGAGTATAGCAACTCCAAAATAAAAGTTGTATCTTCAGATTTGCATATATAATATCAACCCATTTTCAAGCAACCCAGCATTTAAACTCCAATTAGTGTCTGCTAGAACAGTCCTCTTTTTTATTCTTATACCGACAATAAATTTAACAGTTCTAGAAAACCAGACTTGGAGCTCTGCCTCATTTTATTTTATGTTATTTTCATTGAATGAGAAAACACTTAAAATATCTAAATAAAAAAAGAAGGTGCCAGAAGCCTGGGCAAGGCAGACCTTATCGCTGCGCGCACCGAGCGAGCTGCGAGCGCTGGCCCAGCTCTGCCGCCGCCGGCGAGGGGACCCTCGGCAACGCTCGGTGCCTCGGGCAGTCCGGCCCCAAGGTCGGGTCAGGTCYGCCCGGCATCGCCGCCCGCGCCGGTGCGAGACCTGCCGCGGGAGCAGCCCCGCGCCGCGCAGGGGCTTCCTCCGCGGGTYGCCGGCCGGGACGCTTCCCGCAGGAGGCCGGGCGAGCGGCGCGCCCCGGGTACGTACCAGAGTTTGGTGTGGTGGGGGAGTTCGTCTGGTTGTTCTGGACGGCTGCAGCCACGGCGTGCGCTGCGGTCACGGCCGTCTTTGCCGCGTAGAGGTTGGCTTCTTCCTGGAACTTCCCTATGTTCTTCTTGTACCTGATTCTCTTATTGCCAAACCAGTTGGACACCTGCAGCGGGGAGAAGGGGAAAGGGTGAAGCCCACAAAGCGCTTGACCGGGCAAAGCGTGCTCGCTTCAGGAGGGCATGGGTGGTCCAGCAAAGGCCCATTCCCCAGTTTCTGATCTCACATCCSCTGGGTACTTCCATTAATTAAGCAATAATCAAGGATCAGTTGAATATTACGGATACGACCTATGTTTGGCTCATGGCAAAGCTGATGAGCAAGGGGTTAGTCTCTCCTGACAACCTGCGTCTCAGAGTCTGCTGTAACATTTAGCATGGCGTTGTCTCCTCTTAATACGAGCGTTTGTCAGTGAAATCGGTGCAAGACCCCTACAGCGTGCTGAAGGGGGGCAGAGGTGCCTTCTGGTTCAGCGCGAGAGCTGGGAGCGAGCRCAATTGTTCTTTATTTTTGGGCTGGAACAACCTTGGCAGCCCACACTTAGAACCGTGTTTGGTCAGCTGAAAATGAAAGGAATAACATAAATCAATAATGGCTGAAAAGTCACTTTGTCATCTCGCTTTGAAGCTCCTGCGCCGAAGCCAAGGCGGCTCGCGGGGCGCTGACTGCTGACCCGGACACAGGTCACGGCTAGAGCAGCTTAGGGAAGTCTGCACAAGGCTTTCTCGGCGGCTCTGACRCTGCTCCCAAGCAGCAGTCCCGGGCTGCAAGGTGGACGGCACCTCCTGCTCCCGGAGAAGGGAAAAGCACCTGCAACAACAGCAGGAGCGAAGGGGAGGGCGCTAGCAACGATACCGCTCGTTAATATGGTTATTAACCATACCCGGCCCAGGGGGACAGCAGAGGACCGAAACGCCCAAGGGAAATGGGAAATAAGTGGTCCAAGGCAGCACGGAGCACCGGGATGGACCCGGGCGCTCCACGCTGCTCCGACCGGGCGCCCCGCAAGCGCCCCTGCGGCTCTGGGACGCTTTTTGAATGACGACGCAGGCGAGGGAAAGAGCTTAGCTGTGCCACAGCACCCGAGAAGGTATCCCGTGACAGGGAAGAGACAAATCCTGCTGTATTTTATGCAGCTTTAGCTTTTGTTTTAACACAATTAATGAAAAGCCTCTAGCTTTTAACTGCAATATGAAAGGCGTACCTTATACATTCTGCTCCCTAGATAATACTCCACTGTATTCTATATACTGCACTTAATATTACCTTGTCAGTCAGAGAAGCAATAATACATTAATGAAACCTAGCAAATAATTATTGTGGACAATCAGATTATGCTTTATTAACAGTTTCATAATTGAGGAATCTCTGTACATCAACAGTATTGTCCACGGATGTGTGCGCGAGCCCTCTGTTTATGCACACCCCTGGACCAATCAAACAACAGCCATCACTAATAAAGGTTTATTTAATTCTCACAGTAAAATTTTAATATCACCAGCAGCCTGGGGAAGCCTCAACGAGTGGATTTGCTTGACATCAGATCGTTTCCATTCTGCTAGTCCCAATACTTCTTAATCTTTAATATCAAGGCAATTAAAATTAATGGCCACTCATCCAGAGCCACTGTGGGCAGTGTTTCCTTGACATCAATTGTTTGATGGGATTACCTAGAGGTTAAACTAACAAGCAAGGTTTAATTGGAAGCAATGAGAGGAGCAGAGATCGTACGTTATGTTTAACCCGCATACCACATCTAAATGAATATCCAGAAATGTTAAACTGTTCCCRAGATTAAAACGCACGCTCCGCATGCAGGTAGAGCCGAGCCCGGGGCTGCGCCAGCCACCGCACGGAAGATGCGGCATCGCTTTCGGCAACGCGGTYGCAGCTCGCGCCCCCTTCGCCCAGCCGAAGGGGCCCTTCCGGCTCCCACGTTCGGCACCGCAGCAGGGCTGCAGCYGCGGCCGGCGCCGGGCGCTGCACGAGCCGGGGCACGCCGGAGCTACCGYGGGGTTTGCACGCCGGGGCCCTGCGCGTGCCGCCGAGCTGGCTCTGGCGGACCGGGGCGCCCCGCGACGGCCCTCCCGCGCGCCCGCGGGAAGGTGCCTCAACCGCGAGCGGCTTCATAACACATTTTTCATTAAAACAAACTATCTCTTCACATGAAAAAAACAATGAACATCTTTCTCCTCCTGATCATTGAAGGCCAATTAATTAATTGGGCTTAATTGTATATTGCATTTCAAACAATACTGTTGCACTTATTTATCATGTTAATTACAATGTTAAATAAAAAGACAATAAATTATTACTTAAATCATCAAGATTCCTCATGGAGGATTTGGGATGGGGCAGGCCTGCCTTGCATCTCTGCACCAGCTAATTTCATGGGATAGATCAGGGCTCGCTCCTCAAAAGCGGCAGCTGACACAAGAGCATCACTGCTGAAATCACTGAACTGAATATTTACAGATCAAAGTTTTCCATTGTGTTTCCAATTTTTCTTCCTAGCATGGTTTATGCTCTGCACCTAATTAGTTGTTAAAAATATGAAATTTGGAAAATATATGTGGAGCTCTCATGGCACATGTTCTATGGCTAATAAATAAAAGTTTCTAGAGGTAAAATTACTTATTTTAAAGTTTGCATCTTTTTTTTTGCTCCCATATGAAGTCAAGGGTCAGAGCCTCTAAATCTATAGCTCCTGTCAATGAGCTTACAAAAATAAACAAATACAGACTCAAAAGAAGTGGGGGTGGGAGGGGTGTTGAAATCGAGCTCTGCATTCTTTTTAAAAAAAAAATTTTAAATATATTCTCTTGTCAAGCACATTCTTCTTTTGTTTGAAGCAGTGAAAAATTTTATTGCTGTAATCCACTGACATGCTTTCAGCAATGACTATGCCCTTTCTATAGCCCGTATGATAGACTGATAGTTGTTCATGACACCCTGAAAGAGGCTCATCTGCAAAAGTATAAAACATCAGCCTTGCAGCCATGGTAGGGAGAGAACAGATGATACAGTTTATCTCCCTCAAACACGTGCTGATCGGGTAGTTCTAAATTACAGCCGACATTCTCCATTAAGGACATTTTTTTCCCTAGAATTACCTTTTCCATACTCTTAAAAATGAAATTGTGCGGGGTGTTCATCTTAATAAACAGTTTGTCTTTATGCTTTTCTTGAAAAACCTTCTCTACATATTATTTTAAACACTGATATCAAAACTGAGACCATCTATCTCCTATCTGCAACTAAATGATTCTAGGAGACAATTTTCTTTGTAGCTCTGTAAAGTGCTATGGCAGCAAGATTTCCAGCGAGCTGCTTAATCCAGGGGGAGGATGACCCAAAATACTTACTAATTAAGTGTTTGAGGGAGAAAGTGTTCTGCCATGAATCTGCCCCCAGCATTTACAAGCCACTGACAGTACAAGAAAGAAATATCTTGGATCATCACTAGAAGAGACTAAAAGGGATGTCTAGCTCAGCTGGAAAAAAAGACAAAGCCTCTTCATCAAACATGAACCAAAACCTTTAGGAGTTTGGAAAGCTTTYCATTAACAGATATTTCTTTCATTTTCCAGCTCTTTGCACTTTCAGGGCCTTTGTAAAATGAAAGGTAAATAGGGCACAGCGCCAGCAAAGGCAAGTCAGAGGGATTCCTGCTCAAGGCTGCAAATACGTATGCTTAGAGATTTTTCATAAAAGCCCTAGGCAAGGTGTAGTTCGGCCATTCACTTGGATGCCACTGCTTATCCCATGCGATGCTATTCCTGCAGTGTTTTAAATGACTGCTCAATTTACCCCTGATTTCCGGATTACATCCTCCGACTTTTGCTGCCAAACACTAGAGCAGTATGCACTGTACTATTTTACAGTGCATGCTCAGAGCTCTTCTGCTAGATGGCCTCAAAAATATATACATTTTTCAGTACAAAAAAAGACAACTTTGGCCCCGTTCGACCTAGTAAATATCAAGTAATCCTGCAGTCCTGCCATATGGCCTTTGGAAATGCCTTTGAAAACCAAAGAACAGGATATCTGTAGTATTCACATTTTCTAGCCATGACAGCAGATCTATCAGGAACTTAAGCAAGCCAGCTGAACACAGTCACTCCCTCTCTCCCATACGTGCTCCTCTCCCATTAGATGATACATTGCCCAGTTTTCAAGCTGTCCCATCATCTGGAGCTTTTTCTAGCCATTTATAACACTCTTGCGAGACTGAAGCTCTGATCGCGGCCCCAAATTTGCATCTATGGAGGCTAATGCCCAGGTTCTGTGGTCAATGCTGTCCTTACTGTTCGGCTGGAAAATGTCACCCTTCAAAACCCAGGATGCTATGAACAGCGGTACAGAGGATGCAATGCAGCTACTCCCATCATTCACCCAGACTTCCTAATGGATTCAAGAAACAACTAATACACACTCCTATCAAATATTAAAGAGACAAACCTATATTCATGTCACAGGCTCACTGCTGCTGCTACATTTTTGGACCATCTGCCTGCTTTTTTATTTCATTCTACAATGTACACGTTCAGTCTTATCAACCAACCAATTAAGAAAGAAATCAGATCTATTAGCACTAGAAACCATCAGTTACGGCTTCTCAAATGTTCCATCTCATGCCATCATCATTTCCTTCCGCCGCTTCAGGCGTATCTAGATCCAGCTTTTTATCAGTTCCCTCTTCAGAATCACTGACGCCTCCTCTGCCAGGCACAACGCACCGTCCCTTGAGCACGGAGGAAACGTCTTGCCAGCAGGTCTGTCACACCCTCCACCATGGTGAGTCTTTTTCTCTAATTACCTTTTGCCAGCAGAGCTGAAGACCTACCGGTGGTTATTTAAAACAATTTCTCCAACTTGGTCTTGATGGATCTTGCTCTCCTAATTATGCAGCAGGCTACCTTTGCTCAAACGGATAGGTTTTTGAAGACCACTTTGTGGAGGCATTGCTATAAACTCTCTTGCACCAAGAGGACCGAAACCAATAACAAGATGTAGGACCAAGCTGGCCAGGCATTTACGTACTCTACAGCTTTTARCTTGTGCCAGGTATCCAAGACAGCATGCAGCAATGCCTGCGGGCTCCCCAGAGAGCTGCCCCACATCCAAAGTCAGCTAAATCGCATCAGATTGGGTGGGCTAGGTGGCCTTTTTCACAGAAGTTTTCACTTGGAAGACTTCAATAAAGTACCTGAATTTTTCATGGTTTCAATGGAGACCTATAAAGTAAATCGCAACTCAGATCTTAATTATAAAGCTAAAGGTTGTGTTGCTAATAATGCCAGCTAAGGCATTCATTAATAGTTAACCATTAGCCGCAGGCATTGCTCCTCTGAAGGACCTGAAATATTGATACGCAGAGCTGATCGGGACTGGAAGGAGGTGGCGCTCCAGCACTCGCAAGTGGGCACCAGGGTGGCTGGAAAACTTGGAAACTGTTACTGAACTTTCTTTTCTGCAGCCCGAGCGACAACTTTCCCAAAGCGCAAGAGCCAGATTTGCTGTGGGAGTATTTTGGTTTTCTATCAGATGTACGAGCCACAAGAAATGCAAAAGTGTTATTTTGCTGTTTGAACTATCTAGTGAAGTAAACAGTGAAGGAAAGCTTGATGTAACAGTGTTGTAGACCAGAATGTCACTGTGAGAAAACAATCTGGAGTGGTAAGATATATCTGAGTCTATATGGGAAACGGAGCCTTGGCCAACAAAGGTGTGCATTTTTGATGATGGAGATACTGTTTCTTCCATTAACAYTATAGTAACAGTTGTTACATATGATAAAAGGAGTCAATATGCCTAGTACATTTTTGCTAGAGAAACCACTCCTGTCACTTCACTAATATTGAGAAGCTGGCTTAGGAAAAAAAAGACTTCAACCAATCAAAGAAATTCTGACTTACAAAAATAGATTATAGATTATATATTTATCAATAAACTGTCTTTTCCCTGAAATAATAGTAAGTCTAATGAATTTATAACAGACAGTACGGCTCAACTATCTGAGAGCCTTACTGACGATACAGAGAGAGAAATCTGATGTAAAGTAGGATGCGAACGTTATATCCATTTTATTTCAATTTCAGTCTTTGTACATGTACTCTTTTTATTCTAGAACATCCCCAGCCGGCTGCCAGCACACAGTCTTTCCTGCAGAGCTTAGTCTTGTGCCATCTACCTGTTGATCCTTACATCTCTTTACCGTCAATAGTTTGACTTTAAAGGGATGACGAAGGTGTAGAGGGCAGGGACCTTCCGCGTGTCRGATGCGTCCCCTGGAAGCACAGCGCAGGGGTGCCCAGCCCAGCCCGGCYCCTCCGCAGCCCCGCGGGAGGCACCGGCTCTCGCAGGGCCGAGCCGCCGCCGTCCCAAGGGCTCCCGCGCCACTTCCTACCTGCGATACTGTGATGCTGCATTTCTTTGCCAGCTCTTCTTTGGCTTCTTCACTGGGGTAAGGGTTGCTGAGGTGGGAGTAAAAATACTCATTCAAGATTTCTGTGGCTTGTTTACTGAAGTTACGCCTTTTCCGCCTGAAAAGGAAAGAGACAGACATGTCTGTTACAGATACAGCCAGATCTCCGGCAGGGTCTGCAGAGGGGCAAGCGACCCTCATTTCACAGGGCCGTGCCTCAGTACTACAACAAAACGACAGAATCTCATGCGTGCCCCCCAAATCCGCAGCCCCCACCCCCCACCGTCAGCAGCTGCTGCTCAGAGGAGGCGGCAGCACGAGCACCTCGACTGCCAGGACCAGGCAAGGGGCCGAGCCCCGTCCCGGCCTCTGCAGCGCGTTTCAGCCGTGGGCAGGGGCCACGCTCGCCTCTGCGGCGCAGGCTAAGACCCAGCAGCGGGGCAGGGCACGAATGCCACGGAGCAAAAGGCAAGGCCCCTGCCTGGGCAGGCTGCAGCCCCTCCACGCCGGGGCAGGCCTGCCTCCCAAGGACAGCCCCAACCCGAGCAAGGTGCCCCCAGGAGCACACACCCCCTCCACTGCTTAAATGCTCTTTGCTGACAGCAGCATGCCAAACCCATCTCCCTTTAAATGCAGGTCAGTTAGGTTTCTGCACAGGTGCATTGGGGCGAGCACAACAGGCAGGGCCAGGGCAGCCTTAGCACCGTGTCCTCGCGTAGCCCTCACTGGTGCTAACTGGCTCTCAGGGCTCTCTCAGGTGATGCCCATCCGCACACCCTCCCGCTGAGGAGGGAGCCAGGGTCAGGCTGCCACGTCCAGCACGAGATGCTGCACCGAGGCGCGCTCTTGTCCACGCAGCCTTGCTCAAAAGATGAGTTTCTCCTACGTGCGCTGCCCCGGCGCATGCTCCAGACAGCAAGGAAACGCGAGCAGCAGAGCAGTGGCGGCGTGCCTGGCCGTGCAGGTGGCTCTGTGCTGTTTTCTTGCTGCACCGGGTTGCAGCACTAGCATCTGCACAGCTGTGGTGGCTTTTCCCTCCAACCTGACATGGGCTGCTCTCTTCCTCCCCGAGAACATCCTTTCGAAAGCACCTAACGGTTAAAYGTTTCCTTCAGAGCCCCGTTCCCCTCCGGGCTGGTTGCAATCACACTGCCTGCGCCTTAGGCCAGCAGGCAGCCGAGCGGCAATCCCCCAGTGCTCTGTTCCAGGAGTATCACGATGTTGCTAACTACGCTGTATCCTGGAGCAGGCAGACTCTCTCCCTAGAGCTGTGTTTATCTCATTACTGTGCTTCCGCTCATTTTGCCTTATTTACCTTCCTCCTTTTTAAAGAAATCACTTTAAAATGTGCATCTGCAGGCTTTACCTTTGCAGTTACTGGAGCTCTCCATAGACATTTCCTCCAACTGTTTGTAATTACCCTAATTTGCCACACCTGCCAGTGACCTCCTTGTTAATAAAATTATTTTGCTCTTGTTTAGCTCCTCACAGCTTTCAGGTGTGAAGCATGAGCTAGTTGCTAGAGGGAGGCTCTGTGTGGTGCCTGTTTGCTCCTGCAGGCTCAGAGGTTCAGCTCAGCCTCCCCAGTACTGCAGGGCTCAGCTAGCTGCCAGAGTCCTGCACGTGGTAGTGGAGCTCTGCAAAGGGGGGTGCTGCTGGGGCCGATGTCCCAGCTCATCTGGGCTTCCAAAGAAATCTGGCCCTTCCTAATTCCTCTCTGTCTGTTTCTGCTCTTTCCTCGCAGTCTATAGAAAGAGCTCATATCTGCAGGCAGATGCTCTCTCCTATCGTTCTCTAGTCATCTCTTGCTGCACTGGCGCCTGCCTGCTGGGTGGCATCCCCAGAATGGGAAAGCTGCTCTTCAAACCGCTTGCAAGCATTGGAAGCTGTGAGCACTCAGCCGGACTTGCCAGTTGTGAAGCAGCATGAGGAAAGGAAATGCTCAATGGCTCCAGCTCGCTTTAGGAGCTGGCTGTCTGCTGAGAATGGCGCCGAGCTCCAAAAGCAATGCCGAGTAGTGGAGAGCTGCTGGTTCAGACTGGTTCAGAAGGTGCTGGCTTCCCCTGCACCTCAGCCAAGCAGCTCCTTGTCGGGGGGTGCTTGCACGCCCCTCACGTGCATCCCGTGCAGCTCCCATGTTAGCAGGGTGCTTGCATGCCCCTCATGTGCGTCCCGTGCAGCTCCCACGCTAGCAGGGTGCTTGCACGCCCCTCGCGTGTGTCCTGTGCAGCTCCCACATTAGCAGGGTGCTTGCATGCCCCTCGCATGCGTCCCGTGCAGCTCCCATGTTAGCAGGGTGCTTGCACGCCCCTCGCATGTGTCCCGTGCAGCTCCCACGTTAGCAGGGTGCTTGCACGCCCCTCGCGTGTGTCCCGTGCAGCTCCCACGTTAGCAGGGTGCTTGCACGCCCCTCGTGTGTGTCCCGTGCAGCTCCCATGTTAGCAGGGTGTTTGCACGCCCCTCGCGTGTGTCCCGTGCAGCTCCCGTGCTAGCAGGGCGCTTGCACGCCCCTCATGTGCGTCCCGTGCAGCTCCCGTGCTAGCAGGGCGCTTGCACGCCCCTCGCATGCGTCCTGTGCAGCTCCCGTGCTAGCAGGGCGCTTGCATGCCCCTCGCACATGTCCCATGCAGTTCCCACGCTAGCAGGGTGCTTGCACGCCCCTC
>NW_020447420.1:1310708-1321118 GCF_003343035.1 Apteryx rowi | reverse complement strand
GTGCAGCTCCCGTGCTAGCAGGGCGCTTGCACGCCCCTCGCATGCGTCCCGTGCAGCTCCCGTGCTAGCAGGGCGCTTGCATGCCCCTCGCACGTGTCCCATGCAGTTCCCACGCTAGCAGGGTGCTTGCACGCCCCTCGCATGTGTCCCGTGCAGCTCCCACGCTAGCAGGGTAAGCAAACACAGGGCAAACAAGCCTAGCCCTTGCACTAACATTTGTTCAAAGACACAGGCATTGCCATGAAAGCAAAACTCCCTTTCACAAAGCAGCCTCTGCGTGAGGGAGCAGTGCTCTGAGCTGTTTCCTAGGGGCACAGCAACCCAGCGCTGGGCGATCCCTGCCCACGGGCGGATGCAGCTCCCGGGGAGGCCTGGCGCTCTGCGAGCTGCTCCGTGAGCACCCCTCCTTCCCCGGAAAAGCAGGAGGGGCTCTCCTCGCCCCCTTACCTGGCATCAAGGAACCTTGATCTTAAAATCATTACTGCTTCGCAAGTACTTTGTTTGAGTTGCATCTGGATGGAGCTGAATTTTCGATGAATGATGCCCACCATCCTCTCAATCTCCTTGGGAGAAATGGGACGTGTCCGACTCTGTTCTCTGAGAAGGTTCATCACATGTGTGGTAAATTCGTTACATGCCTGCAAAGGAAGAGGAGGCTTAGAAATGGTGCTGTACAGTCCCGTGAGGACACGACGGGCGGCCTGGCTGCAGGGCAGAGCCACCGACAGCCGGAGGGAAGCAAGCATGCCCCAACCCTCGCGAGGTCCCCAGGCGTCCCGGGAGGGAGCCTCGGGCTGTCCCAGGCTCCCTGCGCCCACGAGCTGCCTCAGCAGCTGGGGCAGTGCACTAAGACGCCCCAGACACCGCTGCGAATGAGGTCCGGGACCTCTTCAGCGTAGCCGGGGGTGCCGAGCAGCTGCGGCAGAGCTCTGTCTAACGCTCGCTTCCTTCTAGCCGTGCAGACAGACTGCTCTCCTGCCCCGCAGACAGAGAGGAGCGGTCAGGAGCATGTAAATAACTGCAGGCAGGAGGACAACGCRAGCGGGGAGCAGCAGGCGCCGAGCCCAGCGAGCCGCCTCAGCCGGYGAAGGCTATCCCGTACCGCGAATCGCGGGACGCAAGGAGCCCCAAACAGACAGCGTGCAGTTGTTCAGCTCTCGACAGCAGATCAGGGCATTTAGACCTTTTTGAACCGACTTGCGCAGTTCTGCCTAAACCGTGGAATTTCCAAGAAGCTGCTAGGCATCGCAGCCCTGCCTGAGCCCGGCCTCTGCTGCGCTGCAAAACGCTGGGGAGGGAAAGGCATTAGGAGCTATCAATTATCAGCCCCAGACGATGCCGGCAAAAGGACACGATGATATGAACTTCTCCWGGCTGCATCATCAACAGACTTTTCCTGATCCGAGCCTCGTATGACCAAGTGGCTGTCACGCTGGTATTCTGGCTTCCCCCTACGCAGGCTGCAAGCTGCCACAAACTATGCTGATTTATGTCTCCTTTATCTCTTTCAAAAACACAAGCTGGGACTCTCATCTACTAGAGAGAACCGTGTTGCTGCTACAGGACTAATCTCTTCCTAAGGGCTTGGAGGGGAACTCAACCACGTTTCAGGCACTAACCTATCACTGTCCCAATGCAGCCTTTAAAAAAGAAGAGAAGACGGGATGCTGCGCTGGTTCTCTGTGTTTATAAACATGCAGAAGATAAACTGCTGCTCTGTTCCCATGAATACTTATCACACAAAGGTGGATGTATCAAAGGCTTAAGTATCTTCAGGAGGTGTGTGCACGTTGATTATACAAGGAAGCAGATATCATAATGCAAAGCTGAGCTATAATCGCTTCCAAATAAGGCCAAAGGATTCCACTCTCATGCATCTAACATAATGGGCTATGAACAGGATACTCAGCAGTCACTAAATCACGCAGAGGAAACAGTACAAATACCTTGTTCAGACTACATATGTTAARTATCTGTTTGATACTAGCTCTTCTTTTTCTTCTAAAGCCAGGATTAAAAAGACCTTTATAATTTGTCTTACACCTAGATTTTCAGTGATTCTCTTGCATTTTGATAGATTGCGTGAGGGAAAGAGTTAAAAGTGAAAAGTTTATGCATCTAAAAACTCATAATTTCCTATAACATTTGCTGAACGTCTCACAACTTATTAAGTGAAGCCATCTATGAATGCAAATGCTGATTAGCAATTTGGCAATAGCCCAACATTCGCAGAATTCACATAGCTTTTCTTTAAACCAGTAGTTCATACATGATTAATTAGAACATCTCATTTATGTAGTGTGCACTTTAGCTCATTACTCTAAGTAAAATTCGTTAAGTATTTACATTTAGATAATTAAAATCTGGGTACACCCTTAAGAAAGATGCATACACTTCAGGCAAAGTGATTTTTTTTTTCTTTACACTACTGAAAGTAAATTACAGGCTAATTTACATCCTTGCTGCACCCGTTTGGAGGCAGCGCTCAGCCCGGCTCAGCGCTTCGGCCGGGAAGGCGCAGGTGCCCCGGGGGCCGTGCTGGCCACCGCGCCGCGGCCCYGGGGCTCTGCCGGCCTGGGGGCTCCCGCAGCCCCGCGCCCCCCTGCCCGCACCCCCAAACTCGTCCCAGGCAATAATGATCCATTAGCACTAAAACTTCGGGATCACTGCTGCCGCCYGGGGGGCGGGTGACTCCCACGGGCTGTGCTTCCCTGCTTTTGCTGGTAAAAGCGACACGGTCTTGCAAACCCCACCTCAAACGCGGCCCGTGCCAGGGGCTCGGGCAGCACAAACCCAGATGCGTGCGCGCAGCCGGCCGAGCCGCGCTCCGCGAGACGCCCGCGAAAGCCGCCCCGACCGCGAGCGCCAGCTCTGGCCCCGTCCCTCCGGCCTCACCGCGCCGTGGGTCAAATCTGCGCTGCGTTCCCCGTGCCAAGCCGCCCCCAGAAACTTAACCTGCAACAGTCTGGCTTCAGCCATCTGACTCCAATAGTAGTAGTTTGGGTTCGTCTAGTAAATAATGCACAGTGGTAAAGCAATGTATGCACCAAAATCCAGCCACCACTTCCCTGGGACAAAAGAGTGGCTCTGACTAGCCTAAGAATACTGCTGAATTAAAGTTTTTGGCACTGAAAGGATGTTTCAGGCACAATAGCTTGTCATGTGCCTCATTATTTGTAAAATTGGGTAATTCGTTTTTAAAGTACTATAAAAATGGTAACTATCACAATGAAAATATTTTCAGGCATTTGTTTATCCTGAAAAATATTTCTCCACAAATACAGCATTGAAAAAGGGCCGTTCCAAAGCTAAAGTAAGTTTCTTGCTTTCAAGAAGCAAAAAGCTTTCCTTGCATTCACTTGAACTGCTTGAAAAGACTTTGTTTGGTTACAGCTACTTAAAGGGCCTCATTTTAATTTATTTCTACCAGTACTTCCCATCTGTAGAGTTACTTCGGTACAGCAGAGCGGAAGTAAGCTCAGAAGACTCTGATGCTCTGTCTTGTTTTCTCTTGTTTATTTATAGTGTCCAAGCTACTTGATCCCTTTCTCACTACTATTTTTCAGGCCTCTGCTTGGTGCCCAAGACATTATTAATAAYGTCAGGTTATAAGCGATGGCCTTGTTAACCCGCTCAGAAACCTTGCAGGAGTGGAGGATGCTTCTGCTAGCCTTAATGCTTAATCAAGACTCCTCAGATGAGCACAAGGAAAAGAGAGGAAATGGCCCAAAACACTGTCTACCTGCAAAGCAGATCTGCGCTGGGCAGAGCTGGACCCAGCCAGTGCTCTGCGGGTCTGGTGGTGTTTTCTGAGCAGCTGCACTTCACCCCAATTCGGGGTGAATTCAGATGACATCTGTGAGCACAGAAAGCAGGTTCCCAGATGCTCCGGGAGGCCTGGGACCCTTACAGTACTTTTGCCTACAGCAAAAAATGTATTTCAGTGTAATTATAGAAGATAGCTTTCAATATGTCATCTCTATTACAGGAGCTGTAAATTATGGAAAGAACTGCCTGTGTACGACCATTTCTCCTGGCGCAAGGCGAGGGGAGAGCAGTTTGATGGCGTGACACACTTTCCATTTTCCTTTTTTTTCCTTTTTTTTCCTTTTTTTTTCCCCTAACTGGCAACAAATGTCAGAATCAAACTCTGCCTGGAAAACGTCTGGAGAAAGACGCTTCGGCTTGTGCTGCCGGGTGCAGCGGGAACCAGAGGCGCGCGGGGGCAAGGAGAGACGATGACAGGAGCTGCCCCGTTCGAAGCCTCCTCCTCGTCCACGGGCGGCGTGCGCCCGCCTGCCGCGGGCTGGGGTGATCCRCTCGCTGTCTGCGGGAGGGCAGCGGCRTTTCGGGAACTTGCAGCCAGCGAAGACAGAGATACAAAGTCCCGGCGGCCTCTCAGCCGCCGAGACAGGCGCTGCTCTGAGACAAACTGGTAGGAGACAGTTTGCTGCAAGGCTGGGGAAATTATCATATTTCTGTAGAGCAGACGTTGCTGGGTGTCAGGATCAACAGGGGAAAYGCTCGTGTTTCAGATCAGCTCTACCTCTCTCTCCTTCTCCGAGCAGCACTTGAGCATCCTCCAAAGTTTCCTGCGGTGTGGACGGATGGCTGTGACATTTCAGCTGAAACCTTTGTAAATGGAGCTACAGGGCTAAAAACGCTAGTGCTTCCCCCACATCATTAAACTTATCAGAGTCAAAGGACACTTGCCAGGAAACGGCTGTAAGCACCAGCCTGAATTTGCCTTGGCCGCAGATCTCTCTGCAGCTTGCGTCCCTGTGATTTTGCACGGCGCTTTCCTGCCGGCTGCTGCTCGTTAACGCGACGGCCGTCCCTGCGCAAGCACGGCACGCCGCACATTTGTCACTGGCGCGGCACGGCACAGCGCTAACGGGTCCTCCCGGGGCGTCTGGGGTGCTTGGAGGGTTGTGGGGGGCGGAGGGGAAGGAGATTTGCACAGTCCCTGTCAGCCTCTGCCCCCTTCGAACGACGTGCTGAAAGAGAGGCGACGCCGAGCGCCGCGGCGGTGCGGAGAGCAGTGCTCCGGCGCCTGGCGGTGCTCCTTGTGTGCAGCGCGGGCGCGGGCGCGTGCACCGGGCGAGATGCAGCAGGCTCGGCACGCCGGCATGGCTCGGCTCTAGGGGCAGCGCCTGCCGGAGACACTTCTGCGTTGCTCGTGGCACAGAAAGGCGCAGGGACGTGCCGGAGCTCTGCTGGCGCGTCCCCGCATGCAGCGCGAGACTCCCGCRACACGGTGCCGCCACCGCCGTCGGAGCACCCCGAGCCGGCTCGGCTTTCCGCGCAGCAAAGCGGGCAGGCGAACGGGCCGAGTCACAGCGCGGTGGCCAGGGAAGGAGCCGGGCAGAGCCGCGYGCGGGTCCCCGCCTTCGCGGTTTCGGGCGGTTCTGTCACCGTCTCGACACCTCTTTCGCGGTTTGGGTCCGTTCGGGTCAGYGCCTTGCGGCGACGGGCTGGGGCGAGTGCGGGGCCGCCCCCGCCAGCTCGGGAAACCGCCGGCCGAGCGGGGTCGCTGAGCCGACGAGGCGCAGGGCTGGCGAGCGCTATCAGGACGCCTCCGGGGGGGCAGAACCGAGACGTCGCTTGAGGCTGGCGAGGGCCGAGGGCCTCGTGCCTCTCCTTCCCCCCGTCTCCTCCGATGCAGCTGCTCATCGAAAGACCAGAAAGGGACTAGGCGGAGGTCTCTCTTCTAGACCGCAGACGCGCCGGCAGCCCGGCCCTGCTGCCCGGCCCACCGCGGGCCAGGTGACGCTGCGCTGAGCGCCAGCAGCGCTCAACGGCTCCGGGGCCACCCGAGCGGCCAACGCGGCGGGTCACCGAGCGCCCACAGGGAACTCGCCACCGCGGGTCTCTGCAGCGCGCTCTGCTTCAGACAAAAACGCTGAGTGCTGATGTCAGCCTGAAAAGGTTTCACCGTGACCTTGATTTCCATATTTCCTATTAGCAACAGCAGCTCCCAGAGCCGAGCACGAGACGCTGTGCCTGCGCCTCGCTGCCAGCTCCCGCGCCAACTGCCACAGCTGACTCAGCAGCGTCCTTTCCTCCAGCACCTCGCACCCGCGCTGCCCAGGGATCTCCTCTCCGATGCCTGCAACACCTCGCACCCGCACTGCCCAGGGATCTCCTCTCCGATGCCTACAACACCTCGCACCCATGATGCCCACCGATCTCCCCCCTGACATCTCCAACACCTCGCACTCGCGCTGCCCAGGGATCTCCTCTCCGATGCCTACAACACCTTGTACCCGCACTGCCCACCGATCTCCCCCCTGACATCTCCAACACCTCGCACTCGCGCTGCCCAGGGATCTCCTCTCCGATGCCTACAACACCTTGTACCCGCACTGCCCACCGATCTCCTCTCTGACACCTACAACACCTTGTACCCGTGATGCCCGGGGATCTCCTCTCCAATGCCTACAACATCTCATACCCGTGATGCCCACCGATCTCCCCTCTGACATCTCCAACACCTCGCGCCCGCGCTGCCCACTGATCTCCTCTCCGATGCCTACAGCACCTTGTACCCGCACTGCCCACCGATCTCCTCTCTGACACCCACAACACCTTGTACCCGCACTGCCCACTGATCTCCTCTCTGACACCTACAACACCTCGCACCCATGATGCCCACCGATCTCCCCCCTGACATCTCCAACACCTCGCACTCGCGCTGCCCACTGATCTCCTCTCCGATGCCTACAACACCTTGTACCCGCACTGCCCACCGATCTCCTCTCTGACACCTACAACACCTTGTACCCGCACTGCCCACTGATCTCCTCTCTGACACCTACAACACCTTGCACCCGTGATGCCCAGGGATCTCCTCTCTGACATCTCCAACAACTTGTACCCGCACTGCCCACTGATCTCCTCTCTGACATCTCCAACACCTCGCACCCACGATGCGCAGGGATCTCCTCTCTGACGCCTACTGAGAAGGCTGAGATCGCCAGCACGGTCCAGGTATTTGTGCTCCTTGACTTGCCACACACCAGTCTTACAAGATTTCACTGCTGGCTACATAAACGGCACTGTGTCGTAGGAAACCTTCTTTCTCCCTCCTTGGACTGGCTCTAGAAGGGGGGAAATACTGACCCAGGTGTTGCTTTTATGGGGTTACAAACAACAGAAAACAGTCAGGCATGCAAGACATGCATCCTGCGTCCAGCGAGAGCCTCCTCGAACAGCGAAGGCCTCGCATTACTGCACACCTCTTTTCACAGAGAGAGGGGTTGGGAAGGGGGAAGAAGGGACGTGTTTTCGAAGCCCTGGACAGAAACAGGAGCTGGCAAGCAGAGGAGAGCAGCAGCAGGTACACATACAACTGTGAGAGGCTGATGTCTGACCTGTTCATATTTCTCCAGCTCTGTGTGATAGATTTGTCTGATCTGGGTCAATTTGGCTCTGTAATCTGAGTGTTCAATAGAGTTATCTGAAGACCCTCCAGAGGCTGCTGCGGCTGCAGCTGCTGCCGCCGATCCCCCACCTTTCTCCGGACCTGAGACTCCTTCTGCCAGAAGCATATTGTCTAGTCTCATTAGCTGGGGATCGGGAGGGTCTTCCTCCTGGGCTCCTCGGATGCTCAAACCTTGGGCAAAAAAGAGAGAACAAGAGAAAACACAGTCAGTATTTCTTGTATCTGCCAGGCTGCTGCCCGCTCACTGCATGTCGGTGACAGCTCTTCCTGCAAAGCCCTTTCTGCTCAAAGAGACCACCACAGGCCAGACCTGGACAACAGCCCTTCCTCCATCCAGATGGTGCCCTAACACACCGAAAAGGACACAGTCCTCATGGAAAAGTCCTGTGAAGTTCAACACAGACAAATTTAGTGGGTTTACAGCAATTCTACAGAACCCTATTGGTTCTAATAAAGAATAAGAATATCTTTTAGCACTTTTAAAGGACCCTACAGAATTTTTAAACAGTTTATTGTAAGCGTTAAAAGAGTATTCACATGAGTACAGATACACGCCTTCCGGTTGTTTTTGAAGACATATCTAAATCTACACAAAGCTGGCATTATCACTATACATTATATCACTTTGATGCAAGACCATGTGGTARCAGTAAGTGCATTATTTATTTGGAAATAATTGATTCGCTTCTCATTTCCTTCCAAATGGATCTAAGCAATACGTTATTCTTACTGAGACTTGCACCACTGAATGCCACCCCTGCTACAGAGTCTAAGCGTTGGTTTTAAATGCTTGGGGAAAGAGCTGCCCCTCGCCGCCCACCTACAGAAGACTTCCYAAATCACACAGAGCCCCACCAGGCATTTTCCATGCGTGCCAATGGTCTCCGACTTCACACAGGTACCCTGTGCTGAAGTTTCACATAGGAAAAGGGAAATGGCTGAGACAGCATTGAGGGCAACATCTCAGAAATTGCTCCTGTGGGAAGGCTGCAGCGAGGAGGCCCTCAGCAGACCCTCTTGCTCAAGGGGCTGCCATGCTCCTCCGCAGAATAGCATGCTGCTTGAGAGCATACATTCAAAAACTGAATATATACAATAGGAGTTGAACCTTTTTTTACCCCCCAGTACTTTAGTTGCTATCACAATGCTGGGATACTAAATATGTGTTAAAAATTGCCAGTGCTATTGCAGTGTGTTGTTGGGAACAACATTTTAAATCTAATTTCTGTTTTAAATCGAGAATTTCCAAAGTGATGCTCAGTCAGCAATCTCATCTGCATCCTATAGATCAAGCCTGACAATTTGTAGGTTTAATCAGGTCATGCAGGCACAATGCCAAGCTGTTATCAACAATGCCGAAAACAAAGTTTAAAAATAATTACAGTAGCATAAAAATCACTAGAGCCATGGCTTCTTGAATCAACATTTCCATTAAAGATGTAACACAGCCACCTATATCCCAGCCCAATTAACCTCTTTAAATCTGTTTAAAAGCAGGTATTCATGGACTAGCTAGACAGTCCCATGGGTCTGCAGTTGGCACCTCACGTGTTTGCGTTCTGACTCGGTGCCTGCGCCTGTTTGGGTCCCTCGCAACGGTGCACGCGCTGCACAGGCTGCAGCATCGCGACGGCGACACCGTGAGCTGCCAAGCACTCAGTGGAGCACCAGCAATGCTATTTTCTACGCTAGCCTGAAAACAGCAGCTGCTCTTTTAGAGACAGAGTTCATTCCTTGATGCCTAAACTCCATACACAGCATGACATGACCCCCCTAGCTGGCCAACCTTCCAGACTCAAGAAAGCGCAGCATTAATTTCGCTCTAAAATACACATTTTAAACCTGTCACCTTCATTTAAAAATATAATTCCATATAATTTCATGGGAATAATAAAAATGTCTCATCATCTCTTTAAATTATTTCTGTTGCCTGTTCAGAGGTTCGCAGATGAACACGGTTTGAAAATACAACGCGTTAGCATCACACGCTCAGGAGCTGGCAGCAGGCACGCCGGAGGGTAGCGTAGCCYTGGCACGGGGCTTCGGCGACGCCTGCTGCTGCGTAGGTAAATGCCTGGCCAGCGAGGGACCGTTCCCTGAGAGATCCCCACCGGCCACGGCAGCCGGCCCAGGCCTCCCCAAGCTCCCTCCAGCCTTGTGGAGCAGAGCCAGCCGCATCCCAGCCAGCACCTCTCTACCCTCCGCTCCTCTTATTCCTCCTTGACTTGCTGAGCTTGCTCTTACGCATGTCTTGGCCAATGTATTTCTGCTAACATGGAGATGATTTCCTCTGCTGTTTTGGTGAGGTATTTCTTCTGTTTATCTCATTCCTTCTCCGTTCTGGTTTTCAATATTTTTAGCAGCATTCTGTTCTTAATCCACTCTAGTTCACGTTTCCTTCTCATGAATGATTTMTATTGTTATTTCTTCTTTTTGCTTCTGGACTGTTTCTTGGTCCATGTTTCCTGTACTCTATTCCAGATGTTTTTCTCCAGCTGCATTTCTGCTACAATATTTATTCACCCTTCCAGTATCATAGTACTGGTCTCACTCCTCTCCCCCGATGCTAAGAGATGCCAGGCCAAAATCTGCAGTGGAATAATTTGGTACATTTGCTGTGATTTCTAGATCATTTACTCTTGTGTACAGGCCAAAGATTAAAGGGCTTTGCTCAAAACGACACTATTCATCCAGACTTAAATTAATATTCAAAATCCCCAACCCTCCTTGCACAGCCCTGACAAAGGACAGCAGACGCTCCCCAAGGTTTAAATGCAAAAGGTGACGTCTGCAATGGAGACCGCAGGAGTCAATGGCAGGGAGAGGCCCTGAAGAGGAAGAAATTTGGTTGATAAGGGCAGTGACAAAGCCGCTAAGGTGGCGTGCACGCAGCCCTAATGCGCATCTCCAGGGGAGGTGACGGAGGGTTTGGCATGTTGCGTTCATCTTAATAGCGAGCGACCCGC
>NW_020447420.1:1293208-1305708 GCF_003343035.1 Apteryx rowi | reverse complement strand
GTAGTCCGTCTCCGCGTTCCCGCTCTCRCTGAGGTTTACACGCCGCTGTGTGCCTCGCTGCAGTTTGATGGGGCTCCGCGCGGCACAGCTCTTCTCTGTACTGTCCATATTTTATTTAATTGCATTTCAACGAAACAAAGAAAGCACATATATATTCATGCAAACCATGCACTAAATGTAATACTCACCTGATAGGGACAGAAACTACGCAGGATTCCCAGCCCAGAAATCACAGAAGAACAAACACACTGTAAATTCTCCTGTTTTCCTAACGCCCTTTTCAGAATGAAACGAAAAAGATCACCTTAGCTACCTGTCCGGAGGTGAAATACGCGGCCAGCGAGACCCAGCACTGGACCGCAAGGCTGTGGCAACAACAGGGAGGGCTTCAGACTTGCCAGGGAAAACTCTTTCCCACAGCGGGTACTTCGGGTGGTAAATGCAGAGATGTCAGCTTTGATTTGAGCTAACAGAAAGGAATCTTTGGATGGATAAGCTCCAGGACCTTTGAATTAAATGAAAGACCAGAACACTCTCCAGAATGTCTGCAATAACAGTCTCTACAGAAAATTATGAGGAACTACATAAATCCACCCTCTTCCTCTTCACACAGGCTCATTAAAGCAGTACTGACTCTCTGGGCAGCTATAATTCTGCTGA
Source organism: Apteryx rowi (assembly GCF_003343035.1). NCBI lineage: Eukaryota > Metazoa > Chordata > Aves > Apterygiformes > Apterygidae > Apteryx > Apteryx rowi. Next base: position 1,305,048 of record NW_020447420.1, on the reverse strand, counting down.
GCGATACCCTGGAATCACCCTGTCAATACCCAGTGGTGTGCTGCCTCTCCAACTATCTGTGCCCCTAATATTCCTCTCTTTGATGGGATTTGCTGACCTTTAATCTGATGCTAGTTTACTCTCATCACTGAAGTGCAAGTCAGAGAGCAATAAAACGGCAACCTCGCTGATTCAAAAGGGAGAGCTAAAGCGCCACTAACTGTGAATCTAACCTTTCGTAATGGCTCTCCCCTTAAAAGGGGAAACATGAAGTGCAAGGCAGCTAAAACAAACAATATTTAATGCTGACTGCAAGATTTATTGCAGCCCCCTTTGCATGAGGATTAGATCGGAATTTCAGGGCCGCGAACCGAGGACGCGGCAGAGGGGTGGTCAGCGCCGACGGAGCCGGCACCGCTCGGCACCGGGCGGCCGCCGGACACGCGGCAGAGGCGCCGGGCTCCCGCGCTAGGTACGCCCCGACCAACGGGACACGCCGGAGGCGCACCTCAAAGCGACGGAGAAATTATTGCATACGGCGTTCCTCCTGGGGACCCCCAGGACCGGCAGCTTTGGGTTTCGCAGGTGCTGCTGGAAGCCGAGCCGCCCCYGGGCGCCGCCAGCAAGGGAAGCGAGGAGRCAACTGCAATGCGATTCGCTGCTTACGTTCACGAGCGCGATTTTCAAGAGTTTGCCACGCAGACGGCTTGGCGGGGACCCGCGCGGTGCAGGGGCCCACACCACCCGGGGTCCGCGGGGCGCCCGGGACGCGCGCGACGCTCAGACGCGGGACGGCGGCTCCGGCTTGCGCGGCCGCCTGAGCGCCCGGCGGGGTAATTAACGCTTCGGCGCCCGCGGAGCCGCGCGCCGGCGGCCCCAGGCCCGCGGCAGATTTGCATGCGGCAATTAGGGCACAAAACACCACCCGGCACTTTTGAAGGGAAAATTGGAAGCGCGCATTTGCGGGAACTCACAAAGACAGACTTTGTCAAACCTAACAGGCGCTGATAAGGGGAGAGCTTTTATAAGGGATACTAGGAGATGTATCAGGCGAGAGCGAGGCTGAATACAAAACAGTATTAGTATAAAAAAGAACAAAGAAAAGGCCTGCTCCGTGTAAAGAACTGGTAATACATTAAAAATTTAAAACCTGGCACGACAAATCTGGATACTCCCTGCAGAAGACAACTGATATTAATGAACAGGCCTGTGCATTCATTGTCTGGGATCCCAGAGGAAAAAAATAATGCTGCTTACACTGATTTTTTTAAAGAGAAATTCTTCTCAGCACAAACAGCTCCTCCAGCAAATCGCCAGATTATTCCTGGCAGTTTCAGCCTTAAAAAGCCTCTAAAAACATTCACCTGCCTGAGCACCTGATTCACCTGCATGTACCTCATTTCTCAGCGCAATTCTTCAGCAGAGGACTTCATCAAGCCCCGCTTCCCCGGCGAGCGTTTATTTATTCAAGGAAAAGTACGCGCTGGAGCTCGGCTCGAGCAGCCCTCTCGGAGCCGCAAATGAAGCAGTTTCCTCCAGACAAAGAGGGTTTGGGTTTCCGTAACATTTAACCTGACAGTGCTGGAAGAAGGGCGAAGAAAAGACAACACGGGGCTTCATTGTTTAGACAAGGGCCCTGTCAGATCAGGTCGCCGCTCGGCAGCGCTGACGCAGGCGGCGCGCCGGGCTGCGGGGCTGGCAGCCGAGGAGATAAGTGGAACAAGCACCTTGCAGACGCTTCCCCAGATGCACCAAAATTAATCACCGCTGGGAGGACGGCTGCCAGCCCCCGGCGGCGGCGGCRGCACCTCTGGCGGCCCCGTGCTGCCCGCGTGGGCGGCTGCCGCAGCGGGGTCTCGCACRCGCACCGGGTTTCCGCGCCCCGCAGGATGCGGCGGCGCATCCTCTCCCCAGCCGCAGCAGGTCGCGGGGCGGCAGAGAGCTCCGGGGTCCGCCACGGATTTTCGCTAAATAAATCGGGCGTCGCACCGGCACAGCGAGAGGTGCGTTTGTCATAAAGCTTCTCCCTCTTCCTCGCTTCTTAAAACGGGACGTGCAACAGGGCGCCCGATTTTGAGATAAGACGCGCGTTTGCTGCGGGCGTCGCCACCGCGCGTTTCCGCGCTCGCAGCGATAATAATGCGCCGAAACGGCGACCGCGGGCGCGCGGCATTCCCAGCGCAACGCTTGCTTCTGCGTCCCGAAGCAAGTTCTCCGCATCATCCAACAACAAACCTATTGTATAATAAGGGAAGAGCTTGCTGCCTCTGCTTCGCACGGGGGCGTAGGATAATGATTTACTGATATCACGCTTCAGTCAGTGCCATTATTAGAATATGGAACTAAAACTTTCTTCCTTAAGTACAGGGACGGCTCATGCTTGGGGAACGGAATCGGCCAGCGGCGGGCGCTCGCCGGGGCGCGCTGCAAAGCACCGGGGTCAGCGCAGGGGTTTTTCAGGTCACTTTTGTTGCTCGGAGACAATAACCACAAAGTGTCGCGATAACAGTTAAAACGGAGAAATAGGTAGGAAACGTTGTACGAACACAGGTAGCAAAATCTCTCTGTGGTAGAATAGAGAGAGAGAAGCGCTGAACCGACGTGTCCGCAGCAAGGGTGACGTGAAAGCCTTTGCGGGAGAGGCCGCCGCGCGGTGCCACGGCAAGCCTCGGGGCCGCCCACTCTGCCCGCCCGGCCCCCGCGAGCAGCCCGGCCTCGAAAGCGAGGGCGGACAGACGGACGGGAGCGCAAAGGTGTAGGGAGCCGCTCGCGTGGGCCGTGCCCAGGGGGCTGCATCGCTGTGCAACACCACAACTAAAAGACATCGCGGACCCGCGCAGAACCTGTCGCGGAAAGCAGAACTGTCCGCCAAACGCCGCTGGCGGCACGGGAACGGGTTTGGAGCCGGGAGAAGGGGACGCCCGCTGCCGCCCCGCCGCGGGATGCACCGGCGCTCTCCTGCTCCGATCCCGTCCCTCCCCTTCCCGCAGGCGGCGGGTACGGCGCAGCAGCCGTGCACTCGAGCGCACACGACAAGCAGAAGGCTGGTTGTTACCGCTGTCGCTGCCGCGCTCCCGAGGTGGCCGGTGCTCGGGGGGAACCCGCCGCCCGCAGCGAAGCGACGCGACGCGGCAGCACCCGCAGCACCGGCAGCTGGCGCCCRGGTCGTCGGTGCCGCGCGCGGTTGTGCCGGGGTCGCCTGCGTTATAGGGAAAGCCTCGAGTTTTAAACTGTCATTAGAGCATCGTGGCCTGATTTTAACAATACAGCGGCGCTTCTAATGATCTTTAAGGTAATTCGCTATTCAGACCCCGAGCAAAAGATGCAAATGTACCACTGAAAGCTCCTTATTAAATACCCACGGGCTACAGTTCTGTACAATAAGTGGTCCAGGTCTTTTTAGAACATCCTAATTAGATGAACAGAGATGCAGAAAAATGCAAAACCAGGTCATGCAGCAAAAATGTTGGGGGGAAAAAAAAGCTGCAAAGCAACCCCCCACCCTCATTAAATACCCTCCCCCACGCTGCCTCCCTTATTAAAACCGCTGCAGCATGATGAAGCGGAGCCAAACGCTTCCAGCCCACCATCACCCCCAAAATAGAGGTGACTGTTATTGTTAAAGTTAAGTTTTCAGTTTATTGCCAGGGATATGTCTAAGTGATGATATAAATAATACTATGAATAATACATTAAGCAAAAGCCCAATCTGAAATTAAATTTGCCTTGGGTTATCTCCCTTTTTACTATATACATACGGAATTATTATGCGCTAGGGGAAAAAAAAGCTAATATCAAGGTAACACTTTTTCCCCCTTTGAAAGTGGCAAGGATCACTGCCCCTGAACCAAAAGCACCAGGGAAGAGCTTCCCTTCTCCCTGAAGCGTTCCCCTGGAACAAGGGAATAGACTCGGAGGCAGCTCCAGCGGCTGATGGGAGAGCTGCCCCCCCGCACGACGCGGGCAGCGGCGCTGGCGTTGGCACGACGCGCCTGCACGCCAAGGGACGAGCAGCATCGCCTGCGGCTGCACGAGGTGCACGAGAACCTCCCGCGCAGCCCCCGGGGGATCGCGTGCTCTCGGCGCTGGGCACCGATCTCGCGTTCCTTTGATCTTTACGTCCCCGAGTTAGCTCGGACGAGCACCAGCCCTTTGCTCGCTGTTTGCTTAGCATTTAACACCGACCTCGCTTCGATTTCCAAAACCTTTTGGCCACCAGCACAAGCAGAACAGGGACGAACCGGGCTCCCGCCAGGCGAAATCCAGACGGGATCCGGACCCTGGGCGAAGGAGAGGGGTGTCACCGCAGGAGCTGGGACGACGAACCGGGCTCCAGGCTGCGACCCAGCGCTCAGGTGCCCCCGACCCCATGCCAAAACTGCCGTGCGATTTTAGACAAGCCACTTCACCTCCCTGTGCCGCGGTTTCGTGAGATGGAAAATAAGACTATGGATATGTAGGCAACTCTACAAAGTCCTTATGAGTCATGGCTGAAAAGCACAAGGAACCAAGAGCTCAGAAAGGTATTTGGCACCTAATTCCAGGGAGGGATCCCAAGGAAACTTAGACACTGCTACGCTTTCCGGGACCCCCGACTGCTTACCCTTTCGGCAGGATCTGTCCCCAAAGCAAGCCGCCCAGAGAGCGCTCAGGGCCCGGTTACGGCCGGCGCTGGTCCGCGGCAGCGCCTGGCCCCCGGGGCAGGGCAGGAGGACGCCGCGCACCCGCGAGGACGGCACCTCCATGCACAAGGGCTTCCAGCCTGGGCACAAACGCCTCCTTATTCCAAAGCTGTTTTCCTGGGAAACCTCCCCTGTGCCGGATGGTGCCAAGGACAGAGAATCGTCCTCGGTTCACCCTTCATCCCGCTCCGTCTCCGGCACCGTCACCGGTGCAGCCAGTCCTCATCCGCCCGTACCAAAAGCGCTCGCTGTTCGCCACGAGGCGATGCAGATGGGCTGGAGGTTTCCAAACTAGTGCCTTCATCCACGGGGTCTTTCGAGTGCCAAGGGCAGCAGGCATCGCCCGGCCTTCCCTCTCCCGTTCCCGAGCCTCGCCGAGGAGTGGCGCTAGGAAAGAAATGGTTAATGCACTAATTACGATAATTAAGAGTTGCCAATTTAATTATAGCTGAGAATATTAATGCTGTAACATTTGTTGGAGTGCAGAAAACAAACCTTTAATGCACAGACTTTGTTCGCAAACATCTAATGGAGCCCTCCTCCACTTCGCTTGGTGCTTCAGCGCTGACACAACAGCGATAGGTTCAGATTGAAGAACTTGTCAGCAATCAGGCAGGAGGAGGCTAATTAGCTGGCAGGTTAATGAGTGTGATGGCTCTTGACAGCATTTTGTTACAGCCTCTACTGTATTTAAACAATAAATGATTATTACTTAAACACAGTGGAGACAGTCTTATTAGGAGAGCTAGACCATATATTTATTTTCATAAAAATGAGACTAATTCCTTAGTGTAAAGAACAAAATGTGAAATTCTGGCTGATTATAGCCTCACAACCGAATCTCCAGGGTATCTTGTTAGGGAAGGAGAGGAAAGGTTGGAAAAGTCCTCGTACTCGCCATGAGAAGGCATTGCACAACAGCACCAAAACGGCTCTGGATCCTCAGCCGCGATGCAATTTAAGAGCTACCTTGTTTGCCAGCCATAACAAAACAGAGATGCGGTGAATTCGTTCTCGTTTTCGCTCTGCATTTTTAATCTTAGCGCCTGTGTGCAGTAGGTGCCCGCAGTCCTCCGGCTCCGCCTGGGCTCTGCGTTTTCCTTTCTTCAGTTGCGGGGATTTGGAAACAGGTGGTGAAGTAAAGAAATAGCTCTGTGGAGAGATTAAACCATTTCTCTGTCCAGTTAAGGGGGGAAAGGGGACATCTCAGAGCGCTCCTGTAATCCATAAACATAATGAGAACGAGAAGGGACGTGTCTACAACCAAAAATCCAGGAGCGCATCAGCACAGCAGCAGTGCCTTTCCTGCGGTAAAGGCACGTGCGAAGGAGCCACCGGCTGCACCTGAACTGTATTTACAGGACAGGCAATCGCAAGTCTGTGTCCAGAAAAACCTTATCTGAAGAGAATTAAATTGAATCCATAGCTGTGTAATAATAAGGGAGGGTTATTTCAATTTAATATTTAGTGTTCCCTAGGAATTTGTACATAAACATGGAGGAAACAAAAGGCCTCACCTGCTGAGACTAATACCATTTTCGAAATTATTTTTGCATACATGAAAATGATTTGTGCCCCTCAGCGCTGCTGCTGAACATATGAATAAAAGCGGAAAAGGCAGCGAACTCCTCAAATGCTGTCCAATCCTTAACACCGTATTCGTTACGTTTAGGACTCCAAATGCCGGGTGCAGGACGCGGGACGGGACGGATGGACGGACGGACAGCAGTGGCGCTCCGCAAGCCGTGCCGCACGGGGCACGTGCCGCCTGCCGGAGCCGGCATCCCCGGAGCTCGCGTGCTGGGAAACGCTGGCGGGTGCGGAGAGGCACAGCACGCTGCGGCCGCACAAAACCTTCCCAAGGAGGCTTCCCCACGCCGCAGCTCGGAAGGACTTACCTAAATTTTGTTTTTTTACATTAAAATATTAATAGCTTTCGATAGAGCAATTGTAGCCCGATACCGTTCCAGGAAAAGCTGGCATCTGGCAAAAGTCACCAGACTCTCTAGCTGTTTAAATGAGAATATTCTTCAGTCTGAAAAATTATTTATAGAGGGTTTTTTTACTACCCTTGTATACTGCAATGTTATTTCCTTTCCCACACACTAGCAAAGTCCATTTTCACAACTGCTATAAAGCGGCATGTTCACAGCTAGTAAAACAACTCAATAAATAGCCTCACGAAGCTATAGCTGTCTCATATCCTTTCCTCAATAAAAACAGAGGTGAACTGCTTATTTTCAGCAGCACACTATAAGAAGACAGAAGCATTATGACTGCTCATACATTCTGACTATCATTTGCCACAAGCTATATCTGTCAGCATTAAATAAAGCTGCATTATAAATGTAAACAAAACACCCACATCTACAAAATGAGCTGTCCGCCATTGCTAGAGGCATGAATTGAACCCGCTTATTGACTCAGCTTGCTCTTTTTATTTATTCTTCTACAAAGACATGCATTTACTTTACCCTACAAGCATAGTGGGTTTAGGGGCGGTAACTTGTCTCCCGCACGAGCTGAAAAGGCAGGTTGGTGACAAATGCAGATCTTAATGGGAACACCATTAGGTGGGCAAACATTGAACTATTATTGAAAAACTGATTTATTTTAAAAGGTTATCCTAGACCAAAACACTACATCATAAATAATTTGAAGGATCAGTCAAGTGAATTTATACTTATGATTTTTTTTAAAAAAGGTAATTCATTGCAATCAAATAATAATGCCGGTTTGAAAGGAATTACACTCAAATATCAACTGCTCAGAATTTACAGTCGGAGGAGGTTAGAAGGTGCTCAGCTCCCCAGCAGCACATATCAGGCGTGCTCACTGGCAGTAAGTTATACATCCCTCCAGACTAGAGAAAAGTTCTGTCCCTGTCAGGCAAAATTCACCCTCGCCAAGGCCAGCACGTGGCGCAGAGGACGCTCCGGCACGTGCCTGCCGGCGCTCGCAACGGCACCGAACGCTCCGAGCGGGAGAAGGGACGGGAAACCTGTTGGCTGAGCTGCTGCGCTGCTTGTGCCGTCAGAGCGACGGTGGGGGAACACGGAGTTGTAGAAAAATACCGCACGTTCCCCAATTAATAGTTGCAATAAATTATTTATATAGGTATTCGCATTTCTGCAAAGAAGGGAGAATAATTATAAATAATGCATTGGGTATGAGCAAAAGGATTCTTTTTTTTTAAATATGTTTTATAAGAAAGCATAGTTTTGCAAGAACCATAAACAAGCAACACGGTCCCATTTCTCAAACGGGGCTGCGAGGTGCAGCACACTCTGCATTAAATCTTGCAGCGGTATAGGGGCATCTTTCCCGTAATGCATGGAGCCATGGAAGGCGTTTCCGCAATACTCTTGCAGCCTGGCTCATCCCCCTCACCCTCCATGGACAGATCCCGGCTTTGGGGCGGATTTCTCCTGCCAGGCGGTGGTGCGGTTAACGCCGCCAGGACGTCCTTGCACAAAAACGCGCTGCAAACTCACGAAACTCTCCCTGCCGTTTGCAGCCGGCGATCCCTGCCGAGCGGAGCCGAGCGGCGGGGTGCTGCTGGCCCCGTCCCTCGCTGCACGGGGCATCCCTCACGGAGGGACAGGAACAAGCGTTCCAGGGCGCCACGTCATCCATTCCGCCAGCGCCGGGTATTAATTATTCCTGCTCTTCCATTTTAAGATAAGCTTGTTAACAAGAAATTATAGGGTTGCTCGGAGCGGCTATCCGTTGGGCTGCCTGCATCAGAGTTTATGATGTTTACAGAGAAAAAGAAAATCAGCGTAAGGAGTAGCAGAGAGTAATTAATGTATTGTAGTGTGGAATTTCCACTTCCTACCTCCGTTTAAATCAAATAAAGCTTGGCAGTGCCAGAGTAAATCACGGGGCAGCCACCGGGGAGAGAGGATCGGCAGAGGCATTACAGCCAGATCCAAACCCGAGCTTCACCCGAGCTCCTACCATTATTACTTGTGCAAAGCAAATATTCAGCCTCCAACCCTAAATCATTTCAATTCCTATTTCCAAGTATAATTTAATCTTTTTCAGCGACACTTGATGCTTACTTCATCACAGCATAATGACAGATTAAAAAGTTGTTGAATTAAATATTAAAGAGGACTTCAGGCAGTTCTGCATTTTTAAGGAATAACACAGATTGGAGATGAAATGAGAAGCCCAAATGCATATTTTATTCCAAAAGGAAAGAATACATATATTTTTCCTCCAGGCCACCTACTTTGTAATAAAACATAGGGCAGGTTTTTATTTAGTGGATAAAAGCATGATATAGTATTATAGGATTCATATCACTGTAACTGGTACCATGCAATGGTGTCAAAGCTAATGATACCATATGATCAAACACAGTCCTTTGTTAAATATACATGTGTATCTGTACTGTATATCTGTACGGTATATAACTCTATAGCCATTTGCAATATTTTCATTAGACTACTTAAGCACAATTTATTGATCCTCAGAAGCGAAAGTTTATCTTGTGATGACACCCCCGGCATGACATCAAAGAGCGGAATGCAAAACATAATTTAAGCTATTATTGAAATATAAATCATTCCAAGGAAAATTATGTCAGGATATGAATAAAAAAAGTCACTTTAAATTTAAACTGTACTTTAAAGTATACGAAAGTCTTGAAGATAAATATGGATGACAACAAGTTTCGAACTTTAAAAGCAACCTCCACATTTTGATGAAAAAAGTCCCAAACTATTTTACTGTAATGTAATATTAGTAGATTAATCTTTACATATAAAAGGATCACGGAGCACATCCTGAATATTCTACCTCTGTGTTACTATTTCTCCTTGGTGACTGTGTATAACGGCCCAACCGCTGTACCCCCATCGGCGCGGGGGGACCGCTGCCGCCGTCGCCCCGCGTTAGGCGGTGCACGTACGCACGCGCGGCGGGACGATGGCGCGGAGAAGCCTCCGACCGCCGCGGCACGAAGGCGGCAGGCGCGCAGGTGCCCCTCGGATGCGATACGGGGCAGGCAGCGCCGTCGGCRCGGCCCGGATGGAGCAGACGGGGGCTTTGCAAATACCCGCGCGTGTATTCAGGAGGGAGGCGGGAGGAAGTGGACGGGCGCCGGGAGGGCAGGGGTGCCCTCGCTTCGACGCGTACGCGCCGCTGTTCGAGGTCGCTCGTCGCAAGGGCGGGGGGCGCTTCCATAGGCGCCCGGACATCCGCACGCTCCCGCCTTCCGCGCTCGTATCGCCGCACCACGCTTCCCCGGCGCAACATCCGGCGACTGTTTCCCTACACAATTTCACGTCCCCTAGGGCACGCGCGGCAGCCGGAGAATTCCCCGGCGTTCCGGAGCGCCGTCGGGCCGCAGACGGGAGAGCGGGAGCGCAACGTTCGTCACCTCGTCCAGCCGGGGACTCGACCGCGGGCGACAGGGAGGGCGAAAGCCGGGAGGTGAAGCGAGCCGCTTCCGAGCGTTTGCCGCRGCAGGGCGGGTGGACGGACGGACACGCGGGACGCCGGGAGCGGGAGCGCTGCTCCCCGGGAGCGGGCTCGGCGCCGGCGTTGCCGCCTCGGCACCATTGTTCCCGGCCGGCCGCGCGCCCGCCGCCATGGAAATGAGCCGGGCACTCCGCGGCGCAGGGCTCTCATTTACCGCCGCGCGCGCCCTGACAGCGTTTCCTCACCAGCCCTGACTGCATAATTAATGCAAATGCAGCCTCGGTGTCATGAGCCGGGCTCCGGCGGTTTACTTTGGTACGACACTTACAGGGGAATATTAACTAGAGAAAGCAGCATCACAACAGGGGTGGAAAATCAGGCTGTCAGGGACTCATTCCGCATGCCACCGAAAGCAGAGCGCCTTCAAGATTGTTTCATCAAGGTGATTGAGAACAAAAACTACTGAGGAAAATTCGAGCTTACATTTATGAGCTTCTCCGCATACATTATTTATGTCGCCAGGACCTATAGGAACATTATTTCCAGGCGCACATCCGYGCACGGACACCGCCGGCGGGAGGCTGAGCGGGGGACGCGGCGCGGGCGCACGGGGTCCGGCACGGCGGCAGGTAGCCGGAGCCGCTGCAGTGCTGCCCGCACTCTGCCTGCTCCCGGCGACTCCGGGAAGGGCAGCGAGCCGCACGCGCGGCGCAGCCCTTTGCAGGGATAATCCTGCATTTTAATCCTACGTGTTCCAATCAAAATTGGCTTTGCGGGGTTTGTTTTTTTTTTCCTTCCCCAGTAAAGCAGTTCTGCGCTAAATACGTGCGAACTGAGCCAGGAGAGCAGGATTCAGCAGTGCTGGCTGTACTTCGCACCAAACATCGCAGCGAGACGCATGCCATTTTTCCAGAACAGCCATGCTGCAAATGTTTATTCAGATTAGTTCTGCTTGTATTTTACTACCAGATTGTTCTCTGTCTTATATTTTTGATCTGCAGTAACAGCAAATTTGCAAGCACTACGTTTGTTTTTCTGTTTACTGTTCAGTTAAAGTGAAAGACCCCTCTTTGCGCAGCTTTTCTGAATGTGGGGATTTTTGTACAATCTCTCCTTGCTGGCGGGTGCTTCCAGGCGCGCTAGCACCCGCCGCTGAAAACCAGCGGCCCGCTAGATCCTTTGCCGCCGCTGCCCTSGATCAAGCTGCCAACGCCGCGGCTCGCGGCGACACGCTCGCCCTGCCTTCCTCCCGCTCCCGCCGGCCRCGCTGGCGTGCGACGCAGCAGAATTTCAGCGGCGATAAACACGGATCCCGATTCTCGGCCCGGCCGCGCCGGAGACTTCGGGTCGTCTTTGCAGCACGTCCGTAGAGACGGGACACCAACGCCGGGCGCCCCGGGGCTTTCGGCAGCCCGGCCAGCAGCACCGTGCGCCCGACCCGGCTCCCGCGGCTCCCCACTCGCCTGATTGAGCGCACAATAACCGAAAATAAAACCTTTATCCMCTCTAACACACTACGCAACCGCACGGATCAAAACGAACGTGCCAGTCAGACGGTTTATTTTAGAGAGGAAACAGCCCCGCAGACCATTATTACAAATTAAAGGTATTATACCGGAGTCATTTTTAATCCCTTATAAATGAATAAGCCTTCTACCGACATTAAATCATTCCCTTCYGCAGGAGCGGCGCTCCCAGGCGATGCCGGCGCGGACGCCCGCGGGGCTCGGCCTCGCCAGCGCGGGGAGC
>NW_020447420.1:1283965-1293138 GCF_003343035.1 Apteryx rowi | reverse complement strand
GAAGGCGGCCCGCGAGGCCGGGCAAGGCGCGAGCTCGGGCAACTTCCACCGTCAGCCCGCCGACGTCCGCTCCGGCACAGCCCTAACAGGGCATCAATATTGTCATTTTAAACTCGGCATCAGTACACAAATGTGCTATAAATGGGAAAATCCCTAGTGATACTGGTGTGAAACATGCAGCTCATTGATTTTGTTCTTGATGGTCTGCTATTAAACTAGCGAACATGCTGACCTTGTGTGCAAAGGCAGAATAGTGTGCATGCAACATAAAGTTGAAAAACAGCTTTAAAATGACTGTTTAAAACTGTAGACTACAAACCTTAAAATATAGACAAGCATTCCATAGTTTATTTTAAATTGGCAGCCACAATTTAACAAGCCATTCTAACAAAGGATTAGCATAGCACGTGCTTTTCTTTAGCCATCAATTATGACACAGGGTAATGCAGGGCACAACTTAAGTGTCAAATTACAATATGCTATACAAAACCACTTTACAACACTGCCTTCTGTTTGCTTAGCAATTACTACGAGGCATACTGCTTTTCATGGAGAGCCCTGGTCAGAATACTTCCTGAGAATTATTCCACATGTGCATGTGCTTATAGATTACTAAACATTGCCTGCTTCTTTAAATGAGGGAAAAAAACTGCCAGTATCCATTTTTATGCTCTAATTTCAAGTAAAAAATCAACTGCATATCTTAGTTACAGATTCCGTTAGATAAGCATTTTTATTTTTTAAAATTGATTAAATATGGAATATTTCCATAGGACAAGAACAGCAATTTCCATCTAATTCTATCGCAGTTTCAGATACTTGATCTGTTATTAGGCATAAAATTAACAGTTTTATCAATTTCAGATATGGGATGATTGCATGCAGATACTGATACATGCAAAATACACAATTCTAAGAAGATGTGTGGATGATTTAGCATGATTTAAAATCTTATCTCCACATAAATCAGTCATACTTACAAATGACTGCCTTATGAATTGAAAAAATAATAAAAATTATATGTATTTTAAATAAGAAAGTTTTTATTATCCTTGTCACATGAATACAGATTGTATTTCGTGCGGATGGGGAGGGGTAGCCCCCTGTTTTAGCTATTTTTTCTGTTCTGCTGTCCTTTCCCCTGCATTTGCCTAAAGGCTCTCAGTAAATTACACTCCAAGTAAATGACTGTAATTTACCCGTTGAATTCCCTTGTTCGGGAAAAGCACACACCACACATTCCAGCGTTTCCACAGCTCAAATTTACCATTCTCGATGTCAAGAACAATCCACGGGCAGTAATTTGAAACTGTTTGAGCCTTCAAATAAGGGAAATTAGAAATGTTTTGAGAGCTAAGATTTTCAGTGAGGAGATAAAACCTGATAAAATCTGTAACAGTTCAATTTCTTCTTCTTTATATTTATAAACAGGGCATTAAATGTACTGTTAAGCCAGTGCCCTGGTACCAGCTCGGCTCGGCCAATATTGCATTGGAAGCAATATTAGCAATAAAAGGGAAGCATTTTTTAATGAGGCACTTTTTTTTTTACAGGCCTAATAATAAAAATAAAGGCAGATGACCACAGAGCGGAGCGGCAGCACGCGGCGGCGGAGCCCTGCTCCGCTCGGAGCGGCGGCCGAGCTCCCCGCATCCCACCCAGCTCCGGCTCGGCCCCGCCAGCGCGGCCAGCCGCGGAACTGAAATACCCTATGAAACGGGGTTTTAATTAACATCTAGAGTGATTAAGTAAAGCTCAGCGCGCGGGCTGCCGATGAATCACCGCGTGCGCAGGCGGGCAGCAGCACGGCCGGTTCGGGGCCGGCGACGGCTTCGCCACGGACCCACCGGCAGCGCTCGCGCCGCCCGCGAGACCCTCCGGCGAGGCACGCTCAATAACCGCAACCGCCTATTTCCCTCTGTCTAAAGGCAGGTTTTCATATGGTAAAACTGTTATAAATCCTCATTATCCTAAATAAAATTACAGCACTTTAAACATTTCCAGGGAGAACATTCTCTCTTCTAAACAACTACCTTAGCGAGTAATAGGAAGCAATATGGTTGCACTTGTGTCACAGTTGGAAGTCTTTTTAAACTGTCGCCCTGCCAGCAAACCAATTCTACATATTAAAATGAATGAATTGCTTATTTCAAGGGGAAAAATCATTTATAAAATCAAGACCATTATTAAGATACTGTGACTTATTTCCACTCCTAAGTGCACGAGAAACAGATAAATGCAGCAACCTATGTACACCGAAATGTCTTTTTTTTGATGTCACAATTTTCTTTTTCAAATGAGTCATCCATCCGTACAAGTAAATTAAAAATTGATCTCGATTCCACGCACGAGGAGCTGAAGTTTTTGCACGTTTTCGTATTGCAGACAAGCCGCGCTCTCCCGAGCACCCAGCCAGGGCTTTCACCCCCTGAGCGCAGGGGCTCCGGCCGCCCCGCCGCCAYGCGCCCCGTGCAGGCACGCACGCACCCGCCACTGAGCCGCGCACATGCCTGACCGCAGCAGATTACTGCGCGTTTTTAGCGTGTAATTGGCTGACCTCCTCATCCGATGTCGTCTTAGTCTGAAATAATACCCCGGCCCGGCCATATCGCCTATTTATTCAGGACCCTTTAACAGATTAGTTGTTTGGATTAAATCTAATCAGAGGTTCAGCTAACACTCCACAGCAGGTTTGGGAGCATGCACCTTGTAGTCACTGAGTAAATTACAGGAACCCTATAATTTGATGAGAACATGTGGGCATTTTTCCATAAGCTCATAAATTACTGATTGCTTTCTGTAGGTTTCATTGATACTAATGTGTGCTTCCCTCCATGCCTCTGCCCCAGATTGTTGCTGGCACAAACATTGCCACTTGGAAACCTAGTAAATTGCTGGAACATGTTTAATCATGAGGTTTAGAAACTTTGCACATTAATGACGGGGAAGGCGGCTGCTCTTGAGCTGCAAAGCAGCCTCGCTGTGGGTTGCCCAGGGCAAAAGGCTCCGAGCGCAGCCCTGCTTTCAAGCACAATGGAGCTGCTCGGATTAACGCAGGAGATGTTCCCCAAAGAGGCTTTTCTCTCTGCAGGCTCCTGCCTGCCAGCGCTGCCATTTTTCTCCCACTTGGTCTCGCTGCCCGGACCAGACAGCAGACTTTGCACACTCTGCACCTTGCACAAACCTCGTTTTAATGGGAAACGCAGCTAATAATAAAGCAATTAGCTCCTCAGCTAAGAAACTGCTAGTTTTGCTGTTGTCTTTTTTTAATTATTGAAAATTTCTCCGTTAATTTCAAGACATTTGTATTATCTATTTTCGTAATTGCAAACCTGGATGAATTGTTTCTAGAAGTTGAACCATGGCTGATGCCAGCAGAACCTGCGAACACATAAAAGCTTCAGTTTCTAATGTCACTATGAAGCCAAAAACAATTACACCCATTTGAATTATGGCAACCAATAAACTTAGATAATCACCATATGCAACATAACATTTTGGCACTTGAACTAAAAACTCTTGTAGACAACTATAGATTGCTGCTAATGTTGAGCGTTCTTGTCCTACCCAAGGCTGCCAATAGAAATGCCAAAGCTGCTGAATACTGCTCATCCTCGTAATGTTGTCAGTGAATGGCACATTCACACAGCCCCCAATCCTCTCTTCCCAGGCATGGTCTTCTCCAGCTGCAGCTTAATTTCCTGTGACTTGCCTAATTACTGTAATTAAGGATTAATTGCCATTAATTATTCACACATAAGCTCATCGCAAATCATGGGGTAAATGTCTTATGAAAGCTGCCATACAAGCCATGTATAAACACACTGGGATGCTCCAGGCAGGAGAATCTATCACTCAGCCCTGAAGCAAATCTCTGTGCTTCTCTTACAAAAACAGCTATAACTCTCAGAAACTCGACAGTCTTTCCAGGTACGCATTAGGTTACAAAGCATGTTTTCCTGTGGAAGCCACAACGGTTTTATTAGTACTATAAATGCTGTTTTATCTTTCCAACTGCTATTTTTATGTTTCCATTTTTATTCTACGGTGCTCAGTTTAGGACAAGCATTTGCTTGGAGGAGGGATGTTAGCAGGYGGCGCTCCCCCGCGCCACGCCGTGCCGTGCCACGCGGCGGCCGGGTCTGCAGCGGAGCACCACGTGACCGGGATCGGCACGCCGGCAGCACGAGCCCGCCGGAGCCCGGCCGCGGAGCATCCTTAGGGAGGGCGGCACGGCCCGCAGCGCGGGGCCGGGGAGAGCGCCGAGCGCCGCAACAGCGACCCAAACCGAGGGCACACGCGAGCGAGCCAGGCGTTGCGCTCGCCGGCTGGACGGTGCCTGCGCTTGAGCTAAGCTGCTTTGCCGCCCAGCTCCCGAGCAAGCTGGAGAAAGAGGAAGGCTCCTCATCAGGGGGAAGCCGGGACCGTGGGCGAGGGCGGCCGGGCCAGCACCCCCTTTCTGCCAGCCCRCGACGCCGCCGGGCTCTGCCGGCTTCTGCGATACCGGGTGCAAAACCGCAAGAAGCAGCCCTAACGGCGTGGTGCCGTGGTGTGCTGCGCAGAGCGTCAAGGAGACACTATATCACCGCTGCGYGTTACCACAGGAAGAGTGCCCCAGGAAATTTAAGTATAAGCAGGCAGAATGTTGTTCTAATTGTTATGTTAGTACCTTCTGCAGCAAATTAATGCATGAAACATTTTCATTTCGGTACATAAGTTTGTGTGTGTCTGAGTTAAACATTTATGTTAATGGACCTTCTGGCAGATCTGTAATGTTTCAAATACTCTTGTAGAACAGCTTTTTCTAAATACATCATTTAGCAGTTCTTTCCCCATTTTCTACCTGATCTGGGGGCATGTAGTAAGGGAAACTACTTCACAGTTTCAAAAACCTACTGCTTGAGTAACTACAAAACTGAGCTGCGTTCAGGCAAGGTACCAATTAAGTCCGCACCGCCACTAGCAATGTAAACTGTATTAAAAAAAAAATTAAATAAAAGGCACACTAATAGCCAGCATATGCTCTGATCACAGCAGCACGTGGCGCTGCTGCCGCCGGTGCAGCCCCGGTGCCTGCGCCGGGTCCGGGTGAGCGCTGGTTCCCATGCACCGGTTCCCGCGTGCCGGTTCCCGCGCGCTGGCTCCTCGCCGCCCTCCCGCCGCAGCGCGGCACCGTGCTGCTGCCCTGAAACCCACCGCTCATCCCGCACCTATAAATCCGGCAGGAGGGCACGAATGCAGAATGGGGAAGGCTGCCAGGAGCCCGGAGGGTGCCGGGATGCATCCCAGCCGGGCACGGGCACAGGGGGAAGGCGCCCTCGCCGCAGACCCCTCCGCGCGGCCCCTCGCCGAGCTCGCCCCTGCGTGCCAGCGGCCCGGCGGCATGCCTGCCGCAGGGAGCGCTTCCCGCCCCGGGCCTCGGCGGGGCAAGGGCTGCCTCCGAGGCGGGCGCCCGCGTCCTTCCCGGCAGCGCGGCGGCCCCGGCCTCACCCTCGGTGTCACCTAATTGATATTTCCCCCCTTGGTGTCACCTTGCCGCTCGGCCAGCTGCCAGGCTCTGCCATGTCGCTTCCCATTTATGGACTCCCAACTCCCTTGATCTGGGTAATTAGGGTTTATGTGTTAATTGGAGAAAATACAAAGATGGGAGTCGCAGGCATAAATTTCAAAGCGCAGACAAACGGGAAGGCGGATAAGCAGGGAAGATGCCGGAGCAGAACAAGTGTCAGGTCCGGGCCGTCCCCAGGAGAGCCCCAGCGCTGAGCCGGGCTGGTTTTCCTGGGAAGCACTGGGGAGAGGCTGGGAGCGAGTCCCCAGCGTGGGACAGCCCCTGCCCCGGCTCCCACAGGAATGTCCTGGGATGCGCGGGAAGGCCGCGGGAGCGGGACTTCAGGGCTGCAGCAGCCTCTCCGGAGGGGCAGGCGGGCAGGGACCTCGGGACCCTCCGGTCCCTCCGGGCGAGGAGGCCGCGGGAGCTCAGCCCAAGAGGCGAAACCTCCTCCAGCGAGCACCCGACTGCCTCCATGAAAGCAATACCTCTGAAAAATGTAACTGCTCTGACAGCAGCACTAGTATTCTTGAAATATGTGGCTAAATATTACACACTAAAAGCATTTTCCCTCTTGAATTAATTACATTCCACTTTTTTCCCCTCTTCCAAGGTAAAGGCTTTTGCTGTCCAGTGAAAGAGGCCCTCCTCTCCTGAGCAGATATGAAATTTGGCAAGCCTCATTTATCCTGAAATTTATAATTCAACAGATGCTTTTGCTAACACTTCCTGATAACATTGCAGCAGAAATACGAGTCTTAATTCCTGGGCATGGGATGCTGAATGCAAATATGGATATTACCATTATTTTTTTTTAAATCCTCTTTTAAATATTAGTCTCTGCATGGTTTCCAAATCAGTTTAAACTTTCCTGGAAACTTTTATAATAAACAGTCCTGCTACATAATTTGAYGTTTTTAAATGAAAGCATCCAAGCTAATCTATACAAATTAACAGATGTCCTCCTGAAACAGTTAGAAACAAAGAAATGCAGATGCGAACATCATCAGCATCCAAATGAGCTTATTGTAGGACCCTTTAAGGCACATCTGAGCATAGCTCCAGCCTGTAGTCTACCTTTCAACTTGCAAATGACAGTGTCACCAAACACTGTCCTTCCATCAATCAAGCTGGGTCATGAATATACAAAAGGCAGCCGCGAAGCTGGCTACCTCCTGCAGTTCAACTTGGCCTAATTATCCCGGCCTTTCTCTCCGTCGCAGTCRGAAGGGTATCCACCCCGGCAGCTGCCGGCCGCCCCGGGCCGCGTCGCGGGAGGTTACACACACTGACCCGCGCGTGGACGACCAGCGCGAGCGAAGTGCGAGCGCCAAATGTCATCTTTCTTATTCATCATTACGGAACTTCCCTCCCCTTTCGAAATACCAATCTGCTGCCATTTTCAGGCCCTCCCCCGCACCCCTCCAAGCTGTCATTCCGCGGCGCTCGCTGCCGCTCCAGTGAATTAGCATCCTAACTGATGCGCTGCTCTTCTCCGAGCGTCCCTCGGACGCGGTAACTAATGACCTGCCCCCGGAAAACAGAGCCGGTCGGCAGCATCTCCCCGCCGCCCGCGCGGGGCCGGCCGGGCTCCTTCCGCAAGGCGGGAACCGCCAGACCGGGACCCAGGCGCGGGAAAGGCCCCTTCCCCGCGAGGGCAGCTCTTCCCGCCCTGTCCCGGAGCGGGTCGGCACTGCCCGCCCGCCCCGGCRGCACTGGGACCGGGAACCTGGAGGGAGGCAGAGGGCTGCGCCGGGCCCGGGCGAATGCCGCGGGCTCCCAGCCGGGGCTGTGCCGAGCCGCAGAGCAGCACAGGGCCACTGCAGCCGGCCTCTTTCCTGCAGGAGCCRCCCTGAGGCTGGCGGTGCCCGGTGCTTCGCCCGCAGCCTCCAAAYGCTTCGCTCGCACCAGCTTAAACTCTTCAGCAACTCCCTCCCCCATTTATATTTTTACTAAAGGATCCTGCAGCACTGGCACGCGTGGCGCCCGCCAGCGCGGCCGGCTCAGCCCTCGCGCCCTCCCTCCCGCCAGCGCTCGGACRCGGCAGCAGCTGTACCAGCACGGGGAGCCGTTCCCAGGGACGCAGAGGAGGAGGAAGAGGAAGGTCGCAGTTCCCTCGGACCAGCAGCAGCCGCTGCAGCCCAGCGCTGACCCCGGTGGCCGAGCAGCTCCGCGT
This sequence comes from Apteryx rowi, assembly GCF_003343035.1. Classification (NCBI taxonomy): domain Eukaryota; kingdom Metazoa; phylum Chordata; class Aves; order Apterygiformes; family Apterygidae; genus Apteryx; species Apteryx rowi. The sequence goes on along the minus strand of NW_020447420.1, from coordinate 1,285,414 downwards.
GGCGCAGGGGGCTCAGGCAGTTCCTGAGCGTTTTGCTAACTGCTTTGATCCACGTCTCAGACTCCGGTTGGGCTGAACCTCCACGGCCGGCTGGCTGGCCTGCGTGGCAACGAGGAGCAACGAGGGCTTCCATTTCAGCTGCGCAGGGCAGCATCAAGGCACCCGAGCCTGCTGTGCTTTTATGCGCTGGGGTCTGCTCGCAGGTGCGTCACGAGCAGCACAGCAGACGGCTTTTCGCGCTCGTGGCACGGGCGATGCAGCAGGAGCGATGCAGCAGGAGCGATGCGCTGGAAAGGGCCTGCAGCAGCGGGGAAGTGAGCTTACGGGTTTACCCCAGCACTCAGGGACTTTGAGGGCCGACGTCCAGCCCCTCGCTACCTGCGGCTTTGCTAGGAGCTCACCCCAGAAATGCCGGTTTAACCCAACTTGTGAACGCGAATGGAAGCGTTAGCTCGAGCAAACCTGAATGGGGACAGCAAACACGCAAGTGCACGCAGATGCACGCTGAGCTCTTCTCGCTAATTTGACAATGTTTGTTAGCATGTAAAGTCTCGTGACAGCCTACAAAGCGGTTACGAAACGGGCYCATGCTTTAATTAAGCGATAACATAGCAGAGGATTTGCTTTCCCGCGCCCGGGGAGGTGAACGGCCCGTCTGACGCGGAGCAAGCCAGTGGAGGGTGCTGCGCGGCGCCTGCCGGGGGCGGCGGGCGACGGTGCCGTGCCGCGGGCGCTCCCGCCGCGCGGAGAGCAGGCACGCGTAGCGCCGACGGCATCGCAGCGGCTCCCGCGAAGGGCTGCGCCGGCGGCCGGGTGCCGGCGGCCGCTTTGCTCAGCCCCCCTTGGGGCCRGGGAGATCGGTCTCCGGCTCCCGCTGAGAAAGCGCTTGGTTTTCTGGCGGAAGGGAGAGCGGCTCTGCTCGCCGCGACCCTGCCACGGGGGAAACCCCTGCGCGTTCCCTGCCCGCCGGCACAGCGAGTGCTGTTTGCTCGGACCCTGCTGGGGAGGGAATCGGACGTCCCCTGCGCCCGCCAAGAAAGAGCCGCGCCGATCCGCTCCCTGCCCTGGAGGGATCAGGGCTGACTCATCTTGCCGAGGCTTTCCGAGGGCTCTCTCCCTCCGCCGGCTCGCCAGCCCCCAGCACAGCAGTCCCGGCCGCCGGCTCCGGCAACGCGCCCCGCCGCTCCCGGCCTCGCCGCCCGCTCCAGCCCCAGCRAGGGCCGGTGTTCCCGGCCGGCAGCCGGGGGGCTCTGAGGGTGGCTATTTCCACGTCAGCGGGACTCCAATGCCAGCAGGTATTCCCACGCCAGCAGCCATTCCCACACCAGCGGCTGTTCCCACACCAGCGGCTATTCCCACACCAGCGGCTATTGCCACGCCAGCAGCTATTCCCACACCAGCAGGCATTCCCACGCCAGCAGCTATTCCCACGCCAGCAGCTATTCCCAC
>NW_020447420.1:1281333-1283900 GCF_003343035.1 Apteryx rowi | reverse complement strand
AGCAGGTATTCCCACGCCAGCAGCCATTCCCACGCCAGCAGCTATTCCCACACCAGCGGGTATTCCCACGCCAGCAGCTATTCCCACGCCAGCAGCTATTCCCATGCCAGCGGCTATTCCCACGCCAGCAGCTATTCCCACACCAGTGGCTATTCCCACACCAGTGGCTATTCCCACAACGGCAGGTATTCCCACAGTGGCGGGTATTCCCACGCCAACAGCTATTCCCACAACAGCGGCTATTCCCATGCCAGCAGGTGTTTCCATGACAGCGGCTATTCCCATGACAGCGGCTATTCCCACGCCAGCAGGTATTCCCACACCAGTGGCTATTCCCACGCCCGCAGGACTCCCCCACGCGCTCCCCAGCAGGGACACAGCCCCGCTGCCGTCCCAACCACCCCGCCGCCAGGCACTGCTTCCCGGCGAGCCGGTGCTCCGGCAGGCCCTCGGCACGGCTCCCTCCGGCCAGGTTGCCAGGAAAGCCTTCCCAGGTGCAAAACGGCTTTCGAAACTGAAAGGCAATTTGCATACACAAAATACTTCCAGGCCTGAAATTCCCCGTAGACCTCCAGAAACTCTGGAAACACAGCGTAGGAGAAAAATCTTCAAATCTCCCTTTTACAATTGAAATCACTTTATACACTGCCAGAGCGCAAATAAATGTGGGAGGAATTTTAATGATTCCAGGTATTTCCTGCTTATAAATGACTGTGACCTGGAGACTGAGGATGGAGGACTGAGGTCCTGCTCTTGGCCCGGGGAACTGCAGGTGGGAGCAACCCGGCTCATCTCAGCAGAGCCGATATCCGCGCTCCGGTCTCTCGCTCCRGCCTTTGGCCACCCCGCAGAGCCAGCACGGCGCTCCAGGCGCCGGAAGAGTCAGCCTGACGGAGGCGGTCCGGATCAGCCCTCGTACGGACGCGCGCAAACACCTGCAAAGGTGTTGTGGTCACAGGCACGAGCGTCCCGGCCCCGTTCCACCTCCCTCCCTCCGGCCGTGCAGAGGTGGCAGTGGGCGTCTCTGCAAGGCTTTATTTGGAGCTGCTCATAGACCAGCGGGAGCGAGGAAAAAGTTAATCCAGGAAATGACCTTTAGAAGGAAACTGTAGCGTAGATAATTTATCATATAGAAATGAATGCAAAAATAAAATCTGCATCCCTAATTTCTTTTTCCTTTCAAAGCTCGGTATCTGATTTTGCAAACTGTATTATATATGTTTACATTTCTATAAAAGCAAGTGCTCCTCGGAGGAGCAGCTTAGGTAATTCACATTTGCATCATGCGTAGCTATGATAAATAATAAATATGTAGCTGATAAATGGTACTGTGCAACTGGAAGACCTATTTTTTATTGAATGGCTGACTAAATACTCATGTAAAAGTCATAACTTGATGCTTCTTTTACCCTGGGGCTGCAGTAATTTATTGTAGTAATTTACACCCGCTGCCGCGGCGAGGGGACAGTTTCAGACCCGCCGAGGGACCGCGCCGGCCCCACGGCCGGGGGCACGAGGGGGCCGTGCCCGAGACGGGGCCGAGGGCAGCGCGGGCGAGGGACCCACGCGCGCACGGGCTGCAGCCCGGCCGCGGCAATGAAACGCGCCCCGGCACCGCCAAGCCGCCAAGCCGCCCCGCAAATCCGCCGGGCGCCTCGAGCCTGCGGCTCGGGAAAGCGCAGGAAGGAGGTTCACGAAGCGGAGCCCCCGTGGCCGGACCGCGAGGTAATAAATACTGTCGTGCACGACGGCGGGAACTTCATTTTTAAAACCTGCGGAGAACGAATCGATCCCTCCCGAAACACAAGTGGGCCCCATCACTGCCAGCGTTCAAAAGGATTAATTGGAGGAGGAATTTAAGAAATATATTCCAGGCAATAGTCTGCCTTTGATAATTTAGAGGCAGCCATGATAACCACTATTTGTACATGACAGTCATATGAAATAATAAACCTTGCTAGCTATAAACATTACCAAATTCTGACACTATTGATTTATTATGTCTAACAGTGACATCAAACCGAACAACTGACAGAAACAATGTTACAGCTTTAAGAGCAGTTTGTCAACGATTAATTCTGCCAAACGGGGTTTAGTTTTATGCTGGGACTGCTTGTCTAGCAGTTGTCAATCCAAGCAAAAATTACTACTGCCACACGTCTGCTCACGCCAGCCCGAGGCGCCGCTCCGCTAGCCCTCATTACCCTTATCACTGCAAATACAGATGCAAGGCCAGTCCCTATTTAATATGCATGTTAATTATGCAAATTATTAATTGGGCTGGTGCTTGAGGACTTGTGTTTATGCCCAGATTAGAGTCAATAACTGTATCACGCAGCATTTTAAGCCTGACCTGTGACAGAAATAAAGCTGTGCTGAAAGCGACATTTTCTAACAGTCGCTCTGCACGGCAGCTCCCACTGCACCCGCTGCACCCGTTGCACAYGCTGCACACACTGCAGGCACTGTGCATGCTGCACCCGCTGCACCCGCTGCACCCGCTGCACACACTGCACACACTGCAGGCACTGTGCGTGCTGCACCCGCTGCACCCGCTGCACCCGCTG
>NW_020447420.1:1275202-1281128 GCF_003343035.1 Apteryx rowi | reverse complement strand
CTGCACATACTGCACCCGCTGCACCCACTGCACATGCTTCACATGCTGCACACACTGCAGGCACTGCACATACTGCACCCACTGCACCTGCTGCAGGTGCTGCACTTGCTGCGCCCACTGCAGGCACTGCACCCACCGCATCCACCACGTGCACTGGCCGGCCTAACTCGACATGTTCCCAGTGCGCTCCCAGCCAAGCGCAGCTCCTCATCCTCTGACCGGTGCCTGTTTACTCCCAAACATACCCTCGTCAGCACTCCCACCTTTTTCCACATATTTTTATAGCCATATTTTCTTTTAGTAGGGATGTGGTTTTCTACTATTTATATTACACTGTCAATAAAAAGTGTGTGACACGACATTATACGTTGTAAATTTGTTTGATTTTTTTAAAATCAAATACATTCAAACGTGCAAAGATAGAGGGTAAAGCTATAAGGCTTTTCCAATTAAAATTTACAGCAGACAATGCTGTAAATTTTATACAGTTGTAATGCTTGCTGCAGTTGTGCTGAAATGGGAACTATTGATCAGCCTGATTTCCCAGGATACACGAGGGGGAAACAAGGTATTGCACAAGCAGAAACAAAACTTTCATTTGTAAAGGCTTCTATTATACTTTACTGCCCTCATTTGGTTCCAGACGCATCTCTCTTAGCAGCAGAAACAAGGTCAGAGTCCCTTCCCCAAAGAGCAGGGAGCCGCGGCGGGCGGCGGGTGCCCGATGCAGCTCCGCGGCACCCAGGGCCTTTGCAACCCCGCGGCACGGCGCCGGCAGAGCGCGGCCGCGGGGCACGGGGCACCGAGCCGTCTGCACGGCCGCGGGGGCGCCAAGGGTCCCAGCGCGGACACGACGGCTGCGGCACGGGAGAATGAGCTCATGAGCAGCAAGTCCATGCATCCGGCTCGGATAAACTTCCAAATGTACCCGGGGTGATTTACCTCGGTGGAACTTAGAAAACGGGTTATTGAAAAAGCAGGGGAAAAGCAGCACCATGCGGCGGGGAAAACGCACCTGGGGCCAGGAGGGTGCTCGCGTGTTTATTCGGTCRTTTGCTGTTCAGCAGGCTTCCGCGCGCCGGCCGGGGCTTCTCCTGCTCACGGCACAAAATAAAGACGAGAAAACACACGCTCGTGCAACGCAGTAGGCGAGCGGCCGGTGTCGTCGCCGGCACGGGAGGACGCGGCCCCGGCCCGGCTCGGCGGGCGACCGCAAGGAGCGTCGAGGGGCTCCGCGCAATCGAGCGCGTGCAATGCAACGCCGTGTCGCCGGAGGCAGCGCTTCTCAGCRAGGCGTAAAACCAAAGTCCTCGCCACACGAGGCCGTTAGCGACCCCACGGAAGTTTTTGCCGGAGCCGGAGCCGGGGTCGGGGCGCTCGCTGCCTGCCGCGCTGCTGCCGAACGGCTTCTGTGCTCCCCCTCGGGGGCGGCCAGCCGGGAGGGCAGCCCACGTCCCCCTTCCCCAAACCTCGCAAAGCAAGAGCGCGAACGGCGCCGCTGCACGAGCCCCGGCGCTGCCTGCTCGCTGGGGGCTGCAACGGCCGGGCGCAGCCGCCCGGAGCCAGGGCTTTCCCTGCCCTTCCCACGGGATGCCGGGAGTGCGGCCGCGGGGGCTCGGAGCGTCGCAGGAGGTGGCAGCAGGCGGCACGGCCGGCCCGGGCCGCGAGCGAGGCGCTGCTCCGTTTCTCTGCGTTTCCCGCGGCTTTTGGTGAGATTCGGACCCGAGCAGAGCCGGGTTTCTCACGGAGGGCCTGGCACCGGCAGAGCTGCCACCCGTCCAACAGCTCTGTTAGCCTGCGCGAGCAGCATTTACATATGAATTATGGCCACCTTCAGACGAAAATATGACGTTCCCTCGAATTTACACGTTCTCCGCAGTTCTTCCTTTCCCGTGGCGCGGCGGTTTGGCCGAGCCCTCGGCGGCGAGGTTTCGAGGAGCAGCCCCGAGAGGCGGCGCGTGCCGTGCCGTGCCGTGCCGTGCCGTGCCGTGCCATGCCGTGCCGGGGGGAGCAGAGCGCCCTGCACGAGCCCCGCGGCCACACATCCCTGCACGGCACGGCGAGCCGGGTATCTCCTGCCTCACCTGCCCGAGCTGACGGGAGTTTAAAGCACAAACAACAAAGCCATCGCTAAGTTAAAAGGAGGGGGAAAAACAGACAATGGATGATCCCAATAATGGGAGAAGATAACAAAGCCCCTGGATCCTAGCATCTGGCACTAAATGCACTTTTCTGTAAACTGAATGGCGGCTTCCAAACTGCGCCAAGCATCACTCCTTTGCCAAGGCAGTAAACAGCTTTTATCAGCAATAATGATGGCATAATCCCAGCTAAAAAGGAAAGTAACATATGGCAGCAGCCCTACAAACACCATCCCAACAAAGTAGGGGGCATTTTTATTACAGCGTCCACTTGCAGAAAACCTGCCAGACTACTTCTCTCTTTTCTCCTCTCTTTTTTTACAGGTTATCATCTTCGCTGTTTGAGCTGAATGTGGCATTTGGGAGTTTTAAACTAATGAGTTCATTTTTCTAGGGAAAAAAAAAAAGGGAAGAAGAAAAGATACTCAGAACTGACAGATGACAACCAACACAAACAGTCTTGTGAATGTACATATATGCTTAACACAGTGCCTTGCAAAAATAAATGCTGCAAAGGTGCCACACTGCTTCCAGCATTATTATATTGTTTAGTCTTAGGTGCAATGGCTGTGTTTGGAAAAAAATATATGTGGGAAGTAATAATTCAAACCTTAAATTTTTTTTTTTCTCTAATGACGCAATATGTTATGTAGGAGCACTGCTAATAGGTCAGGTGTAAATCAGTGCAAATTTTGTTTACAAGCTGATTTCAAAAACAAAATTAATCTAACATTATTAACCTTTTTTATGGCTGGCATCCTCATTTGTATTTGTGGATCTAATATTCACAAAACTGATTTTAAGACCCGCTGTATATTTATCAATAACAGCATGAGACATAATGCCCGTGTGAAACACACTGGTGTGGACTAAAGAAGAGTTTGCTGCCACACTGTCTTTCCRTTAATTGATGAAACGGTGGTTCACTTTTTCCCCATCTTTTATGGTTTGCTGAAATATGATCGCCAGATAAAGAAGAGATCCCAGTCTCACTTTGGCTACCCAATCTCATCATGGAGTTATTTGGAAACATTACAATTCACTAATTATCATGCTAATTATTTTGCCCTATGCATTTGCCATGATGTTGCACAATTAAGCACAGAGTACAAACCTTTGTTTACTCCATGCAAACGCGTGTGCTGATTAGAGAACGAATGTGAAAAAGTGGAGGAATGCACTAATATTTTTTGACATCTTTACCTATAAATATTTTTTCAGACTGAAAAATGTATCTAATAGCTCCACTCACTGATGTGCACTGCAGTTTACCACAGTGTCTATATTTCTGTTGTCAGTTTTACAGTATCTCCCTTCATTAAACCTATCAAGTTTTCCTTTTGATCATGCAACCAAGGCCAGAAGACAGATATCTTCCTGGAACAGAGCAGTCTGCCAAGTCTTTCACAAGACCAGCTTTAACCTCCCTATTGATTTTCTCAACACTGCAGCCATTCATTGTTTGTGACATTTGGCTGTCGGCTCTTTAACACCCTTCAACCAAATCAATTTCATATTTTTGTCAATGCCCTGCTAGAGGATGAGCAAAATGGGAAGAGACTTAGCATGATTTAGAATGTTGATTTTCTAGAGCGGTTTTATCTGTAGTTTTTACAAGCCTTATAAAGTTAATTCAACATGTTTATTTAAGCATATGTAATAAATTGGGAGAGAAGCGCTACCGGAGTTAAGTCTCAAATCCCCCAAATCTAATTCATGAAAGAAACTAAATTATTATAKCAATGTCAGTAAACAATAAACGTGCGGCAATGCTGTTCTCTCCCAAACCAGAGCGCGAATGCGCCAGGTGCCGGGGCGGTTGCTCCCCGCGGCGCCGATGCCGCGTGCCAGCCCGGGCAGCAGCGCCAACCCGCATCCCGCGCCGCGCTGTGCCGTGCTGTGCCGCGCCGGCGGCCTCCCCGCCTCCCTCCTCCACCGCCGCTCCGCCAAATAACACGGGGCAACGGGGCTGGGCCCCGGGACAGGAGCGACGGTGCTTCCCGGCCATGCACGTGAGCGGCGCGGCGCTTCCGGAGCGGGGCAGCAAGGCGGCCGCTGGCAGCAGGGCTCCCGGGGAAACCGCCAACACCGCCGGGAGAGCAGAGCCGCCGATGCCACCAGGCTCCATCTGGCTCTGCCAGGACTCTGTTACAGTTATGCCGACGTGGTACCTACCAGCRTTCGAGGATGCTGCTTTCCTACGGCGGAGGGCAGCCTGGTGCCCACGAGCTGCTCCGGGGGTTGCCGGCAGGACCGTGGCCGCGGGCAGCGAGAGCGAGGAGCCCGGTCCCCGCGGCCCGCTGAGCATCACCAGCGGGTGATGCGGGCCAAAGGCAGGAGCRGCGCGGCACCCGCAGCCCAACAGGAGCATCGCCGTAAGGCGGCAGCCGGCGGCAGGGCTGCAGCGCAGGCCACCCACCGCCCACCGCCCCACGCCCCATGCACGCCGGCTCCCGGCCCCACGCAGCCCACGGACGAGCCGCGCGGGGGAGCCGCGCGGGGCCAGCACAGGCGTCCTGCACCCGGCCCTAGCGGCGAACGCCCTGCCGAAAGGAGCTCCCAGAACGGGGTCTCCGCTGCAAGGGGGCCATCGCCCAGCAAGACGGGGGATGCTGGAGACAGTATTGGTTAGTGTGCGCTGTGCACGGCAGCTTGCAGAACCCTGCCTTTCTCTAAGGTATTCTTAAAGGAGAAACACTAATGCAATTCTGGGGGGATGCTACCCATGCGAACCCCAAACCAGGCCTCGATGACCAGCAGGAGGTTTCTCACATGCTCTGTGGCCTGGGTCTCTGCACCCTCYGAGCCGCCCGGGCAGGGGCGAGCAAAGGACCGGAGCTGGGGATTTCAGCGCGACCCTCCGGCACGCACGCTGAGCCTCGGAGCGGCAAGCGCTGTCGTGAGAATAATTCGACACAGCATATTCCTCTGATAGACCGGAGGCATTAAAACACGGATTAACAGCCTGGAAGCCTGAACAGCTTATTTGGAGTCACTAGGCACCGTGGTGTAAATATGTATTTAGGGCATTTCCAGGACGCATGTTAAAGACATGGTGGATTATATCCGTGTCTCCCTGCACACCTGGATTTATGCTGTGTTTATTAGAAGGCCTATAGATACCGTATGCTTAGTAAATATTCTTATGGAAGCAGTTACTGTCTATAATGATCTCATATGATCTTTTGTGTTTGCCTACACATCTCCTCAKGCATCTGGTTTTATCTCCTACCCTCAGGAGGGAAGAAATACAGACGCGTGTTCAAGGAGAGGACAAAAACACATTTGCCAAATAAGACTACGGGCCTCTCCCATGCCCTCCCTGTGAAATGGATGTTGCACCTGCCTGCGCACAGCACCACCGACTCCTGGGGCGCGGGGACCGTCCTTCCTCATCCTTCCCCTCTATTTTTAACTGCTGATAAATTGGAGAGACTCCTATTTAAACCGTGTTGGTTTCAAGGGCAGGGAGGACAGTGATGGCAGCAGTTGACACTTCATTACACCAGGGACGGGGGGGGGGGAAGCTGCACGATGCCCCACGCCAGCAGCACCGGCCCCTGCAATGGCAGAGGAGACTCTCTGGGGTGAGGCTGCCTCTGACCCAGCCCCGCTGGCCACGAGTCCAGGATCCTGCTGGCCGGGATGTTCCAGCCCCGCCGGCCATGAGCTCAGGATCCTGCTGGCCACCCCGCCGGCCGTGAGCCCAGGATCCTGCTGGCCACGATGCTCCAGCCCCACCAGCCACCAGCCCAGGATCCTGCTGGCCACGATGCTCCAGCCCC